>NC_062559.1:42215931-42537085 GCF_016906955.1 Phacochoerus africanus | reverse complement strand
TGTGGTAGCCAGAACAACTAAAAAGTCAGGTTGTTATCCGCTGCATAGTGTTTAGATTTTGGTTTCTTAGTGCAAGTCTTCTGTTTCATTTAAATGTTATTTACAATTATTTCAGTTTTCTCCTACTAAACAGTGTAGTCCTCAAATGCCTGAGGAGCACATTTGCAGTCTGTATTTTGAAAAGATTTCAGTTTAAATTAGTTAATGAAAATACCAGATTTTTTTCAAAGCTTGTTTTGCCTTCTAAATTTGGGTATGGTGAAGTTTAAGAGCAATTGTTTAATATGTAGCAAGACCCGGGGATATTCCTTTAAATGAAAAAAGCCTGTAAATTTAATGTGTAAATAGTATCTAATTTTATTTACTAACTTGGAGAGTTGAAGAAGGAAAATTTCCTAACAATAAGCTACATTTGAACAAAGCATGAACTTCTTTTTTAAAATTCAGGAATAATTGAACTTATCAGATTGACATCTACATTATGCATTGATAATAATATCCAGTAATCTTATACTTTCAAAGAGGAAATTTCCACATAAATCAGATTATTAGGAATTTTGTAAAACGACACAGAGGTAAATATTGCTATTAAATATGAGTACAGTTTGTTAGTTGCAGGAAGTTTCCTAGTTCATTAGAGCCATTTTCTTGAACTTTGATTTATCCTGAGGTGAACTCCATACATACTGACAATGGGTAGTTAAATGCAAAATGTTCCTTGTTCTTGTACAGATATTTTCCAAGTTAAAACATTTTAGCATGCCAATATTTTGTCTTTGGCCCATTCGCCTTTATTTCTGAAGTATGTAACTTCTGATTTTTTCTTTGCTGTATGGTAAAGCATTGTAGTTACATTATCTGTGTTACTGGCCACTTTTCTTCAGATCTTTTCATTCTGAAAGTAAATTGTTACTTGGTTTACTTTATAGGAAATTGCTACTTGGTATACTCCTAGTAGTGATCCTTATTCAGGAATAGCTGGTAAAACTTTTTTGGTAGCAACTTATACAGACAGTACTTTGAGTACCATGTGCAGCGAGTGCTATGCTTAAGATGGGAAACCGAATGTTCTTTTCAAATCACAGAATTCCTGTACTGAATGGGAAATACCTCGTCTTCCAAGTTACCTGATTCTCCATGGAAAGTACGAGGCATCAAAGAAAACCGGATATGACAAAGTTTAGTTTTAGTTGAAAGTGCAACATCACTCTACTTAGGAGAGTTGGCATATCTTCAGATACTTAAGCTATCATAAATTTTAGACCAATGGCTAATAATAGGATAGATTGATTGTTGGTTCCTTGTTTATAGAGAGGCGAAAAGCAGCATGGCATTAACTCACATTCCAGTAATAGATGAAATTTTAAAAAGTGATGTTACAGTGTTGACCACCATCATTCTTCTTGACTCTGTGAGGCACCTGTCAGGTTCCCAGGTCTTAGAATCATAAATGACTGACTTCTTCTATTACTAAATTCTCATGACTTCCATTTTCATTTGGTATGCTGAGATCGTAAGTATTGATAATTTATATTTATAAACTTAGAGTTCTGTCAGTACCCTGTTACCAGTGAACCTGGTGCCAGCATCTTGAAAAGGTGTCATTGTAAGTCAAAAGCATTTTGAGCATCTGTGTGCATGTAATACAGTTAGCAGACCCTATAGAGATACACAAAAGAGATTTTGGAATTTGATGATGATATTATTGATCTTTATTATTACAGCAATCCATTACATTTTATTGCTTTGCAGTGACTATATGAGTTCCCTTATTTGAAAATCATGGTAAAAAGAGATATTTACCTCTATTGCTCTATCCATGGTTTCTTCAACTCTTCCATTAATACTTAATTTCCTCTGTTAGAAGGCATTTTCCTGTTAAGTATCAAAAGCATCAATCACAAGAAATAGAGAAAATGTATCAGAAACAAGTTGTATTAGTATGTTCTAAACCAAAATGGAACAATTCATTATTATTTTAATAAATAAAACTTCCAAATGATCTTGCCAAATTATCCCATTATTTAGAGGTAGAAAATAAGAAAAGAATGCTTTTAAGGAAATTTATGTTTAAATGTTTAAGTGTTGATTGTACATTACAATAAAACAATTGTCTAAAGTTGAAAGGTTACCATGAATTAATTGATGTCACAGTTTCTTCACCCATTACCACAAAATTGAATCTAAAAATATGAGTTAAAATTCTGTAATAGTTTAAGAAGTGACTCTCTGTAATGGTAATGGACAGAGAAGTCTGTCGTTATTACCACAACCATAAGAAAAGATGCACTTGGAAATTTATAATGTAAAACCTATTTGGTAAATTTGTAATTGCAATTTGATTGAATAGTTATTGAATTTGGGAGTGGGTTGGTCTTTCAGTGCACAGTCATAACGTTTTAAATTTAGACTGATTTTAATAAGATGCTGTTTTTCAAAGGAGAGTAATTGCTCTTTTGAAGAACAATTTTCCTGATGAAAGAGGTAATGAATTTTGTAGTATTGTGGTTATGAACCTGGGTTCTGGAGCCAGATTGCCTAGTTTTGCCATCTCTGTGACACCGGGTGAGATACTTCACTTCTCTGTGCCTCGCTTTTGCCTGTAAAAAGAGGTGGTACTACTGCCTACCTCAGGGTTGCCATGAGGATTAAATGGGAAGGTATGTATATGCACCAGACACAGACTAAGCACTTAGTAATAATGTTAGTAGTTTTTATAGATGATAAAATGTATTTGTGCCCATCTATGAATGAGTAAGTAATTTTTATTATTTTCTTCAGTCATGAGGTATAGGAATAACTCATAGGCCTTAACTGGTCTATTTAAGAAACCTGAGAATTACAGAGGATACTGTGGATCCTGATCTTCTCTCGCAAAAATCTAGAGATTTATTTCAGAAATTTTATATTCAGTGCTGCTTGGTTCTGCGGACTGTCAGGAAGCCAAGAATATAGAAATCAAGGATAGCTTACCTATAGGAATTTAATCTTTAGTGGGTGAAGCAAATAAGTAAAGAAGCATATAATAAGGAATAGTAAATGCTGTGATAGCCACACACACAGAGGTGTTGTGGAGGTAGTGAGAGGGTCAGTAAACTCAGACTAGGCAAGAGAATGTCTAAACGTCGTCTGTAAGAACAAAAAGGTCATAGCTCTAGGGGACATGGATAAAGGGACGTGTGTGGAATAAGGGCTTGGGATGGGTATTCCCCAGGCGTGACGTGCTTGGAGAATTGCTGTGTCCAGAGAGTTAAGCAGTGATTAGATCGAAGGCTTTTAAGCAGGAAGAAGACAGTTAGATAGAGTTGCAGAGAGAGCTGTTAGAAAATTTATAGTAATTCAGGCAAGATGATGAGAAGCAAAACTGAAGCAGTAACATTAGGGAAAGCAAAGATGGAAGAACTTAAAAATGTAGAGTAGAATTAACTCATCTTGTAGTCCCTTAGATGTAAAGGATGACAGGTAAGAAAGACCCAGACAACTCCCAGTTGTACTTTTTCCACCTCTTTGAAAGGTTGAACCTTAAGGGCAGAATATCACTCCCTGGGGAAAGCTGATTATGCCAGAAGTATCTGCTGGAGAACCAAAGATAAATAACACCGTTACTTCTGACATGAAGGATTTTGGGGGATACAACCATGGTGTATTGAAGTTCCTGGGCCAGACGTCAAATCTGAGCCACATGCCAGAGAAGTGGCAACAGCCGATCCTTAACCTGCTGTGCCACGATGGGAACTCCAACATGAAGGATCTTAAATGGGAGGCAGAGCCTTGAGAGAGAAGCAAGACAGGAATGGTTGGCAACTTGTGAGAAAGCTGCAGGGGGTGGGGGTGCTGTTAGAATTGGGAGGTATCCAGACAAAAATGTGGCCACCACTTAGAATGCGTGGTGAGTGAGCTGCGCTGAACTGGGTTAAGACATCTGGGTTGACTGAGTTGGACTCCTCCCCCCACCCCCCTCCCCCAGTCTCCTACTTAACCTTGGTTGCCTGTTGGAGTAAGGCCGTGCTTTCCCAGATTCACTTAGGGAGTTGTCAAGATACACTCTGAAGCATTCTCGAGGTTTTCCCTTTGGCTCATTTGTCCCATACCCTTTCCATCATGCTAGTCTTCTCAGATGTTCACAGCAAAAGTAAGCTACTCTTGGAAGCAGTCTTTTTAGAAACGGACAATAAGGATGAATCCTGCTTTCCTGGTGGATGCTGCAGTTGGGATGGGTGGATTGGGCTATACAGGAGGGGACCAGAAGAGGTGTATTAGTTCCTGAAACTGGGTTGCAGCTGGCTGTATCACGATCTTTGTTGAGCAAAGGACAGAAAATGAGGCCTGGGAAACTTATATTTAGTTCCTGGAGAAGCAGCAGAAACTTGGGGATATCCTTGTATTAAATTATTAGGTCAAGGAGTCCGTTTTGCACCTACAGATTCACTAATCTAGTATAATCTAGTCAGCTTAGGCTTCCTCAGTTTCTCCAAATTGCTTCAAAGCTGCTCCTCTTGGTCACGTGGAACTTCCTAGCCTAGGAATTTCTACAAAGCAGGGCCTGTGAGAATAATAGGAACTTAATGCCTGGAAGGGAATTGTCCTAAAATGTCAAAAGTGCTTATATATACTAAATATTACTACATGATTTAAAATTTGGTTTCCCACATAAAATACAGTAAAAAACAGTTTTTGTGCAGTTAAGTACCTTCATGTTAAGTTCTACCTTATAGAACCTGATTTCCATGGTTCTCTCCCATGAACTTATGGATGCAATGTTCATTATTTTATAAGGTTTTAAAAAGCACTTCCCAACAAAACGAGTTTGAGATTTAAGTGCTTTTGAATTGGCCTATTTATTAGCCGGATAACAGCAAACTATGTAGTATTAGCGATGTAAATTTGTATTTTAGAAAACTATCAAGTAACTATGTCATGAACCTTTCAGAATAACTCATCCCCAAACTGAAATCTTACTACATTTCAAAATTTAAGGTTATTCATGTCCAGATTCAGAGGATATATCCATCAAGGAAATCAATGATACATGGTTCAACCCTTGTTGGGGCTCAAGCATTGCAAAGGCTAAAGGCCTTTCTAGGGTATTTCAGTATCCAAACTATTGTCATTTTAGTATGTGATGAGTATAAAAACTGTCAGTGAGCTATTTCACATTTTTTGTTTGTTTGTTTTTCTGTCTCTGGTGTGTATTTTGTATGTATAGCACATCTGTATCCAGACCTAGCCATGTTTTAGGTGCTCAGGAGCCGTATGTGACCAGTGACTATGTATTGGACGTGCAGACCAAGATGACTGAGGTTGACTTTCCACTCTATCCTTAACGTGATCATTTTCCAAAGTCTTGTAATTTCAGCTTTGTAAAGACCTGAGTCTCTCAAAGTTAATTTCGCTGCTGCACATGGGCAGAGTCGGTCCTATTCTGTTACTGAATCTGAGCTGATTATTTTGATGTAATCCTATTGTATAACCAGTATATAGCCTTTATCTAGGTTTCCTCACATCCCCAAATCAGGGTGTAAGCCCTTGAGGAAGAGAGTGTCAAGTTTGTCTCAGCTCTGCAGCTAAGCTCTAGCTTCATCCCCTCCGGTTCTCTTTCCTGCTTGATTGGACTCTTGGCTCCTTTTGAATGAGAAAACCACTCTTATATCCTTCTGCGTTCTTCCCAACTCTGGTTCATATAATAAACTACCTTATTCAGCCAGGGTCACATCCTTGATTTGCACAGCAAAGTTTATAGAGTCCTAGAAGCCCTCTCTGCCTCCAGAACGTGGCTCTGACAAATCAAAAGCCCTTTGGCTTTCAGGCTCTTGTCTCTTCCTTCAGCTTTCAAAAACTGGGGTGTCTGTCTCATCCTCATTGTCTCTCCCTACTGAAGGAGCAGCTGCCAGTGAGTCACTGAGTAGGTTGCTGTAATCACAAGGACTGCAAGGAACGAAAAATGTAGCCGTTAATAATTCAAAAATAGTGTTTTATTTTACGCGCGTCGATCACAAGAAAGCCACTTTGGTAACTGTGGGTAACTATAGTCTCATAGTGTTTTCATTCTTCATGTTGGTAATCTTGAGAAGTCTTCAAACCATGAAGAAGAGTGTGTGGGAGTTACTCGAACTAGAATGCAGAGTAGACTGAAGTGGTTCGTTCATTTGCACTTACTTATCAAACATTTGACAGATGTAAGAGAGTGTATGCGACCCTGCATACACTGATGGGGAGAAAAGATAGTTCCTGCCCTTAGGGAGCTTATGGTTCAGAGTTCTTAGCAGAAGTTGGTCATCAGCTGTGGTGTAGCGAACATACAAATAACATGGGTCTCTTAAACCTAAGTTTTTCTTTTCCCTTCTGTTTTTATTGAGATATAATCAACAAACAGCACTGTGTAAGTTTAAGGTGCATAGCATAGGGATTTGACTTCCATACACACATGACTACCACAAGTTCAGTGAGCATCCATTATCTCATACAGATACAAAGTAAGAGTAAATAAAAAAAAATACCTACGGCCCTTGTGATGAAAACTCTTAGGATTTACTCTCTTAACTTCCCTTTACCATACATCAGTATTAATTGCATCAATCATGTTGTACATTACATCCATAATAACTTACCTTGTAACTGGGAGTTTGTGCCTCTTGACCACCTTCTGATCTGGTTCTTGAATAAACATTTGTGTCCGATCTTTCATGGCATTAGGTTATTAAAGTCATTGGGAAAGACTTTACTCGACTGTGCATCTGGTAACAGTTTTGTGCCTTGTGCCAGACCCTGGGTATGTGTCGGTGCTGCTAAAACAAAGGTGAGAGCAGGTGAAAGTGCTACACACACTAGATGGCAGTACGGACAGCCAGACGAATTTGTTAACATTTCCATTCTTAGAGGCCTAGTTCCTTGATGAGAATGCTCTTGTGTTTCCAAATTTTTTTCTCAGCTTATTAAAAGCAACTAATAAGTATACAATCTAATGAGTTTGGATACACACATACACCTTTGAAACTGTCACCACGACCAAGATGCGGGCAGTTCCATCACTTCTTAAAAGTTACCTCAAGCCCCTTTGCAGTCAGTTTCCACCCATCCGCCCTCAGGCCTGGACAGCCATTGATCTGCTTTGTGTAGATTAGACAGAAATGTCCAGTATGTACTTTGTGTCAAGCTTGTTTGGCTCAGCATATCTGTCAGAGGCATCAGTGTTGTGGCTTGAACCAGTTGTTTTTCTTGCTAAGTAGTATCCTGTTGTATGTGAATATACTATAGTTATCCATTCTCCTAGTGGTGGGCCCCTGAGCTGTTTCTGGTTTGGGGCTATTATGAATAAAGTGGCTATAAACATTTATATATAAATCTTTATGTGAACGTGTGTGATTTAATTTTTCTTTAATAAATACATAGGAGTGGAATTACTGAGTTGTATGGTAAGTGTCTGTTTAACTCTACAAGATCCTGCCAAACTGTTTTCCAAAGTTGGCTCTGCCATTGCACATTTCCACCAGCAATGCACAGGGGCTTTGCCACATTGTTGTCAACACTTGATGTTTTCTTTTTAATTTTGGCCATTCTAATGGGTATGTTGTGGTATCTTGTGGTTTAGTTTGAATATACCTAACCACTAATAATGCCTAAGCTTCTTTTTATGTGTTCACTTGCCACGCCTATTTTCTTTGTTGAAAGGTCTGTTTAAATCTTATCCCATTACTTTGAACAGTTAGGTCGAAGTATAATTTACCTCTGGTAAAATCCAGCCGTTTAAATTGTTCAGTTCCATGGCTTTTAGTATATTTATTTGTGCAACCCTTAATCTAATTTTGTAACTCTTCACCATGAAGAAACTTCCCATCCATTAGCAGTCACTCCCCTTTCCCCCTCCTCCAGTCCTGAGACAACCACAAACCTATATTCTGTCTCCATAATTTCCCTTTTCTGGATGTGTCATATAAATGGAATTACACAAAATGGGGTCTTTTGCATATAGCTCCTTTCACCTAACAGTGTTTCTGGGGTTCACCTGTGTTTAGCATGTGCTAATAATTCTTTGCTTATTTTTGCTGAATAGTATTCTATTGTGTGTATATACCACATTCGTTCTTTTACCAATTGATAGAAATTTGGATTGTGTCTACGTTTTTGGCTGTTATGAATAATGCTGTAGGAACATCTGACTTCAAGTCTTTGTGAGGACGTACATTTTTTTATTTGTCTTAGGTAAGTACCTAGAAGTAGAATTGCTGGGTTCGACATATGCAGCCTTACATCCTGTCCTGTCCTAGGATATTTTGGAGGCTCACTCACCGTCATCTCTCATCCCTGTATCACTCTGTTAAATTACGGCTGTCTACTTGTTGCCTGCCACAACCAGTATCTCATCTTTAGGCCAGCTATAGTGTTGGCCTTCTCTGTTTGCCACCAAGATGATACTATTTCCAACAATATTCCTGAGCATGAGGGTTTTTTGGTTTTTTTTTTTTACATTTTGCTCTGAATCAATGCAGCCCTTCCAGCAGGGCAGCTGCAGGTAGGTACCCACAGCCTGCCCTACTCTGGTACTACTGCGGTGCCACAGAACTTGAGAGGTTGGGGGTGGGAGGTAGAGCTGCTCCAGGCTGAAATGCTGGGCTTCTATTTTACCACGATTCCATAGGTATTCTTCCTTCCTTCCTTCCTTCCCTTTCTTCTGTCTCTCTCTCCTACTCCTCCCTCCCTTCCATCTTTTCTTTCCTGCAGATGCGGCATATGGAAGTTCCTAGGCTGGGGGTCAAATCAGAACTGTAGCCACTGCCATATGCCACAGCCACAGCAGATCCAAGCCGAATCCTTGACCTACATCACAGCTCACGGCAATGCCAGATCCTTAACCCACTGAGCGGGGCTGGGGATCCAACACACATTCCCATGGATACTAGTCAAGTTTGTTTCCACTGAGCCATGGTGGGAACTGCCAATAGGTTTTCTTAAGTAAATACATCTCAGTTTGTTACTTTGGTCAACTTCCAAAGTTTTGAAATGGTTGTTTTGACATTTTTGTCAAATTTTATTACTATATTGGGGAAGAAAATTTGCCATACTCCTTACTCAGTTATTCCTGAAGTCACACGGACCTGCTCACTTTTAAATTGGGTCGTGCATCATTTTCTTATGAGCTGCAAGAGTTCTTTATGCATTCTGCATCAATCTTTTATCAGATATATGATTTGCAAATACTTTCAGTCTATGTATGGCTTGCCTTTTCATTTTCTTAACAGTGTCTGAAAGAGCAAAACTTCAGTTTTGATGAAGTTAAGTTTATTTTTTTCCCCTTGCTTTTTGTATCCTAAGAAATTCTTGCCTAATGCAAAGCCACGTTTTCTCTATAGCTCTTAAATTTAGAGCTGTGATAGAATTTGAGATGATTTTTGTGTATTGTGAAGTTAAGTGTTGAGGTTTATGTTATCCATATGACTCTCTAGTTTATTCCAGGTCATTTGTTGAAATGCTTCTCTTTGTTGAATTAACTTGGCATTTTTGTTGAAAAGCAAATAACTTGCATGCGTGGGTATTTGTGGACTCTGTTTTGTTCCACTGAACTATATGTCTGTATTTATGCTAATGTTATACTGTCTAGATTATTGTAGGTTCATAGTAAGTCTTAAATCATTGCCTTCAGTTTTGAAAGAAATTTTGCTGGCTGTAGAGTCCTAAATTGTCATGTCCTTTTATATCTGGCTTCTTTCACTTAGGAAAATGTTCATAACTTACTGTAACACAGAGCAGTACTTCAGTTCTTTTTTTTTTTTTTTTCTTTTTAGGGCCACACCCATGGCATATGGAGGTTCCCAGGTTTGGGGTCAAATTGGAGCTACAGCCGCAGGCCTACACTACAGCCATAGCAATGCTGTGTCTGCAACCTATGCCATAGCTCGCAGCAACACCGGATCCTTAGCCCACTTAGCAAGGACAGGGATGCATGCATCTGACTGCATCCTCATGCTAGTCAGATTTGTTTTCATTGAGCCATGACAGAAACTCACATATATCGTATTTTTTGTGATGAACTTGGGGTGTTTCCATTTTTCGCTATCTGAATAATGCTGCTGCGAGCACTTTGTATAAGTCCTTTTTTTCTTTCTTTCTTTCTTTTTTTGCTACCTCGTGGCATATGGAGTTCCCAGGCAAGGGATCAAATCTGAGCTGGAGGTGCAGCCCAAGCAACAGTGGGAACTCCTGTGCACAAGTCTTCTTGTAAACATATATCAGTTACCTTGGGTATATACCTAGTAGTAGAACTGCTGAGTCACACGTATGATAACTCTGTAATTAACTTCCTATAAACTGCCAAACTTTTTCCAAAATGGCTGTACCATTTTATATTCCCATCAGCAGTGTATAAAATTTCCAGTTTCTCCCCATCCTCCCCAACACCTGTTACTGTTCATCTTTTTACTGTAGGTATGCCACCGGCTTTTTAAAGTGGTATCTCGTTGCGGCTCTGATTTGTATTTCCATGACTATGTTCAGCATCTTTTCATGTGCTTCTTGGCTGTTTGTATATCTTTGCAGAAATGTCTCCAGATCGTTTCCCCATCTTTAAGTTATTTGTCTTTTTATCATTGAGTTTTTTTCATTACTGAGTTTTAAGAATTCTTTTTAATATGTTCTGGATTCCTAGACTTTTATCAGATTCAAGATTTGCACATTTTTTCTCCTATTTTATGGGTTGTCTTTGCTTTTTTGATAGCGCCTTTCATAGCACAAAAGATTTTAATTTTGATGAAGTCCAATTGTATCTTTTTTTTTTTTTTTTGGCTGCTTGTGCTTAGATGTCATTAGGCAAAGAAACCACTGCCTAATCCAAAGTTAGGAAGATTTACACCTATGTTTTCTTCAAAGAACTTTATAATCTTAGCCCTTCGGAGTTAATTTTTGTGTACAGTATAAGGTATAAGGGTCCCACTTCATTCTTTCGTGTGTGGATATCCAGTTTTTCCAGCACCATTTGTTGAAAAGACTATTCTTTCCCCCACTGAACTGTGTTGCTTCCTTTTTGAAAATCAATTGACTATAACTGTATGGGTTAATTTCTTGACTCTTAATTTAATTCCATTGATCTATGTCTATCCTTATGCCAGTATCACACAGTCCTGATAACTATATGTTTTAGAACTGGAAGTGTTCTTGGCTTAGAAAGGTAGGAAGTTTTCCGTGGCACTTGACCGAAGGATAAGGTGATACCAGTTTGTAAGTATTAGTATAACTTTACATTTTTGTATATAATAAATGATGGTGTAATTAATGATAGGAAAAGCTTTGACTGGGCATTCTTCCACTGTTGAAGTTGGCCAATCTTGGCTTGACAGTATTGTCATAAATACTATACTCTATTTTCCCCTGTCAAGCAAGGTGAGAACTCAAACCATATTTTTAGTGGTTGATTTGTTAGCTAAGTGTGAAGTCAGGACACCTTTAAAAAAAATCCTTTCCTTGAGATAGTTGCCAAAGTCAGTATGTAAGTACTTACTCAAAGAAAAATAATGACTACCTCAAACCTTACTGTATAGATAACCGCTGTTAATATTTGGTGAATACACTCTCACTTAACAACCTGTGCAAACAATTTTATATAAATAACATCGTGCCATACATGTCTTTAACCTTGCACATTCAACAAATACATCATAAATATCTTTGTCATTAAATACAGATTTACTTCATAATTTTGATGATAACATTATACTCCTATTGAAGTAACTAATTTCATTAATACTGTTATTGTTGGAACTTTGTCTTCAACTTACATTCCCACCAAGGACATGTGAGTTCAGGTTTCGCCAAACTCAGGCAAAACTGAGTTTTCTCACAGTTTTTCTATCTTTCCTATTTTAACAAGCAAAATATGAGTTTTCATTACATTTCTTTCATTATGACTATAGTTGAGCATCTTTTCATTAATGTTCTGGCCATTTGTATATCTTCTTGAATTGTTTATTTGCTATTTGCCTTTTTTGGGGTTTTTTTTTTACTTAATGGTTTATCTTAAAACATTTTTAAATGTGAAGACTTAGTCTTTAATATATATTATGAGTGTGTTTTCCAGCTTATCGTTTATCTTTGAATCTCATTTATGGTAATGTTTTTTCTTATGCTTTTTTCTGTTCAGTGTATCTACCTTTTTATAAAAAAATTACATTTATCAATTTTTGCTTTAATGTTTTTGACCTTCATGGTCATGTTTAAAAGGATTTTACCCATCTTAAGTTTACGTAAATGTTCACTGCATTTTTCTTCTGGTGTTTTTTAATCTGTAGCTCATTTTAAAATATATTTAAATATTTAATCCATTTATTATAATGCAACCTTTTGTGACAAAACTTTTTTAAAGTATAGAACTTTGTTTTGCTTTTGAGAAATAAATAAGTCTTAGCTGATTTTGCTTTATTTTTGGCAAAACAATTACTTGAGCTTCTTAAGTCGCATACCATACCATACCAATGCCAGAATAAGAGGTGATGGTAAGGGAGTTCTCTCACGGCACAGTGAGTTAAGGATCCAGCGTTGTCACTGCAGTGGCTTGAGTCGCTGCTGTGGCATGGGTTTAATCCCTAGCCCAGAACTTCTGCATGCTGTGGGCATAGCCCCTCCCCCCCAAAAAAGATTTGATGATGAGATACGTATGAAAGTTCCCAGGCTAGGGGCCAAATCAGAGCTGCAACACTGCATCCAAGCTGCATCTGCAACCCACGCCCTTAGTCCACTGAGCAAGGCCAGGGATCAAACCCTTCTCCTCGCAGAGACAACCTTGGTTCTTTAACCCACTGAGCCACATGGGAACTCTGAAATACAGTTTTTTATACACAATATTTCTGCACGTTCTCCAGAACTTCACTTGGCTCTTTCTCAGTATTCAGATGTCTGCATAAATAATCACTTCCTCAGGCTCCCTCCCCCCCAACCCCGGCCCCCGCCGCCACTTGGTCTAGACTCTCAGCACTCCGATGAGGACCACACCAGTGTTCTGCATCCTCTTCCTTGCTCAGTTTTCCTATGTTAAAATACTGTGTGAAAGAACCTTACTACCTCACTGATAATAGCTTGAAATTGTAAATTTAAAAGGCAACTAAAGATATAATTCAATATAAAGTGAAACTGTGGAATCATCTACTGCCCAGGGTATAAGTCAGCCACACCTAATGATGATAAAAATAAGACCCTTAAGCTATTCACATCAGCCCTTTGATAGTTCTTTTTTTTATTATTACTCAAATGAATTTATCACATCTGCAGTTGTATAATGATCATAACAATCTGATTTCACAGGATTTCCATCCCACAGCCCAAGCACATCCCTCCACCCCTCAAACTGTCTCTTCCGGAGACCATAAGATTTTCAATGTCTGTGAGTCAGCATCTGCTCTGCAAAGAAGTTCAGTCTGTCCTTTTTTAAGATTCCACATGTCAGTGAAAGCATTTGATGTTGGTGTCTCATTGTATGGCTGACTTAACTTAGCATGACAGTTTCTAGGTCCATCCATGTTGCTAAAAATGCCGGTATTTCGTTCTTTTTGATGGCTGAGTAATATCAGGATTTTGTGTTACGAGTTTATGCTACTAAAAGCGGATGTCTTGTATTTTGCAGCACTCGCTGTGTGCCAGCTATCATGCTCATAAATTAGCACGGGTATCTTATTTAATCCCTACAGCAGCCCTTTCAGAAATGGGTTTTCATTCTCATTCTCATAGATGAGGAAACTTGGGGAGGTCAGGTGATTTGACCAAGGGAAAACCACTGGTAGGTGACGGGGCTAAAATTATGATCATGAACCTCGGGGTCCCTGGTTCCAAAAGTTTGATAATATCCCCCCTGGAAGTTTATAGAGAAGTTATGACGCGGAGGTTGATGAGATGTTAGTCTAGGGTTTCCTAGTGTCAGAAATATCAAACTTTTTTTTTTTTTTAAATGAAGCTGATTGGTGAGGCTGTCTTATGGTAAAAGGCAGACTGCTTGGTTGGTCATTGGTCGCCTGATCTGAGGCTAAACTGAGAGAGGACAGATGTATCAAAGACTTTGGGGACCCTCGGTCTCCAAAGGCAGGTTGGGTGGGAAGCTCAAGGCCCCGTGAAGGAGAGTCGGCCCTAAGTTACAGGTCAGCTTGGAGAGGTTATACAGCTGAATGTTTACCGATTTAATTTAGGCACTTAATTTGTAGCCGAGGAGAGTAAGTCCTCTCTTAAATCACACCTGAATGTGCCTGGTATCTTTTAACGCCTCAGGTATGAAATAGAGGACTTTTAATACTGTAACCAAACTCTATCTTGTAAATCACATATACTCTTCTTTTCCCTAAGCCTCAGTTAAACAAAATCATTTGCTATATCCTTAGTAGACCTTTGTAGCAATCCAAGGAATGGATGTCTACATTGTGTTTCCCTCAGATCTTTGCGTATAAACACTGTCATTCTATAAGGTCTTTCAAAATGTCCTTTCTTAGACAAAGCTGCTTATGATTGTGCCAGCCTGTTGTGAACCACACCGCATAATTAATCATTTGCAAATACTTCCTTCATCACACTGAGCCTGATACTTTTTATTATAGTTATTTTCTTGTCTGATTCCATCTAGTAGATTTTAAGCCAGAGGGTTTTAAATCATGTCCACAAATACTCTGGTGTTTCTCCAATCAGGAGGTGAAATACCAACTTCATTTCTCTTGGGTACGGGCTGGCACTATTAATTTCTAACTCATGCAGAAGAAGCGACGCTGGATGACTTCCTGGCTCTCCCAGGGAGCTTTCCCATGGACCAAGTTTCCATGCTCTAAGGAAGCCCCAGGCCCTATCAGCTGCCAGACACGTGAGTGAGGAAGCCGACCAGATGAGTCCAGCCCCTGCTGCTACCAGACTGCAACTGGGCGACACCCTGGGTGAGAGCCGCCTAGCTGTATCCTCAACCCCCAGAATTGTGAGAGATGATACATGGTATTATTGTTTTATGCCACTAAATTTGGGGTGGTTTTTTTTTACGCAGCAATCAATAACGGCATCAGACACCTTTGCCAGAAAGGCTGGAGGACACCTGCTGGGTTGTCCTTCGCATCGTCTTTGGCTACTTCTTAAGCAGCGTCCATGGTGTGTGTTTTCTCTAACCCTCCTGTTGACCAGGGTTTCTTACTAACCACAAGCTTCTCTTTGTCAGTATCCTGATGCATTTGGAAATCTTCGCAGGTGCGAGAAATGTATAGACAGCTTTCTAAAAATTAACGAATAAATTGATCAAATTACTACTAAATTTAAATAAGAAGGAAAGTAGTACAAGTTAAAACAGTTCTTCCGGACAGTTAACCCTTTTCTCTTTAAGCACCTCCTGAATGTCAGTGGCTCATTCTGGACATTTGTTAGCCAGGTACATACTGCTTAGTTAATATTCAGTTTTGCTTATTATCATAGGAGCTGAAATGGGCGGTGTATATACTGTGTAACTGTCTTGAGCGAAGAAAAGAAAAATTAATTTTAGTTGATGGTTCTAATAATTCATCCTTTAGATATTTTACAATTAAATTTTTTCAGCCAGTAATGGACATTTATTGGAGAAATTTTCACAGATACAAGTAGAGCGCGAAAGAGAAAACCTCGTGTTTTTCCTTTCCCTTTCTCCCCAGGGATTCTTCCCCCCTTAGTGGGTTGGTATGTCATTCTAGGCTCTTCTGTGCCTATATATTCATGGGATACCATTATATATTATCGGATCATGTTACTTCCCTGCTGAACTTCCCTGCTGAAATCCTCCATGGATCCTATTTTACTCAAAGCCACAGCCAAAGTCTACCATAACCTAAAAGATGGCACAGCATCTGGTGTGTGTGCATTCCAGTGGCTCTTTCTCCCCAAGTTGTCCACCTGACCCCCCACTTGCCTCTTGTTCCCTTGAGGCCACACTGGTCATTTGATGTCCCTGGGATTCAGCAGGCGAGCCCCTGCACCAGGGCCTTTGCACCTGCTCTCCTTCTGCCTGCAATACTTCCTTCAGGTCTCTACGGGCATCCTTCTTCACTTTTCCCCCTCGGCTTTGGCTTAACTGTTGCCTTATCAGAGAGACCTTTCTTAACCACACAGTACAGTCCAAAAAAGGAATACCTTATCAGCCCTTGGATCTTCCCTCACATTTCCTATTTTCATTACTCTGCTTTCCTCTTTTTCCATATCACATATTTGACAAATTTGGCTCATGAGCCTTAGTTGCTGACTCATGTTCTAGAAGATTTAGGTGTGATATTCAGTCTATTATCAAGTTCTAATTTTTTAAAATATGGTATGAAGCGTGAATTGAATCTCTTTTTGTCTTTTTTTTTTTTTTTTTTTTTTTTTTGGCTACACCCATGGCATGTGGAAATTCCTGGGCCCGGGAAAGAACCCATGCCACAGCAGCAACCTGAGTCACAGCAGTGACAACCCTGGATCTTTAACCCACTGAGCCACCAGGAAACTCCATGTTTTATCTTTTTGCATACAAATGCCTAATTATTCTAGCACCACTTGTTAAAAAGACTGTTCTTACTCAGATTATATTGTGTCAAAAATCAGGAATTCCCTGGTGGCCTAGAGGTTAAGGCTTGGGTGTTGTTACTGCTGTGGCTTGGGTTGGACCCCTGGACCGGGAGCTTCTGCATGCCTTAGGCATGGCCAAAAAAAATCGGTTATCCGTATATGTGTGAGTTCATTTCTGGATTGTCTATTCTGCCTCTACTTCTTTCCTTCCCCAGTGCTATATTGTCTTGATTACTGTAGCTTTGTGCTTTGTAGTAAGTCTTGAAATGAGGTAGTTTGAGATCTCCCACTTTATTCTTTTCTTCCCCAAAGCATTTTTGTTTCTCTAGTCCCTCTGCCCCCCTTGCCTCTTATTACGCTGCCTGGGCTCTCCAGGATGATGAGAGTGGAAGTGCCAAAGGCAGAGAACCTCACTTGTTCTTGAACTTACAGGGAAAGCCTTCAGTCTCACTATTCAGGTTTGTTAGCTGTAGGCTTTTGTGTAGATGGCCCTTTATAAAATCGAGAACACTCTTGTTCCTTTTTCCTAAGACAGTTTATCATGAATGGATATTGAATTTTGTCAAACGCTTTTTCGCTGTCTATTGAAATGATTATAAGGGTTTTTTTTTCTCTTTTATTTGCTGACATGGTAGATTTCACTGGTTTTTTGAATGTTGAACCAAACTTTCATATATTTCTGGATTCAGTTTGCTCATAGTAGTTAAGGATTTTTTTTTTTCTTTTTTGCATCTATGTCCAAGAGGGTTATTAGTCTATAGTTTTCTTTTCATGCAGTAGCTTTGATTTTGGTATCAGGGTAATGGAAGAGTTGCAAAGTGTTCCTTCCTCTTTTATTTTCTGAGTTGATATAGAGTGCTGCACAATTTCCTCTGGGCTCTGCTGTAGCGGTATCTCACACACTGATACATTGGTTGAAAACAACGATGGGGGTTAGACTGTATTGGGAATATAAATAACATTTATCACATTAGACTTGAACCAACTGCTTGTCCCTTGAGGCTGGCAGATTCCCTGAGTGAAGGCAAAGAATGCTTCCAAATCCGGCTGAAGCGTCTCTGAAGACAACAGACTGGCCATTGCCACATGGATAGCCCTGTTCCCACTCCTAATGAACCTGTGATGTCTGTACTAGAATGATCTCAGCAAACGAATTTTGTTGGCTTGAGGTCAGGTTCCAATTTTTATTAAGACCCAAGAGTTGGGGTTAATAAATGGGAGGAAAATTCAAATACGCTAAGAGACCTGCCACCTGAAGTATATAAATTGTGTAACAGCTGTCACTTTAAGTTTTTACCAGGGAGGTCAGGTTGGGAATGAAATAATCTAGCAGTCAATTAGATTTAGAGAAGTAACTGACTGGGAAAAGAAAACAAACAAACCATAAAACACCACCGTGAAGGGTTTTGCCTTTTCTTACAGAGAAGGTGGAAGTGAAAATACAACAGTGAGGATTGTGGAAACATTCTGTGCAGCCTTAGGTACTGGCTAGGGGGCACCAGAGTCCGCTAACAAAATTAGCTGGAAAGAAGGAAGAAGAAAATCCGAGCTGTCAGGAAATTAATTTTGCCTAATTCACTCTGCTTGTCATCACCTCTGCGGCACGAGGGCTTTCGGTTCCAGCCTTCACCTGAACATCGTCTGCCCAGAGGACTTCTGACACTCAAGAGCTCCTGGAAAGGTCTGTTTCGTCTCAAAGGTAGTTTTTCCTATAGTAGGTAACACTTTTTCAAATTTCTCCTACGTTTTGTCAGGGTTTTTTTTTTTTTTTTTTTTTTTTTTTGCATTTTAAGGCTGCTGTGCTTGCCACATACGGATGTTCTCAGGCTAGGGGTCGAATTGGAGCTGCAGCTGTCAGCCCACACCACAGCCATACAGGGCAGGATCCAAGCCACGTCTGTGACCCACACTGTAGCTCACAGCAACACTGGATCCTTAACCCACCGATGGAGGCCAGGGATCAAACCTGCAACTTCATGGTTCCGAGTGGGGTTCATTTCTGTGGCGCCACGACAGGATCTCTAGTTTTTGTTCTTTTAGCCTAAGTTTTGAAAATTTAAAAAGAGCTCTCAAAACAGTTTTAAGTTTGTTAAAATTCACATGTCAAATAGGTTCATTTGTTTCTATTTTTCTTCCTTTTAAAAGGTGAAGAAGCAAATCACAGATTACCTTGTAGCCATTGCAGAATACCAAAAAAAAAAAAAAAAAGGCACATTGGAAGTTTTATTCTCAAATTGGGAAGGGCAAAAATAAAGAAGAGCTGACAAAGAAGCAAAATAGAAACACAAAACATAGTGAGAAGAATCTACCTGCAAGAAATGTTTGTAAGGGAGTTCCCATTGTGGCTCAGTGGTTAACAAACCCGACTGGGAACCATGAGGTTGTGGATTCAATCCCTGGCCTTGCCAGTGGGTTAAGGATCCAGTGTTGCCGTGAGCTGTGGTATAGGTTGCAGACGCGGCTCGGATCCCACATTGCTGTGGCTCTGGTGTAGGCCGGCGGCTATAGCTCCGATTGGACCCCTAGCCTGGGGACCTCCATATGCTGTGGGAGAGGCCCAAGAAATGGCAAAGAGACCAAAAAAAAAAAAAAAATGTTTAGGAGTTGCCGTCTTGGCGCAGTGGCTAACGAATCCAACTAGGAACCATGAGGTTGCGGGTTCGATCCCTGCCCTTGCTCAGTGGGTTAATGATCCGGCGTTGCCGTGAGCTGTGGTGTAGGTTGCAGACACGGCTCGGATCCGGCGTTGCTGTGGCCTCTGCGTAGGCTTGGCGGCTACAGCTCCGATTGGACCCCTAGCCTGGGACCCTCCATATGCCGTGGGAGCGGCCCAAGAAATGGCAAAAAGACAAAAAAAAAAAAATGTACTGGAGGAGTGCCCGTCGTGGCTCAGCGGAAACGAATCCGACTAGGAACCATGCGGTTGCAGGTTCCATCCCTCGCCTCGCTCAGGGGGTTAAGGATCCGGCGTTGTTGCTGTGGCTGTGGTGTAGGCCAGGGGCTGCAGCTCCGATTCGACCCCTCGCTTGGGAACCTCCATATGCCTCGGGGGGGGGGGGGCAGTAAAAAGGACAAAAAAAGTTTATAAGTTGATAAGGTAAAAACAGCAGCATTAAGTAGTGATGATTATAAGGAACTTAATTTTTTTCAAAAAAAAGGAAATTTCTGTGAAAGTAATTCAGGAGTATGCCAAAATATATAGATTCCACAATTCTTTATTTATTTTTAGTTTTTTGGGTTTTTTTTTTTTTTTTTTTTTGCTTTTTAGAGCCACATTAACAGCATATGGAAGTTCCCAGATTAGGGGTCAAATCAGAGCTCTAGCTACCGGCCTGTGTCACAGCCACAGAGACACAGGATCCAAGCCACATCTGCTACCTACCCCTCAGCTCACAGCAATGCCGGATCCTTAACTTGCTGAGCGAGGCCAGGGATCAAACCCGCATCCTCCTGGACCCTACTCGGTTTCGTTAACCACTGAGCCACAAAGGAAACTCCAGTATTTTTATTTTTAAGAATAAGCTTTTCTATCTGGGCACAGAATAAGTTGAGTCATTTTACAGAAAGAAAGCCCTAATTTTATTTTTATTTATTTATTTATGCCTTTTTGTCTTTTTAGGACTGCACCCACTGCATATGGAGATTCCCATGCTAGTGGTCCAATCGGAGCTATAGCTGCCAGTCTACACCACAGCCATAGCCATGCCAGCTCCAAGCCACATCTGCGATCTACACCACAGCTCATGGCAGCACCGGGTCCTTAACCCACTAAGTGAGCCCAGGGATTGAACCCGCAACCTAATGGTTCCTAGTCAGATTCGTCTCCACTGTGCCACGATGGGAACTCCTGAAAGCCCTAGTTTTAATTTGACTCGGGAGTTCCCCTTGTGGCACAGTGGAAACGAACCCGACTAGTATCCATGAGGACTCAGGTTCGATTATATATTATATACTATAGTCTCGTATATTATATAATATATAATTGAATACACAGATTATATGTTGCAATAATATATATTATCGTCTCCACCATTTTATTAGTTACTATCTTAATCAAATAACACATTTTATTTCCTCCAAACACAGAACCAGAATACATAAAACCAAAAGCTTTAAATTTTTTCTCTATGGCTGCCCATTTCATATTTTTATAGCTTTTAAGATGTAAAATAAATTAATATTTTCCAAGGCATTTGCACTTACTCTTTAGTCATTCTGTAATTTTTAAAATAGGAAACAAAGATAAATTAAAACTGTTGTGACCAGCATTTTGTATCCTTTTCTTAGAAATTGCCGAGGTAGCCAAAGATTGTTTATTCATTTAACTCATTATTTATTAATTCAACTCAATTTAATATTAACCTAAGTTCTTAACAAAGTTAACTGTGTATCAGGAAACGGTAATTTAAGTTTACACATTACATCCTATGGTTTGTAGCATAATAAGAATTACATACAACTAGGCATTCCCACTGTGGAACAGCTGGTTAAGGATCTGGCAGTGGCCTGCTTTGCTGCTAAGGCACAGGTTTGATCCCTGGCCCAGCGCAGTGGGTTAAAGATCAGGCATTGCTGCAGCTGTGGTGTGTGGGTCGCATCTGAGGCTTGGATTCAGTCCCTGGCCCACCCAGGAACTTACGTGTGCTGCGGGTGAGACCAAAAAAAAAAGGAATTACACATAATTAAATCAACGCCCTGAAATGCAAGAGATTTAGAAAGTTCAAATCCAAAAACACTAAATCCAAGTCTTGTACAAACCAGTACTTTACACTAGCATCATTTTTATGTGATAGTAAATCAGCGAAGACCAAGACCTGTTTTTAAACTAAAGTCATTCCAATTTGTCCATAGGGATAGGATACGAATGGTGCGTGAAATCTTTTCTAATGTAACTCTATTTCTGATAAAGGATGAACTTCCGCATCCATAAACCAAAAATGTATATCACGTCAAAAGTTTTAACTTTCCTGCTTTTTGAGGCTTATAACCTCGTATCCAAGGTCATTATTCAAACTAACAATTAACTTTTTCTCCTGTGTTAGTTTTTAGCAAGAAAAATTTGAAGAGGCAATATGCATAAAGCTTGAGACTTTAAACAAAAAAATCGTTGAATTTTATCTGGACTGGATGCATATGTGAGTAACTATAGATGAGTTTTTGATTTTTTAAAATTAATTCCTAGTTCATCTAGGAGAAGGGGAAAAGAAGAGGGAGGAGGGAAATGGGGGATTCATCTGCCTGTAATTGTATAATTCTGGCATAGGATAGCAGATGAAATAGGGGATTCATCTGCCTGTAATTGTATAATTCCGAAAAGTATAATTTTACATTTATAGAAACATTTGTAGAATTTATAATACAACCTGTGTCAGCTAGAAACATTAGTTTCTGTCCTTTGTCCGAGATAATTACCCTGTTGGGCCGAGGGCATCACTGGAATTCAGATGCTACAGTTCCCCTCGGGTCTCCTTTTAATCACCCAGAGGCTTCTAGTTCTTCCTCTTTTTGGTTAGAATGGGACAATTTTCCAGTGACCTTTTGGTTTACAGTGGCAGATTTTTGCATCTCCTGCACCCATGGAAGGAAGGAACTACTTGAATGAAGTCAAGAGGCTTCGGATATAGGATGGAACCTGGGAAATTCTTAACAATAGCACAAAGATATGAATGTACCGAGGATTAGAAGGTGACACATTGGGGACCTCTTCATATAGAGGTTGCAGTGGTAAGGGGCTTGGAGTTATTACGGACAAGATGGTGTGGAAAAGCGTTTAGGTGGATGTACAAGTGAGGCAGATTTTAAATTTTTTTACGTTTTTTTTTATTTTTGGTCTAGGGAAAGAGTCTTTAGAGAAGTTTTAGAACCTGGACTGTATTTGGAAGCCTCTCCTACCAATTTTTAGCTGAATTTTAAAATAATTTTATACTCCTAAGGGATTGCGAAAAATAGGACCAAGACGTCCTGTGGACCTTCACCTAGAATTCCCCAGATGCCCCAGTGGTAAGACCTCATAAAACCATAGTTCATTATCAAAATAGGAAGTTGATAGTGCTAAAATACTTTTAACTAAACTATAGATCTTATTCAAATTTTACCAAGTTTTACAAGCATTCTTTTTTTTTTTTTTTACTGTATGGTTCTATTACATTTGATCACATATATAAATTCCTATAACTACCACAACAATTAGGATACAGAACTTTTTCATGACCACAACCTCATGCCAACATTTTATAATCATACCTTCTCCATAGTTATAACCACTGATCTATTCTTTATCACTATAATTTTGTTATTTCAAAATGGAAATTTATATATAGCTTCTATAAATGGAATCATATATAATCTTTTTAAATTAGCTTTTTTTTTTTTACTTAGCACAGTAGCCCTGAGATTCTTTCAACTTACTGCATTTATCAAAAGTTTGTTCCTTTTTATGGCTGAGTAGTATTCCATTGTATGGATGTACCATATTTTATTCATTCACTTTTTGTAGGACATTTTGATCTCAGATTTTAGCTATGACAAATAAAACTGCTTTAAACATGCATGTACAGATCATTGTGTGGACATGTGTTTTCATTTCTCTAGGATAAACACCTGGAAGTATGATTGCTGAGTCTTACAGTAAGTCTATGTTTAACCTAGTAAGAACCTGCCAAGCTATTTTCCAGAGTAGATGTACCATTTTATATTTCCACCATCAATGTATGAGAGATCCATTTACTCTATATCCTTACCAGCAGTTGGTATTGTAGAAATTTTTTCATGCCCTTCTAGTAGGTTTCTGATTGAATTTTTTGTTTTCTTACTCTTGCTAAATTTAGCAAGATCTTCATAGATTCTGAAAAGAGGTCTCATTTAAGAATTGTGAATTTCAAATGTATCTCCTTATCTTATCCATGTCTTTGTCTATATCTTGTATTCTCACCCTTTTAACAGAGCCTTTTTCATAGCAAAAGGATTTGGGTTGATAAAATTCATTTTGTCAGTGTTTTTCTTTTGCAATCATGGCTGAGAACTCCAACTAACTCATAAGATTCCTGTTTTTTTCTGAAAGAGTCATGATTTCACTTTTCACATTTAGGTCATAGATCTTGAGTTAATTTTGTGTCAGGTGTGAGTTTAGGTTGGAGCTCATTTTTACAAAAACCTGACCTATTCAGTTATTTCAACACTATTTATTGGAAAACCATGCTTTCTCCTTTGACTTGCTTTTTTTTTTTTGCCCTTTTGTCAATATCCTGTAAGTTATTTCTGGCATTCTTTTCTGTTCTGTCCTTCCACCCATAGTACATTGTCTTAATTACTGTAACTATGTAGTAACTATTAGAAAATTGAATACTGTTATTCCATCAACTTTTCTTTCTGAAATTTTTCTTTTATGTTGTTTTTATATTTCCATATAAATTTAGAAAGCTTCTCTATATCTACAAAAAATCCTTCTGAGTTTTTGATAAAAATTATATTAAGCCTGTATATCTATTAGGGAAGAATTGACATCTTTAATGTGTTTCTTTTTCTTTCTTTCTTTTTTTTTTTTTTGCTTTTAAACTACTGAATTTACTATATTTATTTTTGTACCAATGATCACACATTCCAGTTTTACAGCATTTCCATCCCAAACCCCCCAGCCCATCCCTCCTCCCCACCCCCAGCAACTGTCTCCCTTTGGTAACCATAAGTTTTTCAAAGTCTGTGAGTCAGAATCTGTTCTGCAAAGAAGATCATTAATCCTTTTTAAAATTTCCACATGTAAGTGATAGCATATGACATTTGTGTCTCACTGTCTAACTTCACTTAGCATGATTATTTCTAGGTCTGTCTATGTTGTTGCAAATGCCATTATTTCATTCCTTTTTATGGCCGAGTAATATTCCCTTGAGTAAATGTTACCACATCATCTTTTATCCACTCCTCTGTCTGTGGACACTTAGGTTGCTTCCATGCCATGGCTATTGTATATAGTTCTGCAATGAACATGGAGTACGTGTATCTTTTTGAGTCATGGTTTCTCTGGATAGATGCCCAGGAGTGGGGATTGCTGGATCTTTAATATGTTGAATCATTTTTCAATCCATAAACACCGTAAGTTTCTCTGTTTAAGTCCTTAAAAAGTATTTTCATCAGAGTCTTGTAGTTTTCTTTATACTAATTCTGTACATGTTTTGTTAGATTTACATATATAGCGTTTCTTTCTTTTTGTGGAACAGTTATATGTGGGTTTTTTGGGGGGGGGATCATAGCATATCGCCACCAGGAAAACTCTGGCTTTGTGTTTTTAATTTCAAATTTTTGATATGTTGTTGCTAGTATGTAGAAATCTAGTTGATTTGGTCTGTGAATCTTGTATCTTGCAACCTTGTAAACTCAATTAGAAGTGGTCCCCTCTCCTCTGTTTCCTGGAAGAAATGGTGTAAAATTGCTGTTATTCTTTTAATATTTGATACAATTTAGCAATGAAACCATCTGGCCTAGAGTTCAAGAGATTTTAAGCTATGAATTCAATTTCTTTTACCATTTACAAAACACTTCAGGTTACCTATTTCATTTGGGGTGGAATTTTTGATAATTTGTAGCTTTTGAGGAATTGGTTGGTTTAACTACATTGTCAAATTTATGGGTATAGAGTTGTAGTATTCCCTGATTATCTTTTTAATGTCTTCTGGGTTTGTAGTGATACTCTCTCTTTAATTCATGATGTTGGGTAATTTGTCTCATCTCTTTCTTGTAGACAGAAAAATGCTTTTTTTTATCTATTACATCAATTTTTTTATTCCTGTGTATAGACTGTTTACATTGAATGTAATTTTGGTGTGTTAAGATGTAAGTCTAGAGTTCCTATCATGGCTCAGTGGTAACAATCCTGACTAGTATCCATGAGGACACAGGTTCGATCCCTGGCCTTGCTCAGTGGGTTACGTATCCGGCGTTGCTGTGGCTGTGGCATAGGCTGGTGGCTGCAGCTCCCATTCGACCCCTAGCCAGGGAACTTCCACATGCTGCAAGTGCAGCCCTAAAAAGAAGAAAAAAAAAAAAGATGTAAGTTGTAAGTCTACTATATTGTTTTCTCTTTATTCCCTCCATTTTTCACGGATCTTTCCTAACTTCTTGTGAGTTTCTTGAACATTTTTAAGAATTCCATTTAAATTTATTTACAGCGTTTGTAAGTATATCTCTTTGTATAATTTTTAGGTGGTTATCCTACATTTACATAAGTAACATAACAATCTACCAGTATCAGCATTCTAGCACTTCAAATGGAATGTAGAATCAGACCATTGCAAGCTGGAATTTTGTTTTCTTCTTGTGCTAAGATGCCTATCATATGAACAACATTCCTCATGTTGGATTTCTCCAAAGTGACCACTGCAATACCTAATGGTCATCAGGGAAATGATGCAACTTGGAAAGACGTGTGCATGACTTAGCAGGTATCCTGCAGGAAAAGTATTTGGCCTGAAGGGAGTGCAAATTCAGACTAAAAAGTTCTCATGAAGATTATTGCAGGAGTTCCCGTCATGGCGCAGTGGTTAACGAATCTGACTAGGAACCATGAGGTTGCGGGTTCGATCCCTGCCCTTGCTCAGTGGGTTAACGATCCGGCGTTGCCGTGAGCTGTGGTGTAGGTCGCAGAAGCGGCTCGGATCCCCTGTTGCTGTGGCTCTGGCATAAGCCGGTGGCTACAGCTCCGATTCAACCCCTAGCCTGGGAACCTCCATATGCCGCAGGAGCAGTCCAAGAAATGGCAAAAAAAAGGCAAAAAAAAAAGATTATTGCATTGATACTGTGCTTGTGTAATACGTATCTCTAGAATCTGGTCAAGGACAAGCTGTTAGCAGTTTTAGGACTCATTAAAGAAAAACAAAAACAACCAGTTCTAGGAATGACAGAACTGTAGAATTTAAGTCTTAAAATGTCTTGAAAGGTGACTGTTGTGGTTGAATTATCTGCCAAAAAATTGTGTTAAAGTCTAAACCCTAATACCTGTGAGTGTGAGATTGTTTGGAAATAGAGTGAAGTTGAGGTCACACTGGGTTAGAGTGGGCCCTAAATCCAGTGACTGGTGGTGTCTTTATGAGGAGAAGGGGATTTGGTGACACATGGAGCAGGAAGTAGGCCATGTGATGACAGACAGAGATTGGGGTGCTGCAGCCATAAGTCAGGGAACACCAAGGACTCCAGCAACCCCCAGAAGCTAGGAAGCTGCCTTGTCTGATGGGTGTTGATATATTGTGATCATTGTTTATATTCAGATGCAAATGTCACAAGCCTTTCCTTTAGTTGCCAAGGCTGTTTTTCCTTTTCTAGGGGCCTGGCCTAGAGGTAGCATTTATCACTTCCACCTACATTCTGTTGATTAGGATGCAGTCACGTGGCTACACCTGAGAGGCTGAGAAGTGGGTTTTAGCTGTGCGCCAGAGGAAATGTGAATTAAGCTTAGTAAGTACATAACAGAACACTCTTGTTCAGGGGTGGGATGGGGGGGTGTTGTTTTTTGTTTTTTTATTGTTTTTTTTTTTCTTTTTAGGGCAGAAACCCGTGGCATATGGAGGTTCCCAGGCTAGGGGTCAAATTGGAGCTACAGGTGCCGGCCTACACCATAGCTCAGGGCAATGCTGGATCCTTAGCCCACCAAGCAAGGCCAGGGATCAAACCTGCGTCCTCATGGATGCTAGTCAGAGACATTTCTGGCCGAGCCACTACAGGAACTCCCCTGTTGTTGTTCTTTTGAAATTATTTTCTCTCTTTCTCTCCATTCCCACTCCCATACACCTTAGTATTTAATACATATCCTTAGTATTAATATATGTCCTTCTGATCCACCTTTTATATATTTAATTAGATTTTTATGAATCTTTGAAAGATATATAGGATTGCTTTGTGTGTTCTTAAAATGTTCATTGTATATCATTCTGATTATTAATTTGTTTTACTGTGTGTTTTTGAGATCTATATATGCTGCTACATGTAAGTCTAATTTTATCCCTCCTGAGAGCTTCAAAATATTACATTTTAGTCAATATTCATTTGACATTTTACTTACCATTTTACCATGTACAAAAAGTCAAAGGCTAGAAGTTCCTGTTGTGGCCCAGTGGGCTAAAGATCCAGTGTTGCCACAGCTGTGGCATAGGTCACAGCTGCAGCTCGGATTTGCTCCCTGGCCCTGGGGACTGCCACATGTCACAGGTGCAGCCAAAAAGAAAAGTTAAAAAGCTTTATGAATTTAACTTGTCATATTTATTCTTCTAATTATTTTTGCTGCATAGTAAAGCACCCCTTAGTGGCTTAAGATAACTGCCATCATGTTATTTTCCGCACACATCTGCAGTTGGGACTGGCGTTGGCAGAGAGCTCATTTCTGCTCCACGCATATCAGGTGGAGCTGGCAATTTCTCAACTGGTTGGGGCTGGAATCAGCTGAACGCTCCATCACATGTGAGAGTTAACATTGGCTCTCGGTTGGGGGTTCAGATGGGACTGTTTGCCAAAGTACCTACACACAGCGTGTCCATTTGGCTGCTTGGCTTCCTCACAGCGTGGTGGCTTGGTTCCAAGAGCAGTGAGGCAGAAGTGCGTGAGTTGCTTGTGACTTTGTCTGAGAGTCACAGTCACTTCCACTGTGTGCTGTTGGTCGAGGAGGACACAGAGGTCTTCCCAGGTTCACAGGGAGGAGACATAGACCCCACCACCCAATAGAAAAAATGCCAGTGTTACATGGCCCCCCCAAAATGCATGTGGGATGGGATAGATCATGGTATCCGTCTTTGGGAAAGACAGTGTGCCCCATTCGTGAAAATTAAAAATCTGGTTTGGGGAGTTCCCATCGTGGCACAGTGGTTGACAAATCTGACTAGGAGCCATGAGGTTGCAGGTTCAATCCCTGCCCTTACTCAGTGGGTTAAGGATCGGCCTTGCCGTGAGCTGTGGTGTAGATCACAGACATGGCTTGGATCTGGCATTGCTGTGACTCTGCTGTAAGCCGGTGGCTGCAGCTCTGATTGGACCCCTAGCCTGGGAACCTCCATATGCCACGGAGTGGCCCTAAAAAAGACAAAAAGACCAAAAAAAAAAAAAAAACCTGATTTGGATATAACACCATGATTTGATTTTGAGACTAAGTAGCAAAGGTGTTAATTGTGACATAACTTTTTTATAGTCCAAATACCTTCTTTCTTTTTGGATGGCACACTCGATTGTGGCCAGCAAACTCTTGCTCCCTGTATCCCTAGACTTTTCTTTCTAATGTTATTAGTATCGTTCCCTTCGGTCCTTGTTTTTATGTGTTCAATGTAACAGAAGCGATCAACCAGTTCATAGAACATGATCACAAAACCCATGCACACCTTGGGTGTCCCTTTGGAACATATGAGAAAGACATAGCAACTCGTTCTCAACTTCTTTCTCTTTTTATTTTGTGCTGCCAACCAGGCAGTCTTTTATGTACTGGATATTCTGATTAGAACCCTCAAGATACAACATGACTCTTCTGAAAGCTTATTGTCTCCATCACTAGAGAGCAGATCCATAATTTTTGCAGTTCTCATGCTTTTTTTCTCTGACCTGTTCTCTCCTGAGACTCAATTAAATATGTGGCGCCTGAGGAAAATGCTGCCAACGTAGCTGTGCCTTTCTGAAGGGGATAGGATGCCAGGAGAATGGGGATAGGATGCCAAGAGAATGGGGCGAGTGCTCTAGCAACCGCTGGTCATGAAAAGGTTGTGGTTGTGTTCATCCAGCCTCGAGGCCTGATTTTGGAATTCCGTTTTGGCCACGTGCCTCAGAATCTAGAGAGAGCGTAGCCAGACAGATGATATTGCAGAGCAAAGCCCTGTTTTCCCCTTCATTACGTAAAGTTTTTACCAAAGCAGAAACATCACAGCTGAAAAACGGTGCTGTAAAGTGGGCCAAGTCCATCCCTCTTTCTTCTTGTATCCTGAGATTCAAGAAGATGAGATCAGTCTTGGGCTCTCGTTGTCCTTCGTTCGTTTATTTAGTGGAAACTCTCAAGTTTCAAAAGTAATGAGAACAGTAGTACCCGTCCTGTAAATTCAGCAATTATCAGCTCAAGGCCGATCCTGCTATATGCATTCTCCACTTCCCTTCCCCCAAAGTATTTTAAGTGCATCTTTTGAAAGCAAAGCCTTGATACAATTTCATCTCTAAGTATTTCATATATATGTATAAAAGATACTCTTTATAACCACAATATTACCACACATTTAAAAATTAGCCATTCTAGAGGCTGTTGAAACATGCAAAAGGTATGTCTGTAATTGGAGAGAATGTGGCAAACCTTGAAAAAAAAAAAAAAAGTTTTAATCTCCAAAGTCCTGGAAGAGGTTCCAGTTCAGTAGGTCTGTCTTTGATGCTGAGAGCTACACCCTGCCTTTCTAGCCTTCTCATAAATCTCCTCCTTTTGTGATAAGACTGGTTTCAGTTAGACTTTGTGGTTTACACTTGGAACTGTCATGACAGCACTACTGCTGTCTGGATAGCCTAGTGTTAATCTTTACTTCTCTCCGTACTCACACAAGTTCTCACGCTGCTCAATTTAACACTAATGCCTTCAGCTCCCACTTACTGAAGGCCTGTCATGTACCAGACACTCTACCAAGCACCTGCCATTTAAACCTCACAACAAGCCCCTGAAGACAGAGATTTCCCTGTCTGGTAGAGGGAAAACAGAAGACTTACATGGCGTAGGTCATTTGCTCAGGTTACACGGTTAATACGGATAGAACCAACATCCTGCCCAGATCTTCCCAGTCTTCAGCTGGTTTTCCCACTCTGCCATGCTGGCCCTGACAGACATGATTTTTCTTTCCTAAAAAGCCAATCCAGTTCTGTAGCATGAAACTGAGTTGGTCATCAGACCATTTGCTCCTGTTCCTGGGCACACGACTAGACTCCTTCACTGCAGTTGGGCTTGGTCACATGATTGGGATCGAGCTATGAAATGCCAACAGAAGAGATATATCCTATTTTTTGACCAGGCAGGTGCAATAAAATTTCCCATTTGCTGCCCTCTATGTTCTGCTTCTGCTTATCCAGTTTATGATGCCTAAAGTGACCTTGGGTACCACACGTTGACGATGGCAAAAACTGACAGCCTGAATTCCTGTGTGATTATGCAACAGAGGTCCCTGCCACCAATCTCAAACCTCCTTGAACTATTTATATGAGCTTGTAGGTAGATAAGCTTCTATTATACTTAAGCCATTATATATTTAGGAATCTGTTCATTATAGCAGTTAGCCTTCCTTAATTTTTATGTACTGTTTCGGTTATCCTTTGCTAGGTAACAAACCTCCTCAAAATTTTAGTGGCTTAAAACCACAGTCTTAACTCAGGATTCTGTTCATCAGAAACCTGGGCTCGTGCCTATACTTGTTCATGGAGCTGCCACTAGTAGGTGGGTCAGCTGGGGGCCAGTTGCTCTAGCATTGCCTTCCTCACGTGCCTGGAGATAAGAGCAGACTACTCTCTGGACCGTGTGTCCCCAGCAGGTTTGCTGGAATTATTCACTTGCTGGTGGAAGCGCCCTCAGCAGCAAGAGAGGGCAAGCCCCGCTCTGCAAGTACTCTTCAGGCTTCTGCTTGTGTATGTGTGCCAGTGTACCATTATCCGTGCACGTGACATAGGCAAAGGGAGATGTGATTTACTGCAGAGCCTCTACGGCAGCAATCTGCCATATACCCTGTGGTGCTCATACGCACATCAGCCAAATCGTTCACATGCGTACATCTCAGTCGCATATTTGATAACAGAGTCCAGGTTTAAGCCTGTTCTCACAACCCTTGAAGCAAGTTGTAATATCAGAGTTGGTTTTAATAAAAATTATATTTAATTCGGTTTAAAATTACATTGCAGATCTCTCTATATAAATGAAATATTTACCGATACATGATAAATGTAGCTTAATAGCATTGACACGATAACAATGATGTAACTTCTGACCCAAATTGACCCGAGGTTTCATGAGCCCAATTTCTCAAGATCCTGTGGATTTGTAACCAAATCTATGTACTTTAAAGCAATCTTTAAAGGGCTCAACTTAGATTCACCCTTAATTAGAGTAACTTGTAATAAGTGATTTTACGTTCAGTAGTTCCTTACTTCCCTTTAATTTTCCTTCTTAGGCCACCCCGGTAAGAGCAGAATGCTTTCCTCCACCCTCGGGGCAGAGTCCTTGGCTGTGGTTTACCTCCTTGATGACACCGACTTGAGAATAGTGCGGTGGCGAAAGATCTGGGTTCCAGAGCCACAGTGCCTGGGTTCACATCCTGTCATTTCTGCCTGTTGTGTGACCTTGTGCAATTAACTATTCAGTGCCTCAGTTTCTTCTCCTGTAAAGTGGGGATAATTTCATAGGGCTGTTGTGAGGATTAAATGAGATACAGTATCTAAAACAGCCTTTTGGAGTTCCCTTGTGGCACAGCGGAGGAACTTCCATGTGCCGCGGGGGTGGCCAAAAAAATCCATTTAAAAAATTAAAAATAAAATTTAAAAAATCCCTTGATTCAGAGCTTAGCCCGGGGTATAAGACGTCAGACAGATTTTTTTTTTTAATTTCCGCTTTCTTAAGGTATAACCGAGAATTTTAATTTTAATTGCTCTTCAGACTCGCATATGAGAATGAAATACTTACCAATACATCATAAACCTAGGACTGTAGGAGATTGCTTATTTTCTTAGTAGATCCTAAAATATTGAGATAAAGTTTCATCATGTATATAACATTTTCAAACGCTATAGCAAAAAGAAAAAAATATATTGAAAATAGATAAATACGGTAAAATGTTAATGCTTGTTCATATATATAGGGTATGAAGGTTCACTGCGTTACGTGAAACTTCCTGGAGGGTTGATCTTTTTCATGATAAAATTTGGAGGGAGGATGGACACATTTTCCCCACATTTCTCAATGTCCCACTTTCCTTTCATTCCTCATTCCTCCCCCAAACTGTCTCTTGGGTCTCAGGCCCCATGCAGGGCCTCTTGTCTCTCCTCCTCTGCAGGTTGTCTCTTAGGTACTTATTAATGGACAGCAGGGTAGCATAAGGGGTTAAACATACAGACTCTGGAGCCAGGCTGTCTGTGTTGGAGTATCTGCCATCTCACTTACGGTGTGACCTTGGGCGAGTTACTTTCATCTCCCTGTAGCTTAGTTTCCTCACGTGATTATTGTGAGGAATGAAGAAACGATGAGTCTGTGAACAACCAGGAGAGGGTCTGGTGAATTGCGAGCCTTCTGTAGGGATTCACCGTCGTCACAACAGTCTCTCGGGGTCTCTGACGTCTGTCCTTCTGCTCAGCAGTGATGGGTCCTGGAGCCTTCCTCCTGAGGCCTTCCTACTTAAGACCTTTCTTTCTTTCTTTCTTTTCGAATACAGAGGGCATTGAAATGGGCAAAAATCCTTCTAAAAATGTTTCCACCTTTAGGAGAATGTTTTTGCTTTCCTGTTTCTGCCCGAAACAGGAAAATCTTTCAGGGGAAAATCTTTCAGGGGAAAATCTTGCATTAACCCTGCATGTTGATAGTGGCATCAACACGCCCCTCCTAACCTCACAAACCCATCTAGTGGGCACCTGTCTCCTCGGGGATGAGGCCAGGCTCTGACCCGGGCAGCCCCGCCTCCACACCTTCTCAGGAGCCTTGCGTTCCCATCCACTCCTTCTCCTGTGTTCACCTCTCCCTGGCAATGACCTTGTCGCTCCTCAAGCCACATGAAGTGACCCTCCCCAGATTCCCCCTCCCCTTCGATAGGATGGATTCCACCATCCTATCTTTTCTCCTTCACGTGTTTCTTGAACCATGTCCTCGTCTTCCAGTTACTTCTCAGCCCCTCCAGTGGCTTCTCTGCTGTCAGTGGCCGCCAAACAGCTGTTACTCAGGGGACCCATAACCTCTATGTCACTAAATCCATGGGCACTTTTCAGGACGAACCTTACTTTAACTGACAGAAACATTGAACGGTGTTGCCTGCACTCTCCTTACTGACCCCTTTGTATTCCCCACTGGCTCCTGCTGGCCTGTGAATAATGAGGTGCTGGGTCTCCGGCCCAGGAGTCTCATGTCTCACGCTAGCATCCATGAAGTCGTGTCTACCTTATGAAATAACTTGTGAGCAGGGTAAAAGCAAATCCCATACCTGATATGAACCACTGTATTCTTAGCAGCCCCATAGGGCCTGGCATGGAGGTAGGTGTTCAGTATTTGTTTATGAGATGGATGGATGGACTTACACAGTTTTGCCAAGATGCTGCAGGGATCAGACTGTTTTCAGAAGATCCAGCCATGTTCTGGAATTTTCCCGGGATTGTGGGGAGACAGCTGAGGGAACGTGAAGGTTAACTTGATCTGAGGTTTCTCTGGGTTTATGTGTCTGAGTGGAGAGCACTTTGAGCAGCCAGCTTCTCTTCTGATATGTGTAAGGCATCTGACAGAGATAATCCTATGAGTTCCATTTTGTTCAGAATTTCTTGAATTGGTGTAATGTTCTACTATTAAGCTGAGTGGAGCGGTGGTGAGCTGGGAGGGCTGGGGTGGGAGGGAGGCTGCCTGCGGTGGGCAGGGGCCCGGGTCCTATTTTGAAGGGGGAATTCTGGATAATTCTGGGTTTCCTGGAGGAGGTGTGAAGGTGGGGGGGACCGGGAAGCAAGAAACGGAAGTGGCGCAATAGCAAAGGCACACGTGGTTGGCCTCCAGATCTACCCAAAGCCCGGTGGCCATCACTGGGGACATGCCATAAACAGTCATCTCAGAAGCTGCTGGTACCAGAATGCTTCAGACTAGAACTGTCCCTGTTAGGAGGTTGACAAACAGCATCCACAGCATATAGAAGTTCCCAGGCCAGGGATCGAATCCAAGCCAGAGCTGCCACCTGAGCCACTGCTGCAGCAACAGCTTGATACACTGCACCAGGCCAGGGATCCAACTGGTGCTTCCACAGAGACAAGTGGGATCATTAACCCGCTGGGCCACAGCAGGAACTCCACAAATGGCCTTTTTAAAAGTAATAATTTAAGCAAAGTTTTTGCACATAGAATAAAGTGTTTTCAGGACAGATGAAAGAGTGAAAATAACAAACCAGAATGTTAAATTTATAACCTAAAGATTTCTTGCATTAGAAGCTGAATAATGTGTAAAAAGGTGAACAGCCATTAGGGTGACAGGGGGGCTCTTGGAGTTGGCAAGGGTGACAAGAATTATCTAGGGTGTGACCCTCCCCAGGAGGGATATCACCCCTAAGAGGGTAAACACTGGTTCTTGGGGGACAAAAAAGAACCTCGCCATTCCATAGCCTGCATGGCCAAAGCACCTGAACAGATTACAATATATTTGTGGCATTGGAATTTCATCATGGGAGGGGGGATTAGGGGGGAAAAAAGTCTTAAAAGTCTCCTTACAGGGGTGATAAGGAAAAAGGGTTGTGAAACACCGGACTGGATGATTCGAATGGAAGGAGTTTATTGACCATCAAGGGGTCCTCCTGGGAAAACGAATGGGAAATGCGTGTTGTCTCAGCAAAAGGAAAAAGATCTTCCGCGGTGTCGAGTGAGTATCCCCTGGGAGACCTAAAAGCAGCAGTGGGCAGCTGGGACACCCCCCAGAGCGGCTCGGTGGGTGAAGAGCTGCCGGCTCCGTACAACTTCAGGGCCCAGACACACAGGGCCAGTTCCTAGACATGGTGCTCAGGGGATATGAATCTGGGTGGGAGTCAGGATGCTAGGCGTTAACCCAGCCACCTTCCCCCACCCCCCACCGCCCAGTTCTGTTCTGATCTGCCTCCGGCCCTACCCTTCTCTCCTCCTCTTCTCTCTGGCTGGCTCTCAAGACTCCCACTATTCATTTCTGCTGGAGGCAGGAGGATCAGTAGCAATGGTAATGAGTGAATGAACAGTAAGAGCTGGGGAACCACATCTTGAGCACAAAGAAAGAAATGACCTTCAGCCATACGGTGACAGTAGGGAAAGCCAGATACTACACCCTGACATCTGGGAAATCAAATTAAAATGCAAATAGGTTTATAGCTTTCCTAATCCCTGCTTCTGAATATGACTTGGACCTGTGGTTCCTTAACAAAATAAAAGTGAATGGGAGTTCCCATCATGGCTCAGTGGAAACGAATCTGACTAGCATCCATGAGGACGCAGGTTCGATCCCTGGTCTTTCGAGCAGTGGGATAAGGATCCGGCGTTACTGTGAGCTGTGTGTAGGTCAAAGACGAGGCTCAGATCCTACATTGCTGTGGCTGTGGCAGGGGCCAGCAGCTACAGCTTCAGTTTGACCCCTAGCCTGGGAACCTCCATATGTCGCAGGTGTGGCCCTAAAAAGACCAAAAAAAAAAAAAAAATGAAGGCAACGTGAAATGTAAGGAATGGTTCGTTCTTCTCCCACAGGTATCCAGCCTTGGACATGGCTTCTGGCGTCTGAGCTACTTGAAAGTATATAGACTTTGCTATCAGATTGAAAATGGCAGTATTGTTTCCGAGGGGCTCTTAAGGGGGGAAGGATAGCCCGGCACCAGCAACCCCTCTTTTCTTATCTCTGAGGCTCATTAAGTTAGTGCCAGAGGGAAAGTTCTGATTAGATTTAAGCATTGCTCCTTGCTAAGGCTCCATGTCAGGCACTGTTAATTAATGTAGTCCCCATAACCCAACAACCCTGCAAAGGGAGCACTACATTTATTTTTTTTCATTTTTAAAAATTTTTTTTAGGGCTGCACCCACGGCAGATGGAGGATCCCAGGCTAGGGGTCCAATTGGAGCTGCAGCTGCCGGCCTACACCACAGCTCACAGCAGTGCTGGATCCTTGACCCACTGAGCCAGGCCAGGGATCGAACCTGTGTCCTTATGGATACTAGTCAGGTTCTCTTCTTCTGAGCCACCATGGGAACTCTCAGGGAGCACTATTATTATGGATGAAAGGCTCAGCACAGAAAAGATAAGTCATTTGTCCAAGATCACACGGGTACTGGTGGCACTGGAATTTGAATCCAGATCCTCGGTACCCACAGGCTTTGCTGTAGCACTGTGGTTATATATGCCTTGGAGACCACTCTTGCTAGTTTCCAAATGTCTTTGAAATCACGGATGAGTGAGTTCATGATGAAATTGCTTTTAACACTCTGTACTTTGGATTTTTATGTAAGTAGAACATTGGGTCTGTCATCAGACCCCCTGCGCAGCCGATGCCTTCAGGCCACTTGCATAATGAACTAATTGCTGGATACACACTGCCCTCTTGTGATGAAAATAATCCCAGTTCGACCTTCTCCGCCTCTTTGGACTCCACCTACTTCCTCTGGTCCAGTCCCAAGGTTGGGGGGTGAAGCCTGTATGCTCTGAAGGATCAGACTCTTGTGTCACCCAGCATCCTCCAGGGTGTTCCTGGCCCTGTGACTCAGTCAGTGAGGCTTGAGAACATGAGCCAAGGTCCTGTAACTTTTAGCACCACGGATAAAGGAAAAAAGACCAGGCTTCCCAAACAAAGGGACACTAAAGGGACCCCAGCTGTGTCCTTGGGGGAAGAGTTCATTTGTTTAACTTGCCCTAGTGGATTGGAATCAAGTTGAATAGGCTTGGCAGGGAAAAAAAAAAAGGTCAGTTGGAGAATGAACTGAAGGTCACAAACCATCAGAACAGAGGGACAGTAAGGCCAGCCACAAGGCCTGTGTTCTAGTTCTTATTCAACTGATGATGATGCGTATGACCTTGGGCAAGTCGTTTCCTCCCCAGTGTCACTGTCCGCACTGGCAGAGCAGGGGAGGTGAAGTGAGCTCAAAAATTGTGGATATTATCAGGTCCAACCGTCTACGTTTGCCAAAAATCCCTTTCCTAAAGGGGTTTTGCTCCTTCCCTATTTTTATGCACAACCTCAGTAGTAAGACAAGCTGCATATCCTATCTGCCCGAATGCTCAGTTTCCTCACTCAGGAAGTAACCCCTACTTCATAGGGTAGTTGGGGGACGAATTAGTTTCCATTTGACCCAGTGCTCACGGGTCCAGTCAGACTGACTTGTTCAGGCAAGGTGGAGATACATGCACATGTAGAAGTATTGAAGATCAAGGAAAACTGATTCTGAAGATGCACCTATCCAGTCGCACATGGTCATTGTGCACAATGCTGCTTGAAAACAGCTGCTGATTTATGGGTTACTCATTCTTCCCAGCAGCTGTGGTTGTTTCCAGTGCCCATGTGTGGCTGTAACACATCTGCATGTGCGGGCAGTGCCTGGACTGTCCAGGGTGAGAGTCCAGGGCAGGGAGTCTCATCCCCTTTCAAAGGAGACATGCCATTGGTCTCCAACTTCCACCTGCTTCTAAGCCACTTCTGAGGCTCCTAAACTGGATGGGTTCACATAGATTGAGAAAGAAAAATTCATTTGACTTGCTAATCTCACTCCAAAGGAATCATCCTAAAGACATTTTTACTTCCATAGACTTGTCTCTAATAATCACCACGACCACCACAGCCAATCTGGAAACCGGAATGTCCGGCTCTTGGAACATAACTAAGCAAATGATCAAACTAATACAGATAGATTATGATGTGGGAAAATATTTGAAAGAAACGGCAAACGTACACTGTGTTTATGTGAAAAGATGTCTCAGGAGTTCCCGTCATGGCGCAGGGGAAATGAATCCAACTAGGAACCATGAGGTTGCAGGTTCGATCCCTGGCCTCACTCAGTGGGTTAAGGATCTGGTGTTGCCGTGAGCTGTGGTGTAGGTCGTAGACATGGCTCGGATCTGGCGTTGCTGTGGCTGTGGTGTAGGCTGGCAGCTACAGCTCCAATTAGACCCCTAGCCTGGGAACCTCCTACATGCCGCAGATGCGACCCTGTAAAGACACAAAGACAAAAGACCAAAAAAAAAAAAAAAAAGTCGCAAAATGGTCAGCCTTAAAAAAGGAAATTCTGACATGGACAAACCTTAAGGATATCATGGTAAATGAAATAAGCCAGGCTCAAAAAGACAAATACTGTATGGCTCTACTCGTATGAGGGACCTAGAATAGTCAAAATCAGAGGCAGAAAGTAGGTAGTTTCCAGGGGCTCAGGGGAGGGGAAAATGGGGAACTATTACTTACAGAGTATAGAGTTTTGGTTTGACAGGAAGACTAATTCTGGAAGTGGGTGTTGGTGATGGTTACACAACATATGGTCGTGTTTATACCACTGAACTGTACACTTAAACATTAGGGTGGTAAATTGTGTATTTTACAATAAAAAGTCTCAAAGTAGGCAAAACATGGGAAGATGACATGCAGAAATTAAAGTAGCTGTGTTAGCTTTGGGTCATAAGCATTATTTAAAATGGTCTCTAATATGGATACTGCTTTGATAGCAAAAACAAAATACGATGACAGAGACAAAGGGAAAAAAAACTGGAGGTATTTTGATATGTCATTTGCTCATAAAAGCACCCGAGGAGTTGTGGGAAAAATCAGAAACGGAACATCCTTGAACTTATTTCGTAACTTATTTTTATTTCAAATCTTTTTAAAAATATTACAGAACACTGGGGACCTGGGTTTGTGCTTCTAAAAGTTTTCAGCTGGTCTTGGGTGCAGTTACCTTAGGTTGAAGGCTGTGAGCATCAGGCTGGGAAGGGACCCCCCCCCCAACTTCTCCCCCCCACTCCCACCCCCGCTCCCTGTGTGGTAACCTGAGCTTTGGTTTCCTTACCAGCTAATTCCATTTTCATTAAAATTCCTGTCTAGGAGCCTGGGATAATGGTCACCGTTTTGCCTTTCAGCTCCAGAGCAAGGGTTTCGTTTGGTTTTGTTTTCCTATAAATGAGCAATTAGTTACTGGAAGTAGACGTGTGTCACACCTGGAAAGGGACCAACACCGCGGAGCCAAATGCTCCTTCTGAGCTGGGGACCTGAAAGGGACACCTGTCAGAAGCTGGAGGGCCCGGCTCTGGGCCGTGGTGCCAGCGTCCTCTCTGTTCTTACTGTGCAGTGAAGATAGGAAGGCACCTCCCTCTATCCAGTGAGTGACACTTCGATGGTGGGGCCCTTCGGCGGGAATGGTGACAACTAACAGCTATGCTTTTCCCTGAGGAAGCTAGGGTAGTGCAGGAGGCTTGATGCTGAATGTTTTTTGACCTGAGCTTTGAGAACTTTCAGTCCCCCCATCTTTGACCTTGCTGGGAAGTTCCCTAAGTCTCAGAGTGAGAAGAGGACACCTGCGGGTGAGAAACGGCTTTATGCCATCACATCACATATGGGGCGTCAACCCTGTGCCAGGCACCGTGCAAACCGCTTTCCATGTATCGGCTCATTTAATCCTCACAACCACCCCACGAGCCGGTACTCTGGGATCCCCAATTCTCAGGACGTGGCCCAAAGCCCCACAGTGACTTGACACAGCTCATAAGTTCCCAGTCAGCATGGACGTGCCATAAATGTAGGTCTGAAAAATGGGAGGTGTAATTTCTGTCTTCAAATCAACCCATGTGTCCCGTGGAAAGAAACAGTCATGTCCCAAGTTCACGAAATTCCTTTGTAGCCCCTCCCCCAATTTTCACCTCTTTTCCTTGATTTGGAAAAGCCTCCACTTCTCTGCACAGGCGCTCACCTCTGGGTACTGGAGAAACTTTCCAGCAAATTAGGAGGCTGGTTGCACTTTTATAAGAAAAACAGAACATCTATCATTTACCATCTAGATGATCAACGTACTTCCAAGTCAGAATTTAGGTCAACACCATACAAATCCAACTCCCCTTAGAGGCAGCAGTTTTAATTCTGACAGTCTCTAAAAGCAGTAATATTTGGCACTTTCTGGGTACATTTTAGGCTTGAAAGTTGAGCGTTCGCACTTTAATAAAATATGAAGGCGTCCGCTGAGGAGTGTGGTTCTCTCGGCAAGTCTGAAGTCTGTTCTAAGCACCCTTGACCTTGAGCTTCCCAACGCTCTTTCCTTTGTCCTTTCTGGTTGTGTCTGCGGCCCAGAGAGTTGCTGCTGTTGGGGGGTGACAAGTAGGCAAATACTCAAGTTGGGGGGTAGGAACCCCCAAAGCAGTGCCTTAGGGGAACCGTCCCCTGAGGCTGAGTGACTGTGTGGCATTTTCCCCATTACCTTCAGGGCTAACCTCCTGCACTGCTCCCTTCCTAACAGGGGCTGCAGTAGAAAGCCAGGCTGGGCTTCTGAGAACTCGCAGATTCCGCTGGAGAACCCCCTGCCCCTCTCATGCTTGGTGCCTCTTGCCACAGGGGATGCGGGCCCACCTCCGTGCACCCCCGGGCAGTGAACAGCCGAGGAAGGCAGCAGATGTCAAGGCTGGCTGGCCAGGACTCACCCCAGCCCAGCGGTGAGGGCTGTGGAACTCGGCCCTGCCAGTGTATCCTGGCCTCTGCCGCCCCAGACTCAAGTTCTTTCTTCTGAGAAGCCGCCTGGTGGATCGGGCGGTCAGATGGAAGGCCTCCGATGCTTCCTCTGCTGTTTCTGGTCCTGTGGTAGGTGAGGGGCCCGCAAAGGATCACAGTGAGGATGCCTCTGGCCTTCTCTGGTCAGGCTCGCCCCACAGCACCCCAGGCGCCCCCCCCCCCCCCATGCAGTGAGTGCCTCTGAGGGAGCCAGGCCTGGGGTTCAGGGGTCATAGCACGCTCACCAACCCCAGTCCCTTTTGAAAATCCCAGATCCAGGCAATTAGAAATAATGAGTATTTTTGGTATTTTACCTAAAGAACAAAGTTACCTGGTCATTGGGCCCCCTCCCCCACGTAGCATCCCCCACGTGCCCCCCGGGGTGGCCCGCTCTGCTGGCTGGGGCCTCAGGGGCCCTGAATCTTGCCTGTGACTCAGTCACCCTCACAACTGCTTGGGGGCAGAAGAGATTTCCCTTCCCCAGCAGGGCAAGAGAGGAAGAAGCTCCTGTTTGGGTGCCAGGGCCCAAGGGCAATCCAGGCGCTTTTCCTTTTGGAGGTGGGCACTGATTCTTCCTCCCGCCCGGGGCACCTCTGCACACAGCATCAGCCTGCCAGAGGCCAGCCCCGCCACGTGAAGGGCTGAGTGGAGCCTCAGCATCACCAAGGCATCGTCCTGTCCCTCAGACTGGCTAGGAGGGCAGCCTGCGATCTTTGTCAGCGCACGGTGAGACTCCAGGACCCAAACCGAAGCCTGTGTGGTGGGTCCTTCTCTTGGCCCTGACTCCCGACCAGACCTTGGACGAGGCAGACCCCCAGACGCCGCACACCGCCGGATCGCTACCTGCGAACTGGGGAGGGCTTCAGAGGAAGAGAACATTTCAGGTAAAAACTCTTTTGTTCGTTGAGCACCTCTTCCCCAAGACACAGGGCACCAACTCTGCACCCTGCCCTCAACGCTTCAGGGAACAGGGCAAGGATCCACTCCCTCCCCCTGGGCTCTGGGCAGGTGTTTGTCAGAGCTCAAAGTCTCATTCCTCTAGTTGCCGATGAAAATGCGCCTGGCTGTGCATTAACCCCTCTTCACGGTGTGTTCACAGTCACTGAAACAGCCTGTGCTTTTCTGAGGCACTGTCACCGCTGCTCAGGGACTCTGCCAGTCAGGGCCCCTGCACGGAGGTTGGTTTGCACCCTGAAGGCAGGGTTCCCGGAAGCCCCGCCTCAGCTGCCCGTGGCGTGTTTCAAACCTCCAAGTCAGACAACGGCTCAGAAACAGACAATCCGCTTCTCGTCTTCAAAGACTTTGGCCTCCTCCGGCTTTATCAGGTTTCCATTTAAGCTGTTGGAGAAAAACAACACAGGTCAATGCGAGGGATGATCGGACGTTCTCTTTCGCAACCCGTGTTCCTAACACACTCTTGGGCTTCATACAGCCCTGAAATTGAGGCCGACTGCCAAATACTAGGGTTTTTTTTTTTCTTTTTTAACATTGAAGCATAGTTGATTTGCCGCGTTGCGTTAGTTTCGGGTACAGAGCAAGGCGATGCGGTATTTTTGCCGAGTACGTCCGGTTGCAGGTCGTTACGAGATCACGGGGCTAATTCTCTGGGCTGTACAGTGGGTCCTTGCTGCTTATCTATTTCACATCCAGTGACTCAGATCTGTAACTCCCATGGCCCCGATCCGTGCTGTCCCCTTCCCTTTTGTAACCATGTTTATGTTCTATATCCATGACTCTGTTTCTGCTTTGCAAATGTAAACATTTGTATGTTTTAGATTTTATAGATAACTGATATCATAGAGTATTTGTCTTTGACTTATTTTCAGAGCATAATATTCTCTAGGTGCATTCATATTGCTGCAAATGGCAGAGTTTCATTGCGGTTTTTTTTTTTTTTTGACTAATATTCCTGTGTGTGTGTGTGACATCGTAATCCAGTCATCGGCCGACGGGCACTTGGTTTGCTTCCATGTCTTGGCTGTTGTGAAGAGTGCTACTGTGAACACTGGGGGGCATCTATCTTCTCAAATTAGTGTTTTAATTTTTTCTGGGTATATACCCAGGTGTGGAATTACTGGATCATATGGTAGTTCTGTTTTTAGTTTTTGAAAGGAAACTCTATACTGTGTTACACAGCGGCCGCACCAATTTATGTTCACACCAATTTATGTACAAGGGTTCCCTTTTCTCCACACCCTCACCAACATTTGTTGTTTGTAGACTTTTGATGATGGTCATGATGTGATACCTCACTGTGCTTTGATTTGTATTTTTTTAATAATTAGCAATGTTGAGCATCTTTTCATGTGCCTGCTGGCCATGTGCATGTCTTTAGAAAAACGTCTATCCAGGTGTTCTGCCTTTTTTTTTTTTTGTCTTTTTAGGGCCGCATCCGCACCCTATGGAGGTTCCCAGGCAAGGGGTTCTGGAGCTATAGCTGCCAGCCTACACCATCGCCACAGCCACACAAGATCCGAGCCACGTCTGCAACCTACACCACAGCTCATGGCAACACCAGATCCTTAACCCACTGAGAGAGGCCAGGGATTGAACCTGCGTCCTCATGGATACTAGTCAGATTCATTTCCACTGAGCCGTGGTGGGAACTCCTGCCCATTTTTTAATCAAGTTGTTTTTTTGATGTTGGGTTGTATGAGCTGTTTGTATATTTGGATATCAACCCCCTCATTCATTGCATCATTTGCAAATATTTCCTCCCATTCTAGAATTATCTTTTTGTTTTGCCAGTGGTTTCCTTTGTTGCACAAAAGCTTTTACGTTTAATTAGGTTTTTGCATACGTTTTTTGCTTTTAGTTCTTTTGCCTTAGAAGACTCACCCAAGAAAAAATATTGCTAAGATTTATGTCGTAGAGTGTTCTGCCTATCTTCTCTTCCAGAAATTTTATGATTTCTGGTCTTACTTTAGGTCTTTAAATCATTTTGAATTTATATTTGTGTATGGTGTGAGGGAATGTTCTAATCTCGTTTTACATACAGCTGTCCAGTTTTCCAGCACTACTTATTGAAGAGATTGTCTTTTCTCCATTGTATATTCTTGCCTACTTTGTGGCACATTAATTGACCCTAGGTATGTGGATTTATTTCAAGGCTGTCTGTTCTGCTCCATTGAGCTATGTGTCTGTTTTTGTGCCAACACTACAGTGTTTTGATTACTGAAACTTTGTAGTATACTCTGAAGTCTGGGAGCATTATACCTCCAAATGTGTTTTTTCTCAGCATTGCTTTGGCAACTCAGAATCTTTTGTGGTTCTATATACATTTTAGGATTATTTGTTCTCGTTCTGTGAAAAGTGTCATGAGTATTTTTACAGAGATTGCATTACATCTGTAGATTGCTTTGAGTAGTATGGCCATTTTAATAACACTAACTCTTCTAATCCAAGAGCATGGAGTATCTTTCCATTTCTTTGAATCATCTTCAGTTACCTTTGTCAATGTTTTAGAGTTTTCAGACTATAAGTCTTTCACCTCCTTGATTAAATGTATTCCTAACAAGTTTTTAATGTGATTTTAACTGGGATTGTTTTTTACTTTCTATTTCATCCTTAGAGTATATAAACACAAATGATTTCTGAATATTAGTCTTACATCCTACAATTTTGCTGGATTCACTTATTAGTCCTAAGAGTTTTTGAGTGGAGACTTCAGGGTTCTCTATATAGAATAGCATGTCATCTGCAAATAGTAACAGTTTTATCTCTTCCCTTCCAATTTGGATGCCTTTTATTTCTTTTATTGGGGCGAGGACTTCCAATACTATGTTAGAGAGAAGTGGTGATGACTTTGTTGCTCACCCATTCTAAATGTAATAGTTTGCATGTACTACCCCCAAACTCTCAGTCCATCCTTCTCCTTCTCCTGTCCCCTTTGGCAAACACAAGTCTGTTCTCTATGCCTGTGAGTCAGTTTTCTGTTTTGTAGATAGGTTCATTTGTGCCGTAATTTAGATTCCACATATATGTGACATCATATGGCACTTGTCGTTCTCTTTTTAACTTATTTCACTTAGTATGATGATCTCAAGTTGCATCCATGTTGCTGCGAATGGCATTACTTCATTCTTTTTCATGGCTGAGTAATATTCCATTGTATATATGTACCACAGCTTCTTAATCCATTCACCTGTTAATGGACACATACGTTGTTTCAATGTCTTGGTTAATGTGAATAATGCTGCTGTGAACATAGGGGGGCATGTATCTTTTTGAATTATGCTTTTGTCTGGATATATGGATATGCCCAGGAGTGGGATTGCTGATCATGGTAATTCTATTTTTAGTTTTCTGAGGAACTTCTGTAATGGCTGTACCAATTTATATTCTCGCCAACGTGTGTGGGGGGGTTCCCTTTTCTCCACACTCTCTCCAGCATTTGTTATTTGTAGACTTATTAATAATGACCATTCTGACCAGTGTGAGGTGGCACATTATAGTTTTGATTTGCATGTCTCTAATAGTGATTTTGAACATCTCATGCACCTACTAGCCATCCATAGATCTTCTGTGGAGAAATGTCTATTTAGATCTCCTGCCCATTTTTTGATTGAATTGTTTTTATGTTGTCTGAGTCGTTTGTAGATTTTGGAGATTAAGTCCTGTAGGCCTATTTTGCATTGTTTGCAACTATTTTCTCCCATTCCATAGGTTGTCTTTTTTTAAAATGGTTTCTTTTGCTATGCAAAAGCTTGTAAGTTTGATTAGGTGCCATTTGCTTATTTTTATTTCTATTGCCTTGGGAGACTGACCTAAGATTTGCACAGTTTATGTCAGAGAATGTATTGCCTATGTTCTTTTCTAGGACTTTTATGGTGTCATGTCTTAAGTCTTTAGGACATTTTGAGTTTATTTTTGTGCATGGTGTGAGGCTGTATTCTAGTTTCATTGATTTACATGCGGCTGTCCTATTTTCCTAGCACCAATTGCTAAAGAGACTTTTTCCCATTTTATATTCTTGCCTCCTTTGTTGAAGATTAATTGACCATAGGTGTCTGGGTTTATTTCTGGGCTGTTTTGTTCCATTGATCCATATGTCTGTTTTTGTACCAGTATCACACTGTATTGATTACTGTAGCTTTGTAGTATTGTCTGAGGTGTGGGAGAGTTATGCCTCCCACTTCCTCCCCCTCCGCTTCAGCAATTCTGGGTCTTTTATAGTGCCATATAAATTTTTGGATTATTTTAGTCCTTTGAAAAATGGCATGGGTAATTTGTTAGGGATCACATTAAATCTAGAGATTACTTAGCATAGAACGGCCATTTTAATAATAGTTCTTCCAATCAATGAGCATGAGATATATTTCTGATTTCTTTATTAGTATTTTAAAGTTCTCGGTATATAAGTCGTTCACCTCCTTGCTCAGGCTTATTCTTGGGTATTTTATTTTTTTGGAGTGTGATTTTAAAAGGTATTTTTTTACATTCCTTTTCTGATACGTCATTGTTAGTATACAAAAATGCAACCAACTTCTGAATGTTAATTCTTTTTCTTTTCTGATTGATGTGGCTAGGACTTCCAAATCTATGTTGAATAAATGTGGTGAGAATGGGTATCCTTGTCTTGTTCCAGAATTTAGCAAGAAGGCTTTTAGCTTTTCTCTATTATATTGGCTGTGCACTTTTATTATGTTGAGATATGTTCTCTCTATAACCACTTTGGTAAGAGTTTTTTGAATCACAAATGGATGTTGAATTTTCTCAAATGCTTTTTTCTGCAACTATTGAGGTGATCATGTGGGATTTTTTTACTTTTATTAATGTGGTGTATTACATTGATTGATTTGGATATGTGGAACCATCCTTGTGAACTTGGGATGAATCCTATTTGGTCATGACATATTTATGTGTGGTTGGATTTGGTTTGCTAAAATTTTGTTGAGAATTTTTACATCTATATTCATCAAAGACATTGGTCTATAATTTTTTTTTGGTGGTATCTTTGTCTGGTTTGGGTGTTAGGGTGATGATGGTTTCATAGATTGTCTTTGGGAGTATTCCCTCCTCTTCAATCTTTTCTAAGAGTTTGAGAAGGATTGACATATTATTTGTATGTTTTGTAGAATTCACTGTAAAGCCATCTGATCCTGGACTTTTATCTGTATGGAGTTTTTTTAAAAGTACATATTCTGTTTCACTTCTAGTGATTGGTCTGTTCAAATTATCTATGTCTTAATTTTGGTGGACTATGTTTCTAGAAATTTGTCCAATTTCTTCAAGGTTGTCAAATGTGTTGGCTTATAATTGCTCATAGTATTTTTTTTATTTCTGCAGTATCCTTTGAGATTTCCTCTTTTTCATTTCTTATTTGGGTTTCTTTCCTTATTATTGAGTCTGGCCATAGGTTTGTCAATTTTGTTTACCCTTTCAAAGAACCAGATCTTGGTTTTACTGGATTGTAATCTTTGCTTCCTCTCTGATCTTTATTTCCTTCCTTCTTCTGACATTAGGTTTTATTTGTTCTTTTAGGTGATAGGTTAGATTGTTTGAGATTTGTCTTACTTTTTGAGGAAGGTCTGTATCACTATGGGTTTCCCTCTAAGAATTGCTTTTGTAGCATCCCATTGATTTTGTATGCTTATATTTTCATTGGCATTTTTCTCAAGATTTTTTTTTCCTTTTTTTCTTGTTGACCCACTGGCTTTTTAGCAGCATGTTGTTTTATCTCCATGTAGTCATTTTTTTTTCTCATTTAGTTTCCTGTGGTTGATTTCTAGTTTTATGCCATCGTGGTCAGAGAAGATACTTGAAATAAATTCTATACTCTTAAATTTTTTGAGGTTAGTTTTGTGCCCCAATATGTGGTCAATCCTAGAGAATGTTCCATGTGCACTTGAAAAGAATGTATATTTGGGGTTTTTTTGGATGTAATGTCCTGAAAGTATCAATTCAGTCTAACTGTTCTATTGGGTCATTTAGGATTTCTGTTGCCTTATTTTTTTTCTGTCTAGAAGACCTGTCCATTGATATGAGTGGGGTGTTAAGATCTCTATTATTGTATTCCCATCAAATTCTCTTTTTATGTCTGTATTTTTTAATGTATTTGGATGCTCCTATATTAGGTGAATATATGTTGAGTGTAGTATCCTCTTGTTGAATTAGTCCTTTTTACCATTAATAGTGTCCTTGTCTTTATGGCCTTTGTTTTTAAAGTCTACTTTGTCTAATATGAGTACTGTGATTCCTGCTTTCCTGTTATTTCTGTTTGCATGAAATACCTTTTTCCATCCCCTCATTTTCAACCTATGTGTGTGTCCTTTGCCCTAATGTGGGTACCTTGTAGGCATCATATTGCAGGCTCCTGTTATTTTTTTTCTTTAATCCAGTCTGCCATTCTATGTCTTTTGATTGGAACATTCAGTCCATAGACATTTTAAGGTAATTACTGATAGATGTTTTTATTGCCATTTTAAAACTTGTTCTCCAGTTGACCGTGTTTTTCTTTTTCTGGTTTTCTTTTTATTTTATGCTTATGTCCTTGTCTTTTTGTTTTCTGTGAATCTATTGTTTGTTTTTGATTTGTGGTTGCCTGTGGTTGCCTTGTTTCTCCAAGTATGTTAACCCCTTCCTATATCTGCTTGCTTTAGACTGAACTTTTGCTGTTCCTTGTGTTTAATCATCACTTTCATGAATAGTTTTGTTTTCCTTTTTGATCTGTATACTGGCTTATTTAAGTGGTTACTTTCCAACTGTGATTCCTCCATCTTATATCTTCCTACTCCTTTCCTATTTAGAGGAGAACTTTCAATACTTCTTTTAGGGTAGGTGTGGTATTGTTGTATTCTTTTAGTTTTTGCTTCTCTGAGAACTTATTTCTCCTATTTTAAATGATAATCTTGCTGGGTAGAGTGTTCTAGGTTGCAAATCTTTCCCTTTCAGAATTTTGTAAACCATTTTTTTAACATAAGAATTGCAGCATTTATTTCAGGTTCTCTCTTGTTTTGTTTTTGTCACAACCATAGCATGTGGAAGTTCCCAGGCCAGGGATCAAACCTGTACCTACAGCAGTGACCAGAGACCTAGTGGCAAAAATGCAGGAGCCTTAACCTTCTCTTTCAGAATTTTTAGTATATCTTGCCTCTCTTCTGACCTGTATGATTTCTGTGGAGAAATTAGCTGATAGATTTAAGATTTATGTGGGTTCCCTTGTAATTAGTTTTTTTTTTTTTTCCTCTTACTGCCATTAGAATCCTCTTCTTGTTAACTTTTGCCATTTTTACTATACTGTGTCTTGGTGAAGGTCTCTTTGGGTTCATTTTGTTGGGGACCCTCTGTGCCTCCTGTATCTCAATATGTTTTCTTTAGATTTGAAATTTTCATCCATAATTTCTTCAAATACATTTTCAATACCCTTTTCCTTTTCTTCTCCTTCTGGGATCCCTATTATGTATAGATTGGCATGCTTTATATTATCCTGTAGGTCTCTTATATTGCTTTCATTTTTTTAAATTTGGCAGGCTGTCTGCTGTCCTGATTGGGTGAGCTCCATTATTCTATCTTCCAGGTCACTGATTTGTTCCTCTGCATTATTCATTTTACTATTCATTGCTTTTAGCTCAGCTTTCAACTCAGAAAAGGAACTTTCTAAAATTTCCTGGCTTATCCTTATAAGCTTCTAGTTCATTTTTACAGTAATCTGCATTACTGCTGCTAGCTCTTCTGAATTCATTCAGCATGTTCATTACCTCCTTTTTGAACGCAGTGTCTGTTAGACAGGAGAAGTCTGTTTCATTGTTTGCTCCTTCAGGGGAATTCTCCTGTTCTTTTAACTGGGAATGGATTCCCTGCTTCTTCATTCCTCTTACTTTGTGAGTTTAGGAGAAACAATTATCTACCATAGTCTTGTAACACTATTTATATGCAGGAGTGCCCCTGGGTAGCTTGTGTGAGTTTACTGTTTTTTTGGCAAGAGGGCTGCTTTTGGTTTGGATACTTGCTGTCTCTTCCCTCAGTGTGCGCAGGCCATTATCCCCTTGTTAGTGGGTGTGCAGGTGCATAGCCATGCATGGTCCCAGGGAACTGGTGGCAATGGGCAATGCCTGGACACATGGCTCTTGGTAATGGTAGCAACCCCTGGGGTGGTGTCCACCTATGTGCTCTTGCTTTTCCTCTTAGACCCCTCCTAGGGGCACAGGTCCCAACTCAATGCTTTTTTCCCCCCATCCTACCCTATTACATGAGCATCTTTCTTGCAGCCTTTGTTGTATAGTTCTCCTGCCAGTTTCCAGTTAGTTTTCCATGAGACCTGTTCCACATGTAGATGTATTTTTGATGTATCTGTAGTGGGGAGTGAGTGCCACACCCTCTTACTCCGCCATCTTGATGACTTCTTTACTGTGAATGTTAATCCTTTCTGGTTACTATAACACTATGGACTGGGTCTCACTAAAGTCACCCGCAGTCTCTATAAACCTGACTTTAAGTGATATTTCAGAACTTGTCTTTCTTGAACTTCACAGGCATTTGGTTATCTTGCCCTCTCCCTCCTCCTTGAAATACTACCTACCCATGGCAAGATACTATGCTGATTTCTTTCCTACATCTGGCCACTCCCTCTCAGGTTGCCTTTTTATATTCTCCTCCATGTGACCTCTAAATCATAAAGTTCTTCCTGGCTTAGGGCTCAGCCCTCTTTCCCAGGCAACTTCATCTATCCTTGACCTCATCCATATGTCAGCGACCTGGGCCACACCTCTCTACTGTAGAGCCTCTTAACTGCTTGGCATCCTCACTTGGATGTCCCCTAGGCACTTCAAGTTGCCACATCTCCCCAGGGTTGCCTAGCTTGATAAATGGTACCACTCTTCATGCAGTTGTGCAAGTTAGTAACCTGGGGGGGTCAGCCCTGATTCCTTTTTCCTCATCTTCATATTCTATCACGAAGTTCCATTTTACTTCCTAAACATCTCTAGACTGGCTCCCTGGAACCTGGCTGTATGTTCACCACCCCCATCCTGGTCTGAGCACCCATCATCTTTTCTCTAGCTCACTGCAACGTTCTAAGGACTATGCCTAGAGGCGGCACAGTGGCCTTTTTATAATGTAAATCTAACCACGTTCCTCTTTGCTTCAAACCCTTCAATGACTTTCCCTTGCTTTTAGGACAAAGACCAAAATACATAACATGACCCACAGACCTTTTATGGTCTAGTCTTTCCCATGTCCTCCACCTCCTGGTGCTCCCTCTTCCACTCTGTCTGAACCACAGGGCACAGTAGTTTCTTACTGTTTTTCAAGGGAATCATGTTCTTTCCTGCCTCAGAGCCTTTGCACATGCTGTTCCCCCTACCTGGAACACTTTCCCTCCCATCTCAGCTGACCAACTCCTATTCATCCTCCCTGACTCAGTTTAAAAGCCACTTCCTTAGAGAGACCTTTCCTGAAACCTCTTCTATACTAGGTTCCCTTCTTAGCTTTCCCCTTTCTAGGATTAGAGACAGGATGGCAGAGTAGGACTTGAGCTCACCTCCTCTCATGAAAACACCAAAATCACAACTATTAAATAACCGTAAGCAAAAAAGACTGGAAACTACAAAAAAAAAAAAAAAAATACACCTAAAGGCAAAGAAGCCACAACAAGACGGTAGGAGGGGTGCTTTCATGATATAAGCAAATCCCATACCCAGTGGGTTGGCAATCTATACACTGGAAAATAACCATATCACAGAGACTGTCCCCCAGGAGTGAGCGTCGTGAACCCCATGTCAGGGTCCCCAGCCTGACAAGGCCAGCCAGACTTGAGGGCAGGAGCCCCACAGGACTGGGGGAAACAGAGAATCCCCTCTTGGAAGGCACATGCAAGCTTCCATGTGCACTAGGTGCCAGGTTAAAGGGGGGACTTCATGAGAATCTGGGCCAGACCTCCCTGCAGGTCTTGGAGGGTCTCCTAGGGAGGCAGGGCTCAGGGAGCTGTGGCTCACTGTGGGAGCAGAACACTGGAGGCAGAGGCTCCAGGGCATCAGCATGAGCTCCCCTGGAGGCTGCCATTTTGGAAAATCCGGGCCCCACCCAGGAGCCTCCAGGGCTGAGAATCCGCAGGCCCAGCAACCAATAGGGTAGGAACACAGCCCTACGCCTCCGCAGACAGGCTGCCTTAAGTCCTCCTAGGCACACAGCCGCCTCTAATCACACCCCTTGACACGGCCCTGCACACCAGAGGTACAGGACCCAGCTCCACCCACCAGTGGGCCAGCACCATCCCTCCCACCATGAAGCCTACAGGAGCCCCCGGATCCACTTCATCCACCAGGGGGCAGACACCAGAAGCAAGGGGGCCACACCCCTGCAACCTGCAGAAAGGAGACCGCAAACACAGAAAGCCAGACCCAATGCAACGGCAGAGACATATGCTCCAGACGAAAGAACAAGACAAATCCCCAGAACAACTAAGTGAAGTGGAGATGGGCAACCTAGATGAAAAAGCGTCCCCCTTTCCAGCACGCGTCATGACTGGAATTAAATAACTACTTGAATAATGTTTTCCTTGACTGTTTATCTCCCTCACTAGATGATAAACCCGTGAGAACAGGTCGATTCTGTTCCCACTGGATTCTTGGTGCCAACACACCGTCTGGCACCCAAGCACTTTGTTGTCTCACAAATGAAGCACTGAAGCTCAGTGCCGAGTCATAGGGACTCAGCAGTGACCATGACACAGGCCCGACCGTCAAGGAGCTCCCAGAAAGCCATTACCATGGAGTGTAATAAATGCTATCAATTGCAATGTCAGGTCATTGAACGCTTCCATTTCTGTCTTTGAAGGCAGAACTCACTGCGGGTCTTCTAACTTCAAGTTCTTTTTGGACAGGGATGAGGCAGAAAAATGGCAGGACAGATGATGAGTCCGGGGAGATGGTCCAAGGTCATCTGTGCCAGTGGTGGCTCCAGACAGAGATGCTCCCTCATCCCCAGCCCTGGTCCCATGGAGTCACATCCCCGCGACGAGCCAGGGACTGAAGTGGAGATGCTCCTGGGCCAGCCCTCGAGCCCTCCCGTCTTGCCCTCTTCTCTGACTCCTCCTGACACAACCGTACCTCCTTCAGCCTCTGCACAGCCTGCCTTGAAGCTAGACACCTGGTCCTTCAAGAACAGTTCCTTGCGTGGGAACAGTGGGCCTTGGGGGTGGGGAGAGTGGCAGGGGGGAGCAAGGCCCATTTTCAAGCTGGACAGAATTCAAGCAGCTGCCTATCCTCACAAACATTCTAACCAGCCGCTGAGAACAAAGTCAGCTGGGTTCCAAAGCTATTCTGCAGCCTGGCCTGTCTCCCTCTTCGCCCCCGTCTGCCTGCTGCCCGTGAAAGACAGAGGCAGCCCCTCCACTGAGCTGGCTGGAGCTGGGCTCTCCTCTCTGGGACAGTGTTTGACTGTGACCCCAAATAAGAACAGCATTTTACATTGTGAAGCAGCCTCTGTGCATATGCACATACCCACATCTGAAACAAGATTATGAAATAATATCATACTATGCATAGAGCATTCATCTGCTCCATTTCATTTTTTAAATAGTGCTGGTTGCAACCCACCAAACTGATCTGATGCTTCACTAACAAGTTCCAAAGCAAAGGTTTTTGTTTATTTTTTAGGGCCACACCCACGGCAAATGAAAGTTCCCAGGCTAGGGGCTGACTCGGAGGAGCTGAGGCTGCTGACCTATGCCACAGCAACACCAGATCCGAGCCTCATCTGAGACCTACACCACAGCTCACGGCAATGCCAGATCCTCTGACCCACTGAGTGAGGCCAGGGATTGAAGCCACATCCTCATGGATGCTAGTCAGGTTCATTACCCCTGAGCCACAATGGGAACTCAAGCTTAAAAACCACTGCTCTAGGAGCTGAGGTCAGGGAGCTAGCTGGACCTTGATTTATTTGTTTTGGCTGTGAAATTCTCCCCAGTCATAAAGAATTTAAGTACTGCCGTTAACGAGTAACTACTCCCTGAGCTCAGGGTTTGGCTCACCGTGAGGCTGATCTGGAGACCTCAGGGACCACGGTGGAAGCAGGAACTCCTGTGGTCTCTGTCCCCAAGGGGAACCCAGCCCCGCCCCTGGCAGGTTCTCCACGCAGGTCTGAGCCTCACCCTGTGCTGGGCTGTCTCAGGCCAGGCCCAGGTTAGACAGCAAATACCAGAGTGCTTGAGGGTCTAGGTTCAGGGACATGGAGCCCCCCCCCCCCCCCCCCCCGTTCTCAGCTCAGTTATACCAGTACTCAGAAGCAATCAGGGCCCTTTCTGTCCAGTTAACTGCTGTTTCCCTAGCACTTAACTGTTGCTGATGGGATGTCCGGCCACCACTTATACGACAAGCCCAGTCCCACCTCGGGGCCGTATGTGTCCTGTGGGAGGTGCAAGAAATGGACTGAGGCTCAACTCTGCAGTCAGGCCGACGGCCTGCTTTCCTCTGCCAGCAAAAGCGAGTCCTCAGAGCAGAAACCGGAAGTCAGAAAAGACCACCCTCTGCCCAAATCCAGCCTGGAAGCCCAGAGAAGCAAAAGAAGGAGCTTCAAACTCTGGGCCAACACGGCCATCAGGCATTCTTGGGTCTCGGGGAGATTCACTTTCAGGGGGAAGCCCTCTCCTGGTCCATTTGCCCCCATGCAGCCCAGGACTGCAGGCAGGATGGGGGGCTGGGGAGGGGAGCCCCCACTATGGAGGCAGAGTGTGGGCTGAATTCCAGCCTCTCCTCTTCGGTGTGACCTTGGTCTGGGCCTCAGTTTCCACATCTGTGAAACAGAGATGATACTACCTCCTTCACAGAGGGTTGAGAAGATGAGAAGTAAAGCGAGACTGCCCTCCAGTGTGTGTGGCACACAGCCCGTGGTGCTGAGTCACCAGTCGTCGTTACTAGTATTACTGCAACAAGCAGTGCGTTGGTCTTACCAAATCTCCATTATGCCAGTGTTCTTCTGTAAGGCATCCGCCAGCCGGGCAGTCCCCCTGGCTGTGATCTGGTTCTGGATAAGCCTGAAAGAAGAACATATCTCTTGTATCAAAATAATACTGGATTAAATCCTCCTGCTTCGCTCCTGCTTCGGAAGGGTGTGATGGACAGACAGGGGCAGAGGAAGAACCGAGTCCCTGTGACCTTTAATCTGGCTTATCTAGATCAGGCCCATGAGAACCAAGGTCATACTTTACAATGATTAATTTTCCTGTCTATTTGGGACTGAGTATAAGGTATCTATACATTCACATGCAGGTAGTTTAATACATGAACACACACACACGTGTGTGCTTGATGTTTTTCATCACGGGGATACCCAGTCGAAATGGTTTGGAGACCACCAGTCTGAACAAAAACTCGGTTCATGTGGGGAACAGGCAGTCTGATGTCCACTTCCAGGTAGCTAAAGAAAGGCAGTTTGTTTTGTTTTTGCTTTTTTAGGGCCACACCTGTGGCAAATGGCAGTTCCCAGGCTAGGGGCTCAGATCAGAGCTCCAGCTGCTGGCCTACACCACAGCTCACGGCAACACCAGATTGGAATCACGTCTGTGACCTACACCACAGCTCACGGCAACACCAGATCCTTAACCCACTGAGCGGGGCCAGGGATCAAACCAGAGTCCTCAAGAATACTAATCGGGTGCATTACCGCTGAGCCACAATGGGAACTCCTTTTTTTGGGGGGGGAGGGGGCAAGGCAATGTTTAAAGTTAAATAGTATTTAAAGAGCTGGCCATTCTCTTCTTTGGGGGAAACACAGGTTTCCAAGATGGTCCCATGTCCTCTCCACCATTCGAGAGGGAGGGAGGAGAAACAGGTCGGCTGCTACTCGTGGGTCCCAGTGAAAAGCACCCCATTCTGCTGGGGAGCAGTCATCCCAAGGAAGCAAAGGTTGCAGACAGAGCTGGGAAGTTGGGGCAACTCCTGAAATGCTCTCCTGGGAAGCTATGCTTCCAACTCACCCAGGAAACACCTGCAGCGCAAGGCAGCGATGTGTCTAAGCTTCATCACAGGCTCACTCCTCAGCCCCTGCTATGTGTAGAATAAAGCTGCTGCTGAACTTGACCCTTAGAAATTCTAGGCTCTGATCCAAGAAGGCAGCCCTACCAGCAGGATAAAGGGCCATGTTATGGTGACTGATGGGATTACAGAAATGCGCTATCTCATAGTGATTAAAAGTTCCCCTCACATGCATGACCCGTTCTTCGCTTCTCAGCTATAGGTCCTTGAAGAAATCAGCTATCTGTGCTTCAGTAGCCGGATCTATAAAATGGGAATAACTACGAGAGAACTCCCTATCCCCGGGATGTGAGGTTCCACTAGGAGGATGTATGCGAAGCCATTCTCACAGCCTCTGCCCAGAGGAAGGGAGCTCCTGTCACCTGAGCACCCAGGACTAGGTGGCAGTGCTGCTGCCATGGCCCAGGGATCCCCGCCACGCCTCCCAAAGAAAGGCTGGCACCCTGGGCTCAGTGGCAGAGGTGATGACCTTCTGGTAAGCACGACCGCAATGCAACGTGGACATTTTTGCAAAAAAGGAGCAAAACTAGAACCCAGAAGTGAGCACAGCGTTCTGCATTCAGTTAACCTCTGTTTTCCAATCACCTCTTCCACGGTGGTGAATACTGGCACCGCTTACACCGTTCTGGGGGTGGGTGACCTGCCTGTAGCCAAGGCTCGGTGGGAGGAGAAGTAAAAAGCTTGCCAGAGCTCAGGCACACATGCCCAGTGGGGCCAGCTTCACCACGGCCAGCGTGGTCTGTGCACGCACAAAGAGCTAAGGCTTGTTCTCTAACCCTGTTCTAGCTCTGTTCTCCCTGGAGGGGCTGGCCTGATACCTGGGGAAGGGCATAAAATAAGGCTATAGGCCATAAAGAAAAGGGGAAAAAACCCACCAGATGTGGAGTTCCTGTTATGGTGCAGGGAAACAAATCCAACTACAATCCATGAAGATGCAGGTTTGATCCCTAGCCTCGCTCAGTGGGTCGGGGATCCAGCATTGCCATGAACTGTGGTGTAGGTCACAGATGTGGCTCAGATCCTTCACTGCTACGGCTGTGGTGTAGGCTGGCACCTGTAGCTCCGATTCGACCCCTAGCCGGGGAACTTTCATATGCCACAAGCACGGCCCTAAAAAACAAAAAACAAAACAAAAAAACCCTCAAAAAAGCAAAATAACTAAACAAACAAACAAAAATAAACCAACCAAATGTAAACGTAGAAACATAGCATACTCTGGATTTTTTTTAACTGAAGCTGACCTGCTAATCCAAAATTCATATGGAAATTCAAGGGACCCAGAATAGCCAAAACAATATTGAGAAAGAAGAACAAAGTGGGAAGACTCCCACTTCCTGATTTCAAAGCTCATCACCCAGTTACAGTGATCAGGGCAGTGTCATCCTGGCCTAAGGATAAACACGTGGCTCAATGACCTAGAACAGAAAATCCAGAAATAAACTCAGACATTTGTGGTCAAGTGATTTTTGACAAAAGTGCCAGGGACTTTCAAAGGGGAAAGCATCTTTTCAACAAGTGGTGCTGGACCCCTGGATCCCTACGTGCAATGAAATGAAGCTAGACCTCCACACCTGTGCCATATGCAGGACTCAACCCCAAATGGATCCAAGACCTTAACGTAAGAGTGAAACTACAGCGCTTAAAGGAAATCTTTGTGACCTCAGGTTAGGCAATGATCTCTTAGTAAGATACCTAAAGCACAAGCAACTAAAGAAATAAAAAAAAAAAAAACGATAAATTGGACTTCATCAAAATTTTAAAAATTGGGGCTTCAAAAGCTCACTCTCAAGAAAGTGAAAAATCTCACAGAAAGAGAGGAAGTATTTGCAAATTGTGTACCTAGTAAATGACCAGTACACAGAATATATAAAGAACACTAACAACTCAACAATAAAAAGGCACATAACCCTGGAGTTCCCCTGTGGCACGGCAGGTTAAGGATCTGGCACGGTCACTGCAATGGTTCGGGTTGCTTCTGTGGCACAGGTTGGATCCTGGGCCTGGGAACTTCTGAGGCCAAAAGGAAAAACAAAAAAAGGCACATCACCAGATTTACAAATGCACAAAAGATGTGGAGACAATTCTCCAGAGAAGATACACAAATGACCAAGATGCTCGTGAAACCCGACATCGTTAGTGGTCAGGGAAAAGCAAACCAAACTCACGATGAAGCACACTTCACACCCACTAGGATGGCATGACCCAAAACGATGGACCGTAACAAGTGCTGATGAGGATGTGGAGAAAATGGGGACCCTCCTACATGACTGGTGGGCATGTAAGCAGTGCAACCACGCTGGACAAAGTTTGGCACTTAAACACAGAGAGACCACGTAACCCAGTGATTCTATTCCTAAGTATATACCCTAGAGAAACGAAAAGGTGTTCACACACAAACAGGTGCATGAATGTTCACAGCAGTATCATTCAAAATAGTCATAAAGTCGAAAGAACCCAAATGTCCGCCAACCGATGGACAAACACAAGGAGGGCGACCCATTCGATGGGATACCATTCAGCCATAAGAAACAATGGAGTACTGATACATGCCACAATAGAGGCAAATCTTGAAAACTTATGCAAGTGAAAGAACACAGACCAAAGGTCACACATCGTATGATTGCGTTTCGATGAAGTGCCCAGAAGAGGTAAATCCACAGAGACTGGGAGCAGACTTTAGGTGCCAGGGATGAAGGGAGGAGAAGGATGGGAGCGAGTGCTTAACTCAGGCATGTTTTCTTTGGGGGGTAGGGGGGTGGGTTGGCAAAACTGTTCTAGAATTAGATAGTGGTGACGGTTGCGCAGCCTTATGAATATGCTAAAACCCACTGAATCGTGCACTTCAAAAGAGTAACTTGGATGGTATATGAATTCTTTCTCAAAAACCGTTTTTTAAAAAAAGCACAGTATTGAAATCTGGATTACCATAAGTGTTTCAACGTCTGGTTGACTTTCAGCATCTCTGCTAAGCTCTCTGCCACTTCGTCATCGAGCTCATTTTGGGTGAGCCTAGAAAAGAAAGGAAGTGTCAGAACAGCCCCACCAGGCACAGGCTCTTGACCGAGTTCACAGAAGGGGGATCCCAGCCCAGGCGTCTCCGGCTCACTTGCTGAAAATCCAGGCTCCAAGCCCAGCCTCTGAGCCCCACAGAACACAAACGGTGGTTCAATTCTAGTGCCTACCCTTCACCCAAGCTCCTACTTCCTAGCCCTGCTGCCGAGGGAGGGGGAGCCCATACCTCCCTCCTCATCCTTGCTGAGTCCTCAGATCTCAAGACAGGGGCTCACAGAAAGCGAGGGGCCAACGCCTGCTTCTCGGGTCCCCATCCAGCCCCTAGGATCCCCTGAATACTGGACGGCCCCTGAATACTGGACGGCATGTTACTGAGGCAGCTGGATGAAGATGTGGAAAAGCCCACCGACTGCATGTTCAAATGTGCTCATCACGTTGCTCTGAGGCCAGTTATGCAGGACCCAAGTTCTGAACGTCCAGGAAGTCTCTCTACTGTTCTTAAAATCCAGACGTGGTCGGATTAAGCATAGAGGGCTAGAAGCTCCTGGTTGTAATCAGGATTGGACCCTGCCATGCCCATGGGTGAAAGAATAAATGAAGAAGGAGAATGGAATAGAAAGAACATTTTAAAAAAATCACTCCTTGAAGGGCAATTTGGGAGTGTCTAGGCAAATTTTAAATGTGTTACATTTTGAGCCAATGATTAGACTTCTAGAAATTGACCCTCCAGTGTGCAAACACATTACACACAACGGACCTATACACACAGCATTGACTGCAGGCTTTTTGGTCATAATGTAAGATGTAAACATACTTTGGCATCAATAGGGGCAACCGGCAAAATAAACTGTGAGTGGACATCCAGGGGGCGCCGTGCGGCCCTTACAGAGAATGAGGCAGGAAGAAGAAAGGGGCAGAAGAGCATGGCGCTTAAGATGCTCTGAGACACACATGCTGGCTGGGAATGGCTTACTAGCAGTGTGACGGTAGCAGGGGATTGAGCTGCTCTAGGCCTGAGTTTTGCACCAATGAGTGTGAAGAGTAATGGTACAGACCTCACAGGTTGGTAGCGAGAATGAGTTGATAGACGGAAACGGTTGGGAACAATGCGTGAGGTACAGCCAGTGTTTCGAAGATGCTGGATTGACACTATCATTACCCACCTAGAGCTGTGGTTCTCAACCGGGACACTTGCCAAGGCCTGGAGACAATTTCTCTTGCCACAGCTGGGGGACCCCATTGATATCTAATGGGTGGAGGCCAGGAATTCTGCTGAGCATCTTATAATGCACAGAAGAGCCTCTCAACAAAACAAGAACTATTTGGACCAAAAGACCGACAGCGTTGAGATGGAGACCCTGACATGAGGGGCAGGGGACATGTGTGCAGTATATGATTCAGATATTTTTTAAAAGCCACTTGCTAAATGCTATTCTATTGTATAAGAAAAAGGGATATTTATTTGAACTTACACTCAAATGCTAGGGGAAAAAAAAAAAAAAGATTTAGAAAACATGAAGGGGGAGGTACTTTCACTTCCTACTTTCCAGACTTCAGTGTCTCATTTTTTTTTTCCCCCCAAAAAAGCATGTCTTACTTTTCAAAATCTTTTAAAAGATTTTTTGAGGAGAAAAGGAAAATGCATTTACTGGCCAGCAGGTCTAGGATCAGGATTCTCATAATGGTAACATTTTCATTGAACAATTTAGCCAATGTCTCCGGAGGAGGGTATGGAGACAAGTCACAGAACCTCCTCACCCGGAAGTAGTCCATGACACGGGCAAGTAAATAAAATACAATAAAATAAAAATAGGGTAAATAACTGAAAAAGGAAGAGTGGCATACTAGAAAGGAATTAGTGGCCTGGGAGTATAGAGAAGGAGAGAAAACGGCCAGCTTCCTGTGACAGGTGACAGATGAGCTGGAGCATCAAGGCCAAATCGGGAGGTGGCTCCCTGGGGAAAGTGGGGGCTGCCTGGGGAGGAAGGCAGCTCCCTCCCGAGGAAGGAGGAGGGGAACGGCGAGACACGCGCATGGATGGAAGCTGGACTCCAGAGGCACAACTGCGGATGCTCTTATGATACCCTGATGGTTAGAAGGGCTAGTCCCCTGGTTTTCCTGAGGCCTAGGGTGGCGAAGAAGGGGATCGTCTCAAACCCATGCTCCTGGGGCCTCCTCCCCCACCCCTTCTGTCCCTGTTTGTGCTGCTGAGAACAGCTATTATCTTCTCTAGGAGGAATTTAAATGATAACCCTTCCTTTGAGGGATGGCCTGGAGCCTTTTCAATAGACAGACCAGCCTTTCAGTTAAGATTCCAGGCTGTGCACAGCCTTTGGGAAAATCCCCAAGACCCAACCTTTCAAAATGACTCTCATGGTTACCAGAATATTCTCAGAGATGCATTCTGCTTCAGGGCCTGCGCGAGGCTCTTTCCTCCTTCTGTAGAGATGCCGTTGAATGCAAGACTAGGACAGAAAAATGTTTGCAGGAGGTTATTAAAAACATGTCTAGTTTTGGGGGAGTTCCCGTCATGGCACAGTGGTTAATGAATCCGACTAGGAACCATGAGGTTGCGGGTTCAATCCCTGGCCTTGCTCAGTGGGTTAAGGATCCAGTGTTGCCGTGAGCTGTGGTGTAGGTTGCAGACGCGGCTTGGATCCCGCATTGCTGTGGCTGTGGTGTAGGCCGGTGGCTACAGATCCGATTTGACCCCTAGCCTGGGAACCTCCATATGCCGTGGGAGCAGCCCTAGAAAAGGCAAAAAAAGACAAAAAAAAAGTGTCTATTTTTGGGTGTATAGCACAGGGATTCAGTTACACACACACACACACATTCTTGTTCAGATTCTTTTCCCTTATAGGTTGTTACAAAATATTGACTATAGTTCCCTGTGCTATATGGTAGGTCCTTGTTGGTTTTCTGTTTTATATATAGCAGTGTGTATTTCTTAATCCGACCTTCTAATTTATTCCTCCCCCACCTCCCCTTTGGCAAACAGAGGTTTGTTTTCTATGTCTGTGGGTCTCTTTCTGTTTTGTAAATCAACTATACTTCAATTTAAAAATTTAAAAACACCACCCACCACCAAACACGTCTACAGCAATGCAAACAGCCAGGAAGACTGCCTGGAGGAGGCCCCTGCCCGGGCTGACTTGAGGCAGGAAGCAGAAGTGCTCAGCCTTGCCAGCAGCAGCGCAGGCTTTGTCACTGCAGAGCACAGGCTCAGAGCAGGAGGATAGGTGCCGATGCCCACAGAGAGGCCAGACAGGAAAGGGAACATCAGCGAGATGGGGTCACAGTGCCGACTGTGGGCTGAGGCGGCCTGGCGAGCTCTGCCTGGGAGGGCTGACCTCTCACAGGCGCCCGCCCATGAAGCCTGGGGAAGTGCCCTCCGTTCTCCTAGGGAAGGAACTCTGCCACTGTCTCCACCACTAGACTCTCTGGCGGTGGCAGGAAGGGTGCGGGCAATTAGGAGACACCCAAGTCGCAGAGATTTGGCCAGAGGCCTAAAGGAGGGCCGGGGAGGACCAGGTCTGTTTACAGAGGGGGTGGGTCCCCTCTTGTACCAGCACCATCCTGAGAATGGCAAAGGGGCAGGAATCTGCTGCCCAGTGTCCTTTTCAGTTTTGTCTGGACCCCAGGATTCCTCCCTGGCCCTCAAGGGGTGCCAGGAGACTGCCAAGGGGGGTGGCAATATCCTGTGTCTTTTCTTTTGTCTTTTTCGGGCTGTACCCACAGGGCATATGGAAGGGCCCAGGCTAGGGGGTCGAAGTGGAGCTGTAGCCGCCAGCCTGCACCACAGCCTTGGCAATGCCAGATCCCCAACCCACTGAGCGAGGCCAGGGATTGAACTCTTCCTCATGGATGTTAGTGAGGTTCATTGCCACTGAGCCACAAGGGGAACTCCCAGTATCCCCTGTCTTGATTGGTATGTGCACGTGTCATGCCACGGAGCTGACAATTTAAGCATAAAAGCAAAATATGCTTGATGGTTTATGTCAATAAAAATATTTTTTAAAAGAAAAGGAAAAACCACACACAAGTACGTCCCGCGTTAGGCATGCCAGCCCCCCTCTTCCCCTTGGCTTCCTGCCCTGGGAGAATAAGAGGGATGCGGGGTAAGCAGGCTGGCCCTGGAGACGGCAGGTGTCAGAAGGCGGCTGCTACCTCAGGTTGGTCAGGCTGGGGTGGTTCCTCAGAGCCTCTGCGAAGGCCTTCGCCCCTTCGTCGCCGATTCGGTTGCCCCACATCCTGCGAGCAGAGGCAAGACAGTGCAGATTATCTCACGCGAATCCCTTGTGTTCTGCTCGTGGCCACGGTTTGACTGCCACTCTGCGGGCAGGTGTGTTTGCTCCATCCCTGGAGCTGCGGCCTGGAGAGCAACCCCTACGCCAGCCCTGGAGGAGGGAGAAGAGCGCGAGCCTCCCGAGCAGAAGGCAAGTGGGCCAGCTGCACAGTTCCAGGCCGAGGCTCACCCCCGAGCGCTCGGAGAGCAGCCCAGCCCGGCGGAGCCTGAGCTCACGACCGCCCCAGGCATGTCACCGGCAGGGGATCCCGGTTCGCAGCAGCCGGAAAGGAAGGCCTGCAGAGGGCTGGGCTCCCAGCAGCTGTTCGGCCCCAGGGAGGGATGAGAGGCGTTCTGGAAAGCACGGTCCTGCCACAAGCCAAGGTCAGGAGGCATGTTCAGAAGCCTGATCAGCAGTGTTCTTTGGATGTAGAGAGGCTGTAATAACCAAACTGTGCTGTTCCGATCGCCGCACGTTGGATGGGGAGTTGTGTGGACAAGCCCTATTCTTTCCCCCACAGTAGCCACCCTGTGAGGATATGGCTCAATCCAGGGTCCGCACGGGAAGACCTGGGCTCCCATCCTGGCCTTGACCCCCAACTCCCAGTGCACGTGTAGGTGCTGGCTCGGAGGAAACACAGAGTGTCTTAGGTCTTAGTCTGCGCCTCTGTAAAGTGGGGATGAGGAGAGCATCTCCTCGGAGAGCTGTTGTGAGGCTAAGGGAGTTCATATATGCAAAGCACTCAGCACAGTGCTGGGCCTGTCACACGCACCAGCTAGTCCCAAAAGGCCGAGGGGCGCTGTCTACAGGGAGCAAGTCTGCCGGGCCCACGCACAGCAGAGCCAGGCTGCCACAGCCACACGCTCTCACAGGCAAGCCGCCTGCCTGTGGCCCCGCCAGCAGGGCTTGTAAAACCCCAGAAATGAGAGTTTGCAGGGCTTTACCTAAGAAGTCTGTATACTTGATACAGCTGAATGGAATCAAAGTTTTAATAAAGTGGAAAGCGACTCATGACATGAGATTAACTGAAAAATGCAGAGTAAAAGTCTGTACATACAGTTTGACCTCTACTATATTTTAAAAAAATTGTAGAGAGCATACATGTTGCAAAAGAGAGAGAGCAAGAAAGCTTAACTGACCTCAAATGTTGACAGTAATTATTTCTGAGAAGATCTATTTTCCATAGTTCACAAATAAAATTATGTTTCTTTTTTCTTTTTTTTTTTTTGGCCACACCTGCGGCATATGGGGCACATGGATGTTCCCCAGGCCGGGGATCGAACCAGCACCTCTGCGACACTAGCCTTAACCCACTGCACCACAGTGGGAACTCCTGTCTTTCTTTCATAATCAGGGGAAATATTTTAACCATATAAAAATCTTTAGACAGCCTCCAGAATCAAAATTAGAGATCAAAACACACCTGTGGGGACGGTTACTTTCAAAAAATCAGAAAACAACAACTGGAACCCTTGTGCACTGTCGGCGGGAATGCAAAATGGGACAGATGCTGTGAAAAACCGTAAGGCGGTTCCTCAAAAAATTAAAAGTAGAATTACCCGAGATCCAGCAATTCCACCTCTGGGTGTATGTCAAAAGGATTGAAAGCAGGCCCTCCAAGAGATGGATGCAAATATACCCACGTTCATAGCAGCATTATTCACAAGAGCTAAAACCTGGAAGAAACCCAGGTGTCCACTGACAGATGAAGGGACAAACAAAACGTGCCATAGACACACCACTGGACTATTACACAGCCTTAAAAAGGAGGAAAGTCCGACACATGCTACAACACGGATGAACCTTGAAGACATCATGTTCAGGAAAATAAGCCAGTTACAAAAAGACAAATAGTGTATGCCCCACTTTTGTGACTACCTACAGCAGTCAGACTCACGGGGACAGAAAGTAGAATGGTGGTAGCCAGGGGCTGGGGGAGGGGAGAATGGGGACATTGTTTCCTGGGTACCATGTTTCTGTTTCGCAAGATAAAGAGAGTTCTGCAGAGGGAGCGTGGTGGTGGTTTTACGACTCTATGAACATGCTTGATGCCACTGAACCATACACTTAAAAATGGTAAGGGTGGTACGTGATGTGTGTTTCACAATAAGAACTGAATTCACAGAAGCCTCTAGAGAATATGTAATAAGATTGAGAACATCTGTCTGAGGAAACGAACCCCATAGAGCTGGAACGGCTCTCCCCATTGGCTGGTTTTGCATGTCCTGCATTTTGCATGAGTTAAAGTCCATGCGACTGAAGTTGGTGTCAACCCCGGGGACTTCCCACCATGTTTCCCACGCAGGCACCAGGGCGGCCCACCCATCAGGGCATCTGTGACCGAGGTTTGCAGCCGCGGCCCCAGAGCTGGTCCTGGTGGACCTTCGGCTCTGTGTACCCACAGAAAGAGCAGCAGGTTCTCCCCACACAGGGCAGGCTATGGACGCTCACCTGCGTGCATCCGCCTCTACTCACCCAACTTCAAAGATGGATCTGCTGTTCTTCACAGCCCGGGCCAGGCACTTTCCTCCTTCGCTCGTGATTTTGTTTTTTCCCAGTCTGCGGAGAGAGTCGTGCACGGGTCAGCTCCCACTGTGAGGGGGCTTCAGCATGGGCCTCCCACCCTTGGGACAGAGCCCCTTGGTCTTTCTCTTGGGCTTCCTCTCAGGGAGGCGCCTGGAGCCCCAAGGAGAGCCAGTCGGGATTCCTCTCCAGGGGATGGTCACAATTTTCTCCGCAGAAACTCAGGGACCTGACGTCTCCAGGGAATTCTTTAAATGACCTCTGGGCATCACTCCTTCCATCAGCAGACTGGAAGGTTCCTGCTTCAACTGCAAATGGTCAAGGTGTAGACCCTGTCACCAGAGCAGCACCAGGGGCTCCTCCAAGCCTGGGGCTCTGTCACCCGCAGCAGAATGCTTCTATGACACAGCCAAGGCTCAAGCTCCTGCTTGCAACCAGATGGCTGCCATGGCCTGAGGTTTGTACCCCAGCCCCATCCCAGAATTTCTATGTTGAAATCCTAACCCCAAGGCAATGGTTCTAGGAGACGGGGCCTTTGGGAGGGGGCATGGGCAGGAGGGTCGCACACCCATGAAGGGGGTTAGTGACTTCAATGAGGCCCAAGAAAGCTTCCTCCCCTCTTCGCCACCACCACATGAGGACACGGCGAGAAGACACCATCGAAGAACCAGAAATCGGGCCCTCGCCAGGTACCAAATCTGCCGGCACCTTCACCTTGGACTTTCCAGCCTCCAGAACCATGAGAAATAAACTTCTAGCATTTAAAAGCAATCTAGGGAGTTCCTGTTGTGGCTCAGTGGTAGCAAAACCAACTAGTGTCCATGAGGACGCAGGTTTCATCCCTGGCCTCACTCAGTGGGTTAAAGGATCCGGTGTTGCTGTGAGCTGTGCTGGAGGTTGCAGGTGCAGCTCAGACCCCACGTTGCTGTGGCTGTGGTGTAGGCCAGCAGCTACAACTCTGATTGGACCCCTAGCCTGGGGACGTCCATATCTGTGGGCGTGGCCCTAAAAAGCAAAAAACATTTTTTTTCAAATAAATAAAAATGCTTTGCAATTTAAAAAATTAATAAAAGCAATCTAGCTTACGGTATTTTGTATTGAAGCCAGAATGGACTAAGACAATGAGGAACTTAGTGGGAAGAGGCCTCTATAAAGGGTCAATAGTTGCGGCCTTTGTTCCCATCAGGAGTTAATGAAATCAAAACGCCAAGCTCTCCTCACACCCCGAGGAGGTGGCCCTTCCAAAATCTGAGCCCCACCCGCAGCTTGCCTGCTGCACACCAATGTCCTGATTTGACCAGTGTGGCCCCAGGGCACCCAGAAGGCGGCTCTCGGGTGACAGTTATTCTCTACTTGAATGATGAAGGGTGACCAACAGAAGCCACTCAAGGACCCACCTCGTCCACCCCACTTACTTCAGGCACTTGAGGCCTTTGCACTCATCCAGGATTCTGGCGACGTACCTGGCTCCGACATCAGTGATCTGGTTGTTGTATAAGCTTCGAGAGAAAGCACAGCCATGAGGATTTAGGACCCCTGTTTTTTAAAGTGTCTGCTCATTGCTGAAGGCTGGGTTCAAAGGAGAAAGGACGGGCACGTGGACACCAGAGTTTGGGGCTCTAGGGCCTCCCTGACTGCGTCCAAGGTCAGCTCTGCCACTTTTCCCAGCTTCACGACCGGGGCAAGGTACCTAACCTCTCTGGCCCCCAGATTCTCCATCCGGGATGCAGGGTAAGAAGCACAGCTCCCTCGCATGCCATCATTCCGAGCCCTGGCACTCAAGTGCTCAGTGAATGGTAGGTGAGGGGAATTTTTAGATTAGAGTTATGATCAGCATCTTTTTTTTTTTTTTCCCTGTCTTTTTGCCTTTTCTAGGGCTGCTCCTGCGGCATGTGGAGGTTCCCAGGCTAGAGGTCTAATCAGAGCTGTAGCCGCCAGCCTACACCAGAGCCACAGCAACGCCAGATCCAAGCCGCATCTGCGACCTACACCACAGCTCAAAGCAACGCCGGATCCTTAACCCACTGAGCAAGGCCAGGGATTGAACCCACAACCTTATGGTTCCTAGTCGGACTCGTTAACCACTGAGCCACGAGGGGAACTCCATGATCAGCATCTTGAAGGGGAAAAGTTTCTGAGCGCTGGAGCCACTTTAGTGTCTACCTTTCAGTCATGCTACCACTTGACACCAATTCAACAATAGGGAGTTGCAGGCGGTGAGCAGACAGGTTTCCGGTGTCCCACAGTCACATGGAACTCCAGAGCCGAGAGTGCTGGTGGCCTCATGTGACAGCTGAGAAAACTGAGGCCCAAAGAAGCCAAAAGACTGGCTCCAGCTCAGAGTAAACAGTGACTATGGGGAGAATTCCTGTCATGGCACAGCGGGAAGCAATCCGACTAGTATCCACGAAGAGGCGGGTTCGATCCCTGGCCTCGCTCAGTGGGTTGGGGATCTGGCGTTGCCGTGAGCTGTGATGTAGGACGCAGATGCAGCTCAGATCTTGCATGGCCATGGCCGTGCGTAGGCCCGCAGCTGCAGCTCTGATTCAACCCCTAGCCTGGGAACCTCCGTGTGCTGCAGGTGCAGCCCTAAAAAGCGAACAAAACAAAACAGTGGCTGTGGAGCCAGCTGGCGTGACCCTCAACTTCTCCGACCCCAAAATCTCAAAGGCTCTAAGAGCCCAAAGTTCTTCATTAACTATTTTGACAACTGATGTGGAACTACTTGCGGTCTTTATCCCAACTGATACGAACATGGACATTTGGCTGCAGAAATAATAACATATTTGGAAATGGGGTGCTGCCCTAGACCCCAGTGGCCATGTCACTGCTGGGTGGCATTAACACTCACCTCCGATTCATGTCTCGCCCCAAGGGATCCGGATGCTGTATCATGGACCCGTAGTAATAAAGTCTACTACATAAATAGTAGTCTCACGTTCATAAAACACATCCCCAGGTATTCTGTCACCACATTCCACAGTCACCACCTATAAAACTATTTGTCTACGTTAGGATCCCAGTTATCCAGGGGCGATGAGACGACTGAGGCTCAATGAGATTTCCTGACTTGCTCAAAGAGTGGGCTGCTGGCCAAGCCAAAAGCAGGACCCAGGACCCACGGCTCCCAATCCAGAGCACTTTCTGGTGCCCTGGGGCCATCAGTTGTGCATCCAGCAAACCTCATGAATGGCAATTTCCCGCTGCTCTGTATTCTTACCACAGAGTTGTCCCAGGGTCCTTGAGAAATACGTACCCTAAAAATGTCACGATTTTGTATTTGGTCAGCTCTTCATATAGCACCTTCACCCCACTGTCAGTGATCTGGTTTACACTGAGTCTGAAAAAAAAAAAAAAACAGCAAAGAAAGTTAAAAATCATTGGAGTTCCCTGGTGGCCTAGCGGTTAAGGATCTGGCGTTGTCCCTGCTGCAGTTCAGGTCACTGCCATGGCGCAGATTCGATCCCTGGCCCCAGAACTTCTGCATGCCGTGGGCATGGCCAAAAAAATAAACAAACAAAAAAAGTGTATCAGAGTAGTTGCTCTGATCACATGAAAGAGCAATTCCACAAGGATCCAGAAGCCTCTAGGTCCTGGAGTTTTCTCACTTATAAATGCTGTCCCACCCCAGAGGCAATAGCCATAGCAGCCAGCCAAATGGCCCCCAAAGAGCCTGGTCTCTGTAGGACCAATAGATCTGCCCAAACCAGCCCATCAGCGAGGCCACAGCACAGATTCAACAGAAGGGCTGCAAGGGACACGTGAAGGACGCATTTGGACAGCCACCTCTGGTAGCCTGCATTTGCCAGTGGCCCACGTGTCGATGTGGCTCTTGCTACACAGTAGCGGAGCACGGGATTTGGAAGTGTGTGGCCTCTGCCTTTAGTGGTAATAGGCTGGGGAGGGAATGTTTCACCATCTCGAGAGAGGGGCCAGAGACGGTGGGGGGTCCTGCAAAAGGCGGGACTGTCCCCACAAGAAGTGCCCCATCCAAAATGCCAAGCGCCTTTGAATCCGGAAACACATGTGCTAAACCCAACTTGCCACCTGAAAAAGTCAGCCAAGGGAGACAGCTCCTGTGGGGCGGTTCCGCCCAGTGCGGGAAGCTCAATGGCAAGGGAAAAACAGTGGGAAGAGGCAGCTGTTGGCAGCTGCACCCCTGCCCTCCTCTCTAGCGCACCTGCTGTTTCAGCAGGCCAGGCTCTGAGAGGGAAACGAGGGCTCCAGAGTGACAGATGAGTCTGGGACAGGGGCCAGCCACATACTGGAACTGCTCCTCGAAACCTCTATTCTAGCAGGACATTCTGATTTGGCTAAAATGCAAAAGAATTTTTTTTAAACTACCAAATAATCTCTATAACGCACCACTCCGATCTTTTCAATCCTCTGCCCCCTCCTTTAGGTGAGGCTGAGAGATTGACTGAGGCTCAGAGACGGACGAATGTCGGGGACGAGGTGAGGGTCAGGTTCAGGGAGATCAGCCTTTTTTTCTGTAAAGGGTCAGCTGACAAATGCTTTAGTCCCTGCAGGCCATGTGGTCCCTACTGCAACCACTTAACTCTGCAGAGTGAAGCAGCCAACATGTAAATAAATGTTACTTATTCATATGTAAATAAATGAGTATTATTTATAAACGGTGTTCTAATAAAACTTTATAAACACCACAAGCCAGGGTCCTAACTGGGCCCCAAGCTGATTTCTGTAATAAGTAAAAGGCTGAATAGATAAAAGATTGTTTTTTAGGCCACATCAAAATGATCAGGTCAGGAGTTCCCATTGTGGCTCAGCAGGAATGAATCCAACTCGTACCCATGAGGACACGGGTTCAATCCCTGGCCTCACTCAATGGGTTAAGGATCTGGCATTGCAGGGAGCTGTGGTGTAGGTCGCAGAGGCTGCTCAGATCCCATGTTGCTGTGGCTGCAATGTAGGCTGGCAGTTATATATCTGATCCGACCCCTAGCCTGGGAACTTCCACTTTTTAGGTACAGCTCTAAAAAAAGACAAAAAAAAGATCAGGTCCAACAGTCTGGACCTTTCCCCTCATGGTACCCACCTTGGTGCTAGGGCACAGCGTATACATACACTGCATGAATATCTCAGGGTGGCAGAGCCACCAATATCAACACTTACTTAGAGAATCTCTCACTTTTTAGCTGGGCACATGTGATTTAATTTCTGCCCAGTGGAATTTAAACAGAAGTTTCACAGCAACAGCTGAGAAATCTTCTTAAAAGAATGGGTATGTCCTTTGCCCTTCCTTCATCCTAGCGGCTAGAATGTCAGCTAAATGACTGGAGTTTGAGCAGCCATTCTGGGCCAAGAGGTGGAAAGCAGGTAGTGAGGACAGCAGGGGAGCAAGACCAAATAAAGCCTGGGCTCCTGAGGGTCAATGGAGACATTGGAGCAGCCCCAAACTGCCCTCCTCTAGACTTTTGTATGAGAGACAAATAAGTTCGTAATTTATCTAAGTCACTGATATTTTAAGTTTTCTCGAACTCTGAGCCAAACCCAATCCTCAGTGATGCCCTAGGGAGCTCAAAATGCTTCCCTAGGGTTGTCCATTTCTTTTTGCTTTCTCTTTTACTGGTTTGGAGACAAACTTAGGGACCAGCCTACTGGTGCAGAGTTTCCATACTGGTGCAGAGTTTCTTATGAAATGGGCAAAGGGTGAGGCTGCTTAAGGCTGCAAAGAGTCACCAGCTAAGAGCTCCGAGACTAGATAATAAGCTTGCCAATTCCCAGGCCAGGGCAGGCTTGGGCTTGCTACATCCCACCCATCCCCACACAATGTACACTCTGGCACTGGTGTGACAGTACCTGGAATCGGTTCCAAATCCCTCTGCTCTTCAGAAATGCATGAGCCAAGCAGTAGAGAATTGAAACCTCCGTAGTGTAGTGTATACAGAAAATACTGACAAAATAAAGAAGACTGACTTTCTTTCCTCTAAACCATCAAATAGGAAACAAAGTAAGAGCTTTCTCTACTGAGATCCCTGGCAGCTTGGGGCTGCCAGCCTTGACTGTGGAAAGTAACTAATGCTAATAAGCACAAAGTCTGCTTTTTCAGCCATCACGAAAGATTCCACGTGCCAGAAACTTTTCACCAGCTATCTGAGCCTCCCGTGAACTTCAAAAGATAGGCTCATTATGATTCTGGCTCTGCCGTGGCCCAGCTGTATGACCTTGAGCAACTTACTTCTCTGTGCCTCCATTTGCTAAAATAGATATAATTTCTCATTTGCTAAATGCATAAATTTCTCATGTGCAGAAATGAATATAATAACAACACCTACCTTCCTGGGCTGTTAAGAGCATTAAACCAGGTAACAAACACCCTTTCTCAATAAATGCACACTGTGATTTCTGTAACTGCTAGGCCATGAGCATCTTCTTTTTCCAGATAGGACCCTGGGGCTCAAAAAGGTTAAGCAACTTGTTCAAGGATCAAGGTGGACCAGCTGGGGCCAATCCAGGTCCATCTGACTTTGAAGCTTTGCTCCTTGCCCTCGGCCGCCCTGAGAGAAGGTCTGGATGTTCCAAGGCCTGTGGTCAAGAACCCCAGGATCATCCAGGAGACCCTGCCCCCCGATGCCAGTCCCTGCCCCCGCCCCAGGCTCCCTGAACCCGGCAGCCTCACCTGATGACCGTGAGGCGGCTGAAGCAGGGCTGCAGCTCCCGCACGCCGTAGTCATTGAGGTTGTTGTTGTCCAGGTCGAGGGCCAGCTGCTTGCGGAAGTGGTGCAGGACGAAGGAGAGGGCGCTGCAGTCGGCCGAGCAGGCGTTGCAGAAGGTCAGCTTGAGGTAGTTGGCACAGATGCCCCTGGCAGCCAGCTGCCCCACCTTCTCGCTCTGCGTCTCGTAGATGCAGCGCAGCATCCAGATGAAGGTGGGCATGGCCTGCACCTGGCTGAAGCCCCCCGACTGAACTCGGGGCAGGTTCTTCAGGTGGGAGCGCAGGCTGGAGAACAGGTGAGCCCACAGGGCTTTGCGCTTTCTGCGCAGGGTGGTGGCGGGCACCAGGTGCCGCAGGAGTTTCTGTTTGCCTTTGGACAGCAGCCCGCACAGGAAGAGGTTGGTAAAATGAAAGTGGTCCTTATTCTTGAAGGGGTCCTCCCCCACCAGGCCACGACCCCCCAAGCACTGGCCAGGGAGGAAGGGGAGGAAGCAGGACGTGGCCTCTGTCTCCCCAGGAGGCACCCACTCCTGGAAGAACCGCAGCAGCTCCTGAGGGCCCACACTGTCATCCACCACGAGAAAGAGGGCGGCAAAGAAGGCCTGAAGGGTGAGATGGAGAAATTCGTAGGACTGCTGGTCCCCTCCGAGGCCCAACTCTGGCACTGCCCGCAGGAAGCCCAGCTGCAGGTCCCCCTCCTGCACCTCGGACGCCTGCACCTCCTCCTGGTTGAAAAGGAAGAGGCTCCTCTCCATGCCCCAGTGGGCCACCTGCCCCAGCGAACGCAGGGTGCCCTGGCCGGCGCGGAAGGTCTCCGTCTGGCTCCGCGTGTTGCGCTGCACCAGGCTGGTGGGCTGCGTCCTGTTCAGATGGACCTCGGTGACCAGCAGGAAGACATCGGTCAGGGTCACCGTGCGGTCGGGCAGCTGCAGGGAGCTGTCGAAGGCGTCGTGGAAGTGCTGGAAGCAGCGGAAGATGATCCAGCAGAAGAGCGGCACGGCGCACAGGCTGCAGAGGTTGGGGTTGGCTTCCAGCTGGTCCAGCAGGCGCTGGCGCACGGCGCGTTCGGGGAACATCCTCCCCGTGAAGGCGCGCAGGTGGCTGGGGGAGAAGCCCCGCAGGAGCACCTTCTTCCAGAGGAGCTGGCGCGGGATCTCGACGCCCGTGCGGGCCGTGAGCAGTTTGCGGGCCCCCTTGAGCAGCTTCCCGCTGAGCAGGTTGGCCAGCAGGGCCAGGGGGTGGGCTGGCTCCCAGGGGGAGGAGGTGTCCGGCTCGGCGCTCAGGTCGAAGTCCGAGTGGAGCTCGTCCAGGCCGTCGAAGGTGAAGAGGGCAGTGTGAGGGAAGCGCAGCAGGAAGGTGAACACCTCCTCGGGGTCCTGCTCCGGGAAGCAGTAGTGCTTGAAGAGCAGGTCCTGCAGACAGAGGGTGGCGCTCTCCTTGAAGCAGCTGAACATGCGGCAGCGGAAGTGGAAGAAGAACTTGAGCCCAGGATCCAGCTGGCCAGAGGCCCAGAGGCTCTGCAGCCGCTGCAGCAGCATGGACTTGCCCACCCCCGCGTCGCCGAAGATGAAAATGGTCTCCCCCTCCTTGTTAAGGACGCCCGTGGAGGGGTCCAGGAGGCAGGCCAGGCTGCCTACACTGCCCAGGCTCTCGTTGCCAAAGTCCACCAGCTCCACCATGGTGTCCGTATACATCTCCTCCAGCAGTAGCTCCTCCTTCTGGGCATAGCACAGGATGAACTTGGAGTCCCGGCTCAGTTGGTGACGCAGCTTCTGGGAGTATCTGCTCACTGCAGGGAGAGTGGGCCCAGGTGAGAGGTGGAGGCAGATCGGGAGAGAGAGGGAGGCACGGGGGAAAGGGCATCCATCAGGGGGGTCTCAAGTGGCGAAGCAACCACACAAACCTACAGCCTGGACCCTGAGGCCAAGAGCAAGGACTCCTCACATGCAAAGAGCCAGCCCTCCAGAATCTGTGTGTCCTTGGGCCTGAACCCTCTGCCTGACCTCAGATTTAGCCAGTCAACAGGCATCACTGTCTGAGACAGCCTCCCTTATTCCTCTGTGCAAGTTGGCATTGAACACCAGCTAAAAACCAAAGCCCCTCAAAGTTGCCGCCCCAGCCCAACCCCAGGGACCTGCTCAAACAGCTCAAGCAAGTCTTGCATGGAAAAAGAAGAAACTGGAGTTCCGGCTGTGGCGCAGTGGGATTGGCCACATCTCTGCAGCACCAGGATGCAGGTTCAATCCCCCATCCAGCACAAGAGGTTAAAAGGATGCTGTAGGTCACACTGCAGCTTGGATCTGATCCCTGGCCTGGGAACTCTGTATGCTGGGGGCAGCCACAAAAGAAAAAAAACAAAAGGAAGAAATTTCTTGTGCTTATTACACTGCTCTTAAAACAACAGGTAGTCTCACAAAATCCCATGCCAAAACTTTTGGGGATAAGATACACTTGACATTGACATGGATTACAAAGGGGCCATGCCTCACTATAACTGAGTAAATAAACTAAGGTGAAAACCAGGCTTCTTGTACTACACAAAGCACTGCAGCCCCAGTCCCCAGGATGAAGCCTGGGGATCACCGACAATGCTTAGCACGTGCCCCAGGGCAGCCCTGCCCTGCCCACAGGAGAGTACCTGAGTTAACACGCTGACATGGGTGCTGGGCTCTTAGCAAGCCTGAGCTACAAAGTAAACTTACTCCAGACAAAAAAGGTGTTCCATTAATTCCTTTAAAATAGTTTTTGGGTCTGGGATCAAGGTGGTGGAAAAGTAGGACATGGAGCTCACAAACACATGAAGAAAAATTACATGTAGAACAACTTGCATGGAACATTTATGGCAGAAGATCTCAGACTTCCAAAAGGGCAAGAAACCCTTCACACATAACTGGATAGGACAAAAGGAAGAAAAATAGAGAAAAGAAAAAAGAATCCGATGGAACCAGCCCACCTGAGAGGGAGCTATGAAAGAGGAAAGGAATCTGCACACTGGGAGAACACCTTAATGATGGGGAGATCAGCTGGGATGGGGGGCATAAAAACCTCGGAGAAAAGTGCAGCAGCCAGTCTGAGGAGGGCAAAGCAGAAGAAGAGCCACACAGGTGACTGGTCCTTCCACCTGGCATGCCACAGCCTGAGATACTTAGGTGGGGGCTCAGCGCTAAGGCTTAGGCTTCAGAGGTCAGTTCTAGGGAGAGGACTATGGTTAGCTGTATGGAAACACCCAAGAGAGTATGGGGGGAGGCCTGGGCACACCAGTGAAGCAAGGCAGCATCCTCTGGGAGTGTGAGAGGAAAGGAGCTGGCATCGCCATAAGAACTTCTTTCTCTGTGTACACGTGGGCTCTCAGGTGGCAGGGTGCCTCTTACATGTGCTACAGGGGCAAGTGCAAACCTCCACACAGCTATCTCAGACCTCACAGGTGGACGAGGCATCCACCACTGAGGGTCCCATGACTAAGCACCACCTGCTGCCCCAGTCACCCCATGGGTTGCCACCTTGGAAAGCCCTGCAACCAAGCACCACCTGTCGTTCCCACCTCCCTGGAAATGCACATGCCCTGCCATTACTGCTGTCGAGGGCCCCAGGCACCAACCCCACCTCACTACCACTGCCAAGGGTCTGGCAATCAGGCACTGCCTACAGGTGCTGCCCATTTCCCCCACTCCCCTGGAAGCATGTGCAGGCCATGCACCTGCACACCCCCTATCAAGGGGATAATAGCCTGCAAGCACTAAGAAAAGTGGCAGCAAGAATCCAAACCAAAAGTAGTCCTTGCCAGAGGAAAAAAAGAAAAAAATAAGGCAGCAAAAAAAACCTACTAGTTTTGGGATACTCCTGCATATTAATAGCTCTCCAAGATTATAATAGATAATTATTTTCCCTAAATTCAGAGTAAGAAAAATGTAAGCAAAATGAAGAAGCACAGGAACCATCCCCAGTTAAAAGAACGGGAGAATTCTCCCGAAGGAACAGACAATGAAACAGACCTCTTCTAACAGACACTGAGTTTGAAAAGGAGGTAAAGAAAATAGTGAAGGAATTAAGAATAGCTATCAACAGCAATACAGGATACTTTTAAAAGGAATTTGAAACTATAAGGAGGAGCCAAGAAAAACTAGAAAGTTCATTTGCCAAGACAAAAGCTGAGCTAAAGGCAGGGAAAAGCAGAATGAATAGTGCAGAGGAACAGATAAATGACCTGGAAGATAGAATAATGGAAATCACCCAATCAGGACGGCAGACAGAAAACCAAATGAAAAAAAAAAAAATGAAAGCAATATAAGGGATTTATGGGATACTATAAAGCATGCCAGTCTATGCATAATCGGGATCCCAGAAGGAGAAAAAAAGTGAAAAGGGGATTGAAAATGTTTTTAAAGAAATTATGGCCAAAAAATGTCAAATCTAAAGAAGGAAACAGATAACCAGATACAGGAAGCACAGAGGGTCCCCAACAAGATGAACCAAAGAGACCTACACCAAGAAATATTATACTAACAATGGCAAAAGTTAAAGATAAGAGAGGATTCTATAAGACATTAAGAGAAAAAGAGTTAATTACAAGGGAACTTCATAAAGCTATCAGCTGATTTCTCTACAGAAATGATACAGGCTAGAAGGCAGTGGCAAGATAAATCCAAAATTCTAAAAGGGAAAAGTTTGCAACCTAGAATATTCTACTCAGCATTATTTAAAATAGAAGAAAAATAAAGGATTTCTAAGATAAGCAAAAACTAAAAGAGTATAGCAATACTAAACCTATCCTAAAAGAAATATGGAAAAGTCTCCTCTAAATAGGAAAGGAGGAGGAAGATACAGGATAGAGGAATCATAACTGGAAAGTAATTGCTTAAACTGTTATACAGATCAAAAAGGAAAAAAAATCTCCTTTGTGAAAGTGATGATAAACACAATGAACAGAAAAAGGATCAACATGAAGAGGTAAAAAAGAACACTGAAATAATGAACTGTGAGTAAGGAATGCGATGAAGGCGAGTAAGAAAATATGGACTTCTTTTTTGGAATGTGTTTTGAGGCTATATGACTATCAGTCTAAAGCAAGCAGATACAAGAAGGGGTTAACATACTGGAAAAACAGGGCAACCACAAATCAAAAACAAACAATAGATTCATAGAAACCAAAAGATGAGGAATAGGCATAAAATAAAAGGACATCATTAAACCATAACAAGAAAAAGAAAGGAACAAAGGAGAAACAGAGTCAACAGCAAAACAAGGCTTAAAATGGCAATAATACATACTTATCAATAATTATCTTAAAAGTCAATGGAGTGAATGCTCCAATCAAAAGACATGGAGTGGCAGACTGGATTAAAAAAAAAAAGAAGCCTACAGTATGCTGCCTACAAGATACCCACCTTAGGGCAAAGGACGCATAGATTGAAAGTGAAGGGATAGAAAAAGATATTTCCCACAAATAGAAATGACAAGGAAGTATGAGTCACAATACTCGTATTAGACAAAATAGACTTTAAAAGAAAGGCCGCAAAGAAAGATAAAGAAGGAAACTAATGATAAAAGGATTAATTCAACAAGAGGATATTATACCTGTCAACATATATTCACCCAATATAGGAGCACCAAAATACATTAAAAAACACTAATGGACATAAAAGGAGAAATTGATATAAATACAATAATAGTAGGAGACTAACACCCCACTCACATCAATGGACAGATCTTCTAGGCGGAAAATCAATAAGGCAACAGAGCTCCTAAATGATCCAATAGAGCAGTTATACTTGATATTTTTGGAACATTACATCCAAAAAAACCCAGAATATACATTCTTTTCAAGTACACATGGAACATTCTCTAGGATTGGCCACATACTAGGGCACAAAACTAACCTCAACAAACTTAAGAGTATATAAATCATTTCAAGCATCTTCTCTGACCACAATGGCATGAAACTAGAAATCAACCACAGGAAAAGGAATGAGCAAAATGGACTGCATGGAGATAAAAAGACATGCTACTAAAAAACCAATGAGTCAATGCAGAAATCAAAAAGGAAATTAAAAAATACTTTGAGGGAGTTCCCGTCATGGTGCAGTGGTTAACGAATCCAACTAGGAACCATGAGGTTGCGGGTTCAGTCCCTGCCCTTGCTCAGTGGGTTGACGATCCGGCGTTGCCGTGAGCTGTGGTGTAGGTTGCAGACGCGGCTTGGATCCCACGTTGCTGTGGCTCTGGCGTAGGCCAGTGGCTACAGCTCCGATTCAACCCCTAGCCTGGGAACCTCCATATGCCACGGGAGCGGCCCAAGAAATAGCAACCACAACAACAACAACGACAAAAGACAAAAAAAAAACACTTTGAGACAAATGATAATGAAAACGTAACCATACAAAATCTATGGGATGCTGCAAAAGCAGCTTTTAGAAGGATGTTCATAGCAATACAGAAGAAAAATCTAAAATAATCAACATAAACCTACAACCAAAAAGAATTAGAAAAGAACAAACAAAACCTAAAGTCAGCAGAAGGAAGGAAATCATAAAGAGAGGAAATCAATAAACTAGAGATTAAAAAAATAGGAAAAAAGGAATAAAACCGAGAGTTGGTTCTTTGAAAGTAAACAAAACTGACAAACCCATCAAGAAGAGAGAAAACCCAAATAAGGAAAATAATTAAAAAGAACTCTCAATGGATACATCAGAAATACAAAAAACCTAAGAGAATACTACGAACAGTTATATGCCAACACATTTGACAACCTAGAGGAAATGGACAACTTTCTAGAAATATACAGCCCACCAAAACTGAATCAAGAAGAAATGAATAATTTGAACAGACTGATCACTAGAAGTGAAACAGTATACATAATTTTAAAAGAACTTGATACAAATAAAAGTCCAGGACCAAATGGCTTCACAGGTGAATTCTAACATACAAAGAAGAAATTATACCAATTCTTCTCAAACTCTCCCAAAGCCACCATCACCCTAACACCACAACCAAAGACCCCACCAAAAAAGAAAATCATAGGCCAATATCTCTGGTGAATATAGATGCAAAATTCTCAACAAAATTCTAGTAAACCACCTCTGACAAAACATAAAAAGATAATACCCATGACCAAGTAGGATTCATCCCAAGTTTGCAAGGATGGTTCCACATACACAAATTACACAATAATGTGATATACCACGTTAACAAAAGTCAAAAAACACATGATCATCTCAATAGATGCAGAAAAAGCATTTGACAAAATTCAATATCCATTCATGATAAGAACTCTTACCAAAGTGGTTATGGAGAGAACATCTCTCAACATAATAAAAGCCATTTATGACAAACCCACAGCCAATATAATACTCAATGGAGAAAAGATGAAAGACTTTCTACTAAAATCTGGAACAATACAAGGTTGCCCACTTTCACCACTTTTACTCAACATAGTATTGCAAGTCCTCACTGCAGCAATCTGACAAACAAAAGAAATTAAAAGGTGTCCAAAATGGAAGAGGAGAAGTAAACTTGTCACTCTATCCAGATGACATGATACTATATATAGAAAACCTCAAGGACTCCACACAAAAACTATTCAAACTGATCAACAAATTCAGCAAAGTAGCAGGATACAAGGATTAACATTCAAAAATCGGTTGCATTTCTGTATACTAACAATGAAATATTAGAAGAGGAATATTAAAAAAACACCCCTTTTAAAAATCATACTAAAAAAACCCAAAACTACCTAGGAATAAACCTAAGGCAGTGAAAGACTTATAAGAACTATAACACATTAATCAAGGAAATTAAAGACAGTTCAAAGAAATGGAAAGATATTCCATGCTCCTGGATTAGAGGAATGATGACTATTAAAATGGCCATATTACCCAAAGCAATCTACAGATTCAATGCAATCCCTATCAAATTACCTATGACATTTTTCACAGAACTAGAACAAATGACCCAAAAATTTATAGGACACCCTAACAGACCCAGAATTGCCAAACCAATTCAGGGTGGGGGGAGCGGAAGGCACAACTCTTCCAGACTTCAGACAATATTACAAAGCTACAGTAACCAAAATGGTGTGGTATTGGTACAAAAACAGACATACAGATCAATGGAACAAAATAGAGATCCCAGAAATAAACCCAGACACTCACGGTCAATTAATCTTCAACAAAGGATGCAAAAATATAAAATGCGAAAAAGTCTCTTCAGCAAGTGGTGCTGGGAAAATAGGACAGTCGCATGTAAATCAATGAAACTAGAACACACCCTCACACCATGCACAAAAATAAACTCAAAATGGCTTAAAGACTTAAACATAAGACATGATACCATAAAACTCCTAGAGAAGAACATAGGCAAAACATTCTCTGGCATAAACATACAAATGTTTTCTTAGGTCAGTTTTCCAAGGTAATAGAAATAAAAACAAACAAGTCATGTCTAATCAAATTTACGAGCTCTTGCACAGCAAAGGAAACCATAAAAACAAAAAAACTGAATGGGAGAAAATAGTTACAAATGATGCAACCACAAGGACTTAAAAATCTCCAAAATTTACAAGCAACTCATACAACTCAACAACAAAACAAATAAACAATCCAATCAAAAAATGGACAGAAGACCTAAATAGACATTTCTCCCAAGAAGACATACGGGTGGCCAGGAGGCACATAAAAAGATGCTCAATGTCACTAATTATTAGAGAATGCAATTCAAAACTATGAGGTACCAGCTCACACCAGTCATCATTAACAAGTCTACCAATAACAAATTCTGGAGAGGGTGTGGAGAAAAGGAAACCTCCTACCATGATGGTGGAAATGTAAATCAGTACAACCCCTATGGAAAATAGTATAGAGATGCCTCAGAAAACTGAAAATAGAACTACCGTATGACCCAGCAATCCCAGTCCTGGGCTTATATCTGGACAAAACCATAATTCAAAAAGATATATGCACCCCTATGTTCATTGCAGTGCTATTCAAATTAACCAAGACAGGAAACAACCTAAATGTCCATCAACGAATGAGTTAAGAAGTTGTGGTACATGTATACAATGGAATACTACTCACCCATAACAAAGAATGAAATAATGCCATTTGCAGCAACATGGAAGCAACTAGATTCTCATACTAAGTGAAGTCAGTCAGAATGAGGACAAATGCTGTTGTATCACTTACATATGGACTCTAAAATATGGCATTAAATGAACCTATCTGCAAAATAGACCCACAGACACACAGAACAGATACATGGCTGCCAAGGGGGAGGGGAGAGGAAGTGGCATGGATTATGAGTTTGGGGTTAATACATAGCAAACTATTACATTTGGAATGAATAGACAATAAGGTCCTACTGTTTAGCACCGGGAACTACATCCAATATTCTAGGTTAGACCTGATGGAAAATAATATTTTTAAAAAAGAATGTGTATATGCATATATGTATGATTGAGTTACTTTGGTGTACAGCAGAAATTTGCACAAGTCTGTAAATCAAATACACTTTAATAAAAATAACCAAATCAAAGTTTGGGGGCCTTAATGATACACATACACATTTCCAGATTCATCTATAATCCTTTCCTACCAACTTAGTCCAACTTGGTTGTCTGCTTAAATTTGTGAAGTGACTTCTGCATTTTACAATTTTAGTCAGCAAAATGTACAGATGATAAAATAAATTCTCTTATTTTACAACAGATATTGTTGTCAACGGTTTTTATAAAGTTACCCAAACGTCACTACAATACTACAATCTCCATCATAAGCACATTTGCAGAAAATCTCTGCCACACGCCTGGCCCTAGAAAACTGCTGGCCTGCTTTCTGTCTCTATGATTTTGCCTTTCCTAGGTATTTCATATAAATGCAATCACAACAACAACAACAGCAACAATAAAAAAAAAAACGGAGTTCCCATCGTGGCTCAGTGGAAACGAATCCAACTAGGTAACCATGAGGTTGCAGGTTCCATCCCTGTCCTTGCTCAGTGGGTTAAGGATCCGGCATTGCCGTGAACTGTGGTATAGTTCGCAGATACGGCTTGGGTCCTGTGTGGCTGTGGCTGTGGTGTAGGCCGGCAGCTAGAGCCCTGATTAGACCCCTAGCCTGGGAACTTCCATATGCCGTGGGTGTGGCCCTAGAAAAAGAGCAAAAAAAGAAAAAAAAAAAGGGAATCAGAGAGAACGTAGTCTTTTACATCTGTCTTCTTGTAGAGTAAATGACACAGTCACAGGAGCTGGCTAAAGGATCCCGTGGAGAGGTGGTTTCGCTTTATCACAGAGATGTTTTCCTTATTTCATGGGGGAGGGAAACAAAGTGAGGCGGGTGGGAGCAGGAAGGGTAAGAAGGCAGCAATGGTTGGCGGGTATCTGCTGGGGCCGCAGAAGTGAGAGTGTGGCCCTGACACTCTGCCAATTGGCCTGAATTCCACCATATACACATCTGACAGTCTGGGACGTGGTCTTTTGTTGCTATTTTCAAGGTCACACTGGATTCTTTTAAAAAAAAAAAAATCCAAGTTTGAAAGGTCAGGGCTTGTATGTTGCCAATAACTGTCTCAAAGCGGAGAGACCTCAGGCCTGGAAGGAAGATCCCCAGGTCCCCAGAGCAGACCATGGTCAAATTATGGGCTCTCACAGCACCTTGAGCTGCTGTTGTCCTTATCACCACTTGCAATTATACATTTGTGTATTTATTCCCTGCATTAACCTCTGAGCTCCCTGGGTCGGGGGGTACAGGAATCACACCTGGGTCTGCTCCCCACTGTACCCCTGGTTTCCAGCACACCCAGCCTTGGCACATGGTGGGCACATCATAGATACCCACTGAACTAATCATTTAACTCACCAGAGGCCCTGGTGCTTTGGAAATAAGGACAGACAGTTGAAGTGACAGAGGAATATTTTGCCTAGAATCAAATTTGGAAAGATTTTAAGAAGGAAAAAAAATGCAAACTCGACTTTGTACCACCACTAAAATGTCCATATATGTCAGAAAAGGAAGTCAGCAAGAGGTCAGAACAGAGGCCATTCCTACACTTCCATGGGCCCCTACACCCACCAGACCGGCCACGTGTGGTCAGTTCAAGCATGGTCCCCCGGACTGCACGAGGGTGACAAGGGCAGCTCTCCTTTTCTCAAAGGAACACAGCTGCTGAGCCTGTGGCGAGGTGGACCCCGCCTTTATCTCCTGCTGGGCCCACAAAGATGGCATTTTCAAGCCCTGGGGGCCTTGCCTGCTCGGTGACTGCCTTCTCCCCTGGGCTGACTCGTACCTGGATCGGTGTTGACGACAGCTTTGCCCTGAACGAGCTGGGAAGGGGAGAAGCCGATCTCGGCTAGCCAAGGCCTGAGGTCCACGTAAGCATCTGCGAGCTGCTGGAGCACGAAGAGGAAGAACTCCGACACCTCCTCACCCTTGCTCTGCACCAGGTCCAGAACTTTGCGCACCTATCGGGGCACAAGAATTAGGCTGTAGGAGTTCCCCTCGTGGCTCAGCTGTTGATGAACCTGACTAGGATCCAGGAGGATATATGGGTTCGATCTCTGGCCTCGCTCGGTGGGTTGAGAATTGGCGCTGCTGTGACGTGTGCTGTAGGTCACAGATGTGGCTCGGATCCCGCTTTGCTGTGGCTGTGGTGCAGGCCGGCAGCTGTAGCTCCGATTCAACCCCTAGCCTGGGAACCTCCATATGCTGTGGGTGAGGCCCTAAAATAGCAAAAAAAAGAAAAAAGAAAAAAAGAAAGAAAAGAAAAGAATTAGGCTATGAGCGGGCACTTGGGGTGTCCTCCCCCTGGAGAGGCCCACACGCAGGCTGTGTACAGCCTCCAGCTGGACTCTCCACCCAGCAGGTGTGAGATACTAAAGGCCCAGAATCTATGACATGGACCACCTGAGCAAGAAAACCATGAGGTTCTAAGAAACCAGAGGCTTCCATAAGCCTAAAAATAAAACAGGAGTTCCCATTGTGGCTCAGCAGGTTAAGAACCCGACATAGTGTCCATGAGAATGCTGGTTTGATCCTTGGCCTCGCTCAGTGGGTTAAGGAATCTGGCATTGTTGCAAGCTGTGGTGTAGGTCGCAGATGTGGCTCAGATCCTACAGTGTTGCTGTGGCATAGGCCAGCATCTGTAGCCCTGATCTGACCCCTAGCCTGGCAATTTCCATATGCCGCAGGTACAGCCCTAAGAAATAGAAAAAATGTATATTGTGAGCCACATGCGAAGTCCGGAAAACAGGAAAAAAAAAAAAAAAAAAGTCGCACCTCCCAGTGAGAGCTGAGCCTATCCCTAGAATTCCCTTTTCCCTCCTTTTCTCCTCTGGTTTTTTTTGTTCTTCGTTTGTTTTTGCCCGTGCCTGTGGCATGCAGAAGTTCATGGGTAAGGAATAAAACCTGCACCATAGTAGCGACCACTGAACGCCAGATCCTTAATCCCTAGGCCACCAGGGAACTCCTCCTCTTCCCCCTGAACCTAACACTCCTGCTCTCTGGGAATGAGTGCTGAGGGAAGAAACTCACCCTGTGGGTATAATGAGGTGGGCACTGGGGCACACAGCAAGGAAAGCAGCCTGCCATGTAAGGTGTACCTTAAAAAGCTTTCTGTCTTATTAAAAGTTCTGGGGGGCGGGGGGGGGCTGGAATCACAACACTGTTCCATTGTGTTTCTCCCAGACACCCTTCTGGTCTCCTCTGAGCCCAGAGAGATCATGTTTCAAACAAGTTTCGTCACTCCACTCTCCAAGAAGCAGTGCTGAGTCTCACATTCTATTTTCAGAAGGCGACACAAAGCTAAAGTGAAACTAGGGGCTGGGAAGACTTCTCCCAGTGGAGTGTGGAAAATCCTTTACCGTGGCCCCAGGCTGGGATGCAGCCACTCCTCAGTCAGAGGCGAGGACCAGTCTCAGAGCCGCACCCGGCAGTCAGCAGCTCTCCAGTCTGAAGGCAAAGAATGAGCAGCACAGCTAGTGTTTCATGTTCATTTTCTATTTAAAGAATTTACTGACTGAAAGTGAACTGGGGAGTTCCCACTGTGGCACAATGGGTTAGAACCCCACTATAGGGAGTTCCTGTTGTGGCACCATAGAAACCAATCCAACTAGTATCCATGAGGATGCGGGATCAATCCCTGGCCTTGATCTGTGGGTCAGGGATCAGGTGTTGCCGTGAGCTGTGGGTTTGGGTCACAGACACAGCTCGGATCCCATGTCACTGTGGCTATGGCTGTGGTGTAGGCTGGCAGCTGTGGCTCTGATTAGACCCTAGCCTGGGAACTTCTATATGCCACGGGTGTGGCCCTAAAAAAAAAAAAAAAAAAAAAAAGAAGAATCTGACTGCAGTGCCTCAGGTTGCTGTAAAAGTGAGGGTTAGATCCTGGCTGGTGCACTGGGTTAAAGGATCCGGCATTGCCATGGCTGCAGTGTAGGCTGCAGCTGCGACCATATTCAATTCCTGGCCCGGGAACTTCCATATGCTGCAGGTGCAGCCATTAAAAAAAATAATAAAAAGTGAATTGGAAAATGAGTTGTTTGAGAACTAATGAACACAGCAAAGAGAAAGAATGGGTAAGAGGCATGTGCTCTCGACATGAACACAGACGTAAACTACGTAATTGTGTGATAAGCTGATACGCATTTCTGTCCTGTAAAGAACTCCCATAGGCCATCCCACCCAAGGTACTGAACTCCCAAAGCCCTTCATTCAGGTCAGTCGGGAGAAGCCCTGTCCGGCCACCGAAGCTGGCAGCCCGTCATCCCCGGCACCTTGTCGGGCTGCGTGGGGCCGGCGCACACGATCTCGGCGTCTTCCACGGAGAAGTAGTCGTTGTGCAGCAAGTTGTCCACCAGACACTGGGTGTTGCGGATGTGGGTGACCAGATGCTCCCGGTTGACTTTCAACAATTTAATGTAGGAGGGAGACTCTGACGGGGCTGCTTCCATCTCACTGCGGCCCTGCTTTTCCATGGTTAAAGGAGCAAGTGGCTGCGTTTCCCAAATTCATCTTTGGCTGCATGTGTGTCTTCCCGGCAGAAGGGCGATCCGGATCCAGGGCCAGCCTCTCAGTGCAAAGTCTGAAGAGACGAACAGAACCACCAACAAAACAAACATCACGGCAAAGATCCCCTCCCTACCCCCCTTTCTTTGGTCCTGGAATTTCTCTATTTAGAATAAGGAGTCATGCCTACAACACTGACCAGTGATATATTAGAATGAAAATCATAATTTAATTGCTTCTGCTTCTGGGTTACATTACTAGGGTGGACCAGAGGGAGACAACCCTTATGTTTAAAAAATAATAATAACTACGAAGTTTTGCTAAAGTGTGCCTCTGGGAGTCCCGTTGTAGCACAGCAGAAACAAATCCGACTAGGAGCCATGAGGTTGCAGGTTCGATCCCTGGCCTCACTCAGTGGGTCAAGGATCTGGCGTTGCCACGAGCTGTGGTGTACTTTGCAGACGCATCTCGGATCTGTTGTGGCCGTGGCTGTGGCTTAGGCTGGCAGCTGCAGCTCCAATTCAACCCCTAGCCTGGGAACCTACATATGTTGTGGGTGCAGACCTGAAAAAACTAAAACTAAAATAAATAAAGCGTGCCTCAATCCTGGACTGGGACAGGCATTCGTAATATTATTTTCTCAATTATGTTAAGTGGGATTGGAGGTTTCCCCACACGCTAGGAGGAGTTAGGGCCCAGAACGGGGAGCAGAGGAACTACAGCGTTGGGGGAAAGGAGGTCTGAGCACGAAATGGCCAGAGGAGAGAAGGCCAGCAGGGAGTCTCCTATAGTAGCCAGAGTCCAGACACCTGGAACAGTGATGCCACCGTCATCAGTGCCTGTGCTGGGTTGTGCTGTACCCCTGCCCCCAACAGCTCTCCTCACATCTCCAGCCAGGTCGGATACACACAGGTGCCTCAGGGAATGAAGGAGCAGCAATGGCCACGCTGCAGTGAAGCAGGACAGCAGAGACTGATGTGGATTCTGGGCAGTGGCTGACCAGGAGAGGCCAGCTCCCTGGAAAGCCTTGAAAACCTCATGCATGGGCTGGACTTCCTGTCTCGGTAGAAACAGGGGTCCAAGTCTTTCACTGGGGTATCTTAAAAATACCTTGAGTTTCTCTGTGCTACCCTAGAACTGCAGTGACTGCTTTTCCTTCAGGTAAGATCCCTTGGCTACTTCATTCTCTAGGCATCCTGTGTATATAAAACACGTCACGCTCTTGAAAGTAGAAAGGCCTTGAGCTGGCCACGTTGTCCTTCATCTAAAACCCACATATTCCAGGGAGATAGTTTTAAAGATTTTTTTGTTTTGTTTTACGGAGCTCAGGAAAAAAAAAAATGCATAGAGCTCTGAACACATTATTACGGTATGTTTCATGAGCCCACATCTGGTAACACTCAGGTGCAGCGGTTCTCGTGGTTTTTTTCCTGATCTCTGACACACGTGCACTTTTTTCTTCTTCTACCTATTGAGTTGCGAACGGCAAGCCTTATAGAGGTTCTCAGGGGACCCCCCCCTACACACACACAATAACTTTACAACCTGAGTGACTGAGCAAGAGACAGTATGAGCTACCATGCTAACCACAGAAGGGCAAGAGAGTCTTACCAAAAAGAGTGTAAAGGCTGCAGGATCGGGTCATTCTGCTGTAAAGTGGAAATTGGCATAACATTGTACGTCAACTACACTGTAATAAAAATAAAAAAATAAAGAATGTAAAGGGGTGAAAATGAGTGATTGGTTACCATTCTATTATAAAGTATGCTGATTTATTAGACGCTACTTCAGCCGTGTCTATCACGGTCAATTCTACAACCCACTTAGGGATATACAGCTTTAGAAAATTAGTTCCCTGAAGGGATGCCAGTTGATAATGTTAAATGTATATTTACATTAGTGGTTAGAAATACCTTTCAAAGATTCGGGTATGTGTTCTTTGAAGCAAGTGAGAGTATGTTAAAATGACAGTCTCTCCTACTATTGTCAATTTCCAATTTCTTTCTGGAATCTGCAAAATCAAAAAGAAAGAAAGGTTTCTTTGAAAACACTCTTATACCAAACAATGAACAAATGAATGAATTAAATTGGGGAAAGAATAATTTTTAAATACAGAGCTCTAGGTCTCAGAGTACTTTCTGTACTTTCTTTCTTTGGGACGGTGTTTTACGAATGTCAGTCATTCAGGCACCATAGTCACTTAAAAAATGTTTTTTTGCCACAATTGAGTCCCATCTGTGTTTTTGATCTGCTTAACTTTTTTGCTTTAAATTGACTTTATTTGGGAGTTCCCATCATGGCTCAGTAGTAACAAACCTGACTAGGATCCGTGAGGATGAGGGTTCGATCCCTGGCCTCGCTCAGTGGACTAAAGATCTGGCGTTGCTGGGAGCTGTGGTGTAGGTCACAGACATGGCTCAGATCCTGCGTGGCTGTGGCTGTGGCGTAGGCCGGCAGCCTGTAGTTCCAGTTCAACCCCTAGCCTGGGAACTTCCATATGCCTTGGGTGCAGCCCTCAAAAAGCAAAATAAATAAATAAATAGACTTTATTTCACAACTCTAATAGACTAATTTTAAAGGAAATTTTCTATTACCTTTGTATACAAAAAAAGGTCACTTGGAATAAATAGAAAGCAACACAAAAAGAAATTCTCTAGGAAAAACAAACAAACCATGCTATTAAATTCCAGCTGGACAGTGTTGGCCTGGAAACGTTTTTGGACTGAGGTCTGTTTCCTCCTAGAAGCCCTTTGAGAGGTGCGACTGAGACTTTCTGTATGAGATCATGATGAATCCGGGAGAGCTGGAAAGGGAACTGCCCTTCTTATTTGGTGATTCAGGGTTTTTCATGCCTTGGCTCCATTCTGACGAGGGCTTGGAACGGGCGTTACCCAAGGGCCCTCGTTCCTCCACTCCCACTCCTCATTCTTCCGCACAGTGGCTCCCTTTGCACCCCTGGCTTCTGTCTCTTCCAAGCCTGTGATTCCCACAAAACCAGTGACATGTCTTCCCACCCTTTTGCCGGGAGTAGCACCCATAGACATCTCTGCCTCTTGCCATCACAGGCAGAAACTTAAGGCCAATCTCCTGATTTATGGCCACCTAAGCAACGCAATGAATCACATGTCAGCAAGCTGGCAAGGAGGCTGTCGTTTCGTCATGTCCAAAGCCCTGGTTTGAGATTTAATCAGATTTGCAGAACTAGCTCAGTTCAGCAGGAATGCAACAAGGTGTGGACAACAGAAAAGCAAACAAAGAAAGCTGAGCCTCCCCTGGGAAAGCAAATCTAAGGGTAGCCAAGCGGGACACTGCCGAGAATGTCAGTTCATGGGTATGTGGTTAGGAAAATACTGATGCCAGGAATAACTCTGAATTGCATTTTCGGATTCGTTTCTCAGGGAGACAGGGAGTTAAAGAAGTGAGGCCGTTGATAATTCTACAAACTCAGAGAGAAAAGCAGTCCAGGACTTACTGCTTTAAGGGTAGAGGGAAATTCTTTTCAACTATTAGATTCGATTTTGCAGCTTGGCATGCTCGAAAAGATCAATAAATGAGGTACAAAAATGCTACTGACAGTATATGGTGAGATAGGGTCTCTTATAGCAGGCATGTCAATTGGTGGGACCTTTCTGGAAATCCATTTGACATACATATCAAGAGCCCTCGAAAAGTTTCGACTTAGTAACTTCTCATTCTAGAACTCAGCCTTCTGAAAAGATTCAGAAGATTTATGGTTTTTTTTTTTTTTAAACAAGGAGCTTCCATTTCTGGCTTTGACAGTAGGTTGCTGTTCCCACAGAGGTGGATGGATCAGCAGACTGGAGTGGCATTCATACAGCAGAGCACTATTCAACAATAAATAGAAATGACATATGATGAGGATATGAATGGGTATCATGGTTGGTATGCTGAAAGAAACAAAACTCAAAAGAGCATGGAGTACATGATTCCTTCGTGTGATTCTAGCAATCTGATCTAGAAATTAGAGCAGTGGTTTCCTGGGCCAGGACATGGGAGTAGGGGAGAAACTGACTACATAGAGGAACAAGAGAAATTTCTGGGGTGAAAGAAATGTTATCTTGGAGTTCCCGTCGTGGCTCAGTGGTTAACGAATCCGACTAGGAACCATGAGGTTACAGGTTCGATCCCTGGCCTTGCTCAGTGGGTTAAGGATCTGGCGTCGCTGTGGTGTAGGTCGAAGACGTGGCTCGGATCCCATTAGCTACAGCTCCAATTAGACCCCTAGCCTGGGAACCTCTATATGCCATGGGAGCTGCCCAAGAAATGGCAAAAAGACAAAAGACAAAAAAAAAAAAAAGAAATGTTACCTTGGAAATAGATACATAAATCTCACCTATATGTGAATGTATCAATATACATTAATATGTACATGTATGCACAACACATGGGTGTGATATGCATATGCCACATATGTATGCATATGTATATTTATGCACACATACATTTTTATTTTAAGTTTCTGGGGTCTTTTTTAGGGCTGCACCTGTGGCATATGGACGTTTCTAGGCTAGGGGTCAAATTGGAGCTGTAGCCGCTGGCCTAAGTCACTGCCACAGCAATGCCAGATCCAAGCCACGTCTACAGCCTACACCACAGCTCACGGTAACACCAGATCCTTAACCCAATGAGTGGAGCCAGATATTGAGCCCGCGTCCTCATGGCTATTACTTGCATTCATTACCACTGAGCCATGACAGGAACTCCCCATACAAACATATATATATATATACACACACACACACATATGATTTGTCAAAAGTCAACCTGTACACCTAAAATCTGTGAACGTTACTGTAAGGAATTGTACTTCAGTGAAGTCAATTTTTTTTTAAGTAAAGGCAAAATACATTTCCAGATAAATAAAAATTGAGGGACTGTGACCAGCACAGCTACACTTTAGTACTGAATAGAGAAGGGTTTTTTTGTTGTTGTTGTTTTTGGTAGAAGAAAAATGATCCCAAACCAAATGAGAGCAACAGAAAGTTTTACTACATGGGTAAATGTACATGTGTATTGACTGAACAACATTAATATCTTGTGGAGTCTCAAACATATGTAGAATTAACATCTAAACAAGGGAGACAGCAAGATGGCAGAAGAGAAAGACCCTGAGCTCACCTCCTCTTGCAGACACACCAAAATCACAATTATTTGCAGATCCACCATCAATGAAAATGACCAGGACCTACCAGGAAAGATCTACTACAAATAAAGATATAAAGAAGGAAGCCCACCCATGGCAAGACAGGTAGGAGAGGCAGAGTTGCAATATAGTCAAATCCCATACCCCTGGGTAGGCAATCCACAAATAGAGTAATAACGACCACACGGATTCTCCCAAAGGAGTGAAAAGTTTGAGCCCCACATCAGGCTCCCCCAGCCTGGGGATCCTGTACCAGGAAGAAGAGCCCCCAGTATATTTGGGTTTGAAGGCTAACGGGGCTTACTTTGAGAGTCCCAGAGGGCTGGGGGAAATAGAGATTTCACTCTTAAAGGGCACATACAAAATCTAACATTCTCTGGAACCCAGGGCAGTAGCAGTGACTTGACAGGTGCCTGGGTCAAACTTGTCTACTGTTCCTCAAGTCTCTTCAAAAAGCACGAGGCAACTGCAGCTCACCCTCAGGACACAGACACTGGCAATAGTTATTTTGGGGGCGCTCTTTCTACCACATGGACACTGGTGCTAGCAAGCCTCATTTTGGAATCCTCTCTCTAGTGTATTAGTCCCAGGCGCCAGCCCCACCCTGGCTCAATGGTCTGTATGCACCAGGGCTGGACACCTCAGGCCAGCACAGCACCACCCACAGCAGGCAAGCTGCTTTAAGACATCTCTGAGGAGTTTCCACTGTGGCACAGTGGGTTAAGAATCCACCTGCAGCATCCAGGGTTACTGTGGAGGTATGGGTTTGCTCCTCAGCCCAGAGCAGTGGGTTAAAGGATGAAGCTTTTCCACAGCTGCAGTGTAGGTCCCAGATGCAGCTCAGATTCAATCCCTGGCTCCAAAACTCTCATTCTGTGGGTGTGGCCATAAAAAAGAGACATCCCTGAGCCCATAGCTCCCACTGGACACAGCCCTTCTCACCAGAAAGCCCAGGACCCAGCCCCATGCACCAGTGTATAGGCCCAAGACTGCCAGGGATATCCAGCCAAAGACCCTGGGACCCAGTTCCACCCAGCAGGGGCAGGGACCAACCCCAGAATTTCTGGGTCCCCTGCACTGCCTACCAGCAAGCCTTCTCTAGATTCCAGCCTGCTCCCTCTCCCAGTAGGCAAATACCAGCTCCAATAAAACCTCAGGTCCACAGTCTACAGATCTTGCCCACTTACTAGCAGACTATATCCTGCCCTGGGACTGGCTGGGTCCCGCAACCTGGCTCCAGGACAAAATTCTGCCTACCAGTAGGCTAGCACTAGCTCCAGGACCTGCCTTCACCCTGCAGTGGGCAGGCAACAGCCCCTGGAGTCTCCTGAACCCTGATTTCACCCACAAGCAAACCTGCACTAGTTCCTGGACCCTGTGGCATTCACAGACAGCTGCCTCATGACCTGATCCCCACAACCACAGCCTCCACACAAGGTAGGAGCTGGCAACCAAACAAATGGGGGGCCAACCAAGCCTACTAAACAGCCCATATAGTGAGCCTACCACAACAGAAAGACTCACACAGCCCATATGGGGGAAACCCTAGAGCATATTGCTCTGGTAATAAAAGGAGAGTATGCTGCTGGGATGCATAGGACATCTACAAAAGGCCACTTCAAGATTGGGAAACATCACCAACCTACCAGACATATACAAATAAAAACAGAAAGTTAGGCAAAATGAGGCAACAGAGGGACACATTCCAAATGAAGGAATTAAAAAAAAAAAAACCACTGAAAAAAAACTAATGAAGTTGGGATAGGCAATCAACCTGAGAAAGAGTTCAAGGTAGTGATCATAAGGATGAATCAAGGACTCAGAAGGATGGATACACAGAGGAAGAATTTCTAAGTTTTAAACAAGAATAGAAGTTTTAAACAAAGAGTTAGAAAATATAAAGAACAATGAAACAGAGATGAAGAATGCAATAACTAAAATGAAAAATATGCTAGAAGGAATCAACAATAGACTAAATGACACAAAGGAATGGATCAATGAGCTGGAAGACAGAGTAGTGGAAATCACTGATGCTGAACAGGGAAAAAAAATGGGGAAAAGAAAAAGAAATGAGGACAGTTTAAAAGACCTCTGGGACAACATCAAACACACTAATATGCATGACAGAGGTCACAGAAGGAGAAGAGAGAGAGAGAGAGAGAGAAGGACTGATAATATAATTGAAGTTACAATATTGAAAACTTCCCTAACCTGAGAAGGGAAATAGATGCCCAATTTCTGAAAGCACAAAGAGTCCTGTTCAGGATTAATCCAAAGGGGACCACACCAAGACACACTGTAATTAAAATGGCAAAAATTAAGTATTAAGAAAATATTAAAAGCAGCAAGGGAAAAGAAACATATTATGTACAAGGGAAGTACCATAAGGCTATCAGCTAACTTTTCAGCAGAAACTGCAGGCCAGAAGGGAGTAACACAATGTATTTAAAGTGATGAAAGGGAAAAAACCTACAAGCAAGAATACTCTACCCAGTAAGGCTCTCATTCAGATTTGATGGAGAGATCAAAAGCTTTTCAGACATGGAAAAGCTAAAAGAATTCAGTGTCACCAAACCATCTTTACAAGAAATGTTAAAGGAACTTCTCTAAGCAAAGAAGAAAATGACACAATGGAAAACATAAATATCACAAAAGGAAAAAGTTCCATCAAGGCGAATGTACAGCAAAGGTAGGAAATCATCCACACACAAAGCTAGTAAGAAGGTTAAAAGACAAAAGCAGTAAAGTTATTTGTACCCACAAAAAAAGCAGTTAAGGGATACACAAAACAATTACAGGTAAAATATAATATCAAAAATAGGAATTGTGAAGGGAGAAGTGTACAAATGCAGGGTTGTTAAAATGCATTTGAAATTAAGGGATAAGCAACTTAAAACAATCATACACCCATACACACATATACATACATACATGTGTGTATATATATACTTAGATTGCTATATATAAACCTCATGGTAACCACAAACCAAAATTTAGACACACACAGGGGAATCTAAACATAATACGAACAATAGTCATCAAATCACAAGAGTATTAAAAAAGGAAAAAAGGCCTATAAAACACCAAAACAATTAACAAAATGGCAATAATTCAATAATTACTTTAAATGTAAATGGACTAAATGCTCCAATCAAAAGACATAGAATGGCTGAATGGATACAGGAACAAGACCCTATATATATACTGCCAAAAAGAGACCCAATTCAGATCTAAAGACACACAGAAGCTGAAAATGAGGGTGGGAAAAAAGGTGTTCCATGTAAATGAAAATCATAAGAAAGTCAGGATAGTAATAGTTATGTCATAAAATATAGACTTTAAAATAAAGACTGTTATAAGAGAAAAGGGACTTACATAATGATCAAGGGATCAATCCAAGAAGATATTACAATTGTAAATATATATTAACCCAACATAGGAGCACCAAAGCAAATATTAACAGACATAAAGGGATAAATTGACAGTAACACAAAAAATACGGGACTTTAACACCCCATTTACACCAATGGACAGATTATCCAGACAAAATCAGTAAGGAAGGAAATACTGGCTTTAAATGACACATGAGACCAGATGGACTTAACAGGTATATGTAGAACTTTCCATCCAAAAGCAAGAGAATACACATTCTTTAGGATGACATCATCTAGGATAGATCACATACTAGGCCACAAAACAAGCTTCAGTAAATTTAAGAAAACTGAACACATATCAAGCATCTGTTTCCACCACAACACCTATGAACTTAGAAATCAATGATAAGGAATGAAATTGAAAAAACAAAAACATGTTGAGGCTAAACAATATGCTATTAAACAACCAATGGAACTGAGGAAATCAAAGAGGAAATTAAAAAGTACCTGGAGACAAAATAAAATGAATACACAATGATCCAAAATCTGTGGGATGCAGCAAAAGTAGTTCTAAGAGGGAAGTTTATAGCAATACAAGCTTACCCGAAATAAGAAAAATCTCAAACAACCCAAATTTACACCTAAAAGAACTATAAAAAGAAGAAGAGAACCCAAAGTGAGTAGAAGGACAGAAATCATAAAGAGCAGAAATAGATGAAGTAGAGGCCAAAAGAAAAATAGAAAAGATCAATAAATCTTAGAGCTAGTTCTTTGAAAAGATAAACAAACTGATAAATTTTTAGCTGGACTCATCAAGAAAAAGAGGGACCAAATCAATAAAATCAGAAATGAAAGAAGTTACAACAGACATGACAGAAATAAAAAGGATCATAAGGGACTACTATGAACGAATATATGCCAATAAAATGGACAGCCTAGAAGAAATGGGCAAATTCCTTAGAAATGTAAAATCTCCTAATAGTGAACCAGAAAGAAATAGAAAATATGAACAGACCAATTACCAGTAAAAAATTGTATCAGTAATTTTAAAAATTCCCAATAAACAAAAGTTTAGGACCAGATAGCTACATAGGTGAGTTCTACCAAACATTTAGAGGAGAGTTAACATCTATTCTCAAACTTCCAAAAATCTGCAGAGGAAGGAACTCTTATGAACTCATCCTACAAGTCCAGCATCACTCTGATAGCAAAACCAAACAAAGATATCACAAAATAAGAAAGTTACAGGCCAGTATCACTGATGAACATAGATACAAAATTCTTCAACAAAACCACAAAGAGATAGCACTTCACACCTGTCGGAATGGCTATCATCAAAAAGAACACAAACAACAAATGTTGGTGGGGATGTGGAAAAAGGGAACCCTCACACCTTGTTGGTGGGAATGTAAATTTGTGCAGCTGCTATGAAAACCAGTAAGGAGGTTTCTCTGAGAACTAAAAATGGAACTACTTTATCAACCCAGCAGTTCCATTCCTGGATATTTATTTGAAAAAAAGAAAACACTAGGAGTTCCCGTCGTGGCTCAGTGGTTAACGAATCCGACTAGGAACCATGAGGTTGCGGGTTCGGTCCCTGCCCTTGCTCAGTGGGTTAAAGATCCGACATTGCCATGAGCTGTGGTGTAGGTTGCAGACGCCGCTTGGATCCTGCGTTGCTGTGGCTCTGGCGTAGGCTGGCAGCTGCAGCTCTGATTCGACCCCTAGCCTGGGAACCTCCATATGCCGCAGGAGCAGCCCAAAGAAATAGCAAAAAAAAAAAAGAAAAGAAAAGAAAAACACTAATTTGAAAAGATACATGCGCCCCAATGCTCATAGCAGCATTATTTACAATTACCAAGATATGAAAGCAACCTATGTAACCTTCAACAGATGAATGGATAAAGATATGGTATATGCATATATATACACACACACACACATATATATACACATATATATAATGTTATATACCTGTAAAATGAATGAAATTTTGCCATTTGCAACAACACAGATGGACTAATTGCTGAGTGAAATAAGTCAGCGAGAAAGACAAATACTGTATGGTATAACTTATACTTGGAATCTAAAAAATAAAACTAATTAGTGAATATAACAAAAATGAAGCAGACTCACAGGTGGAGAGAACAAACTAGTGGTTACCAGTGGGGAGAGGAAAGAGAGGAGGGGTAAGAGAAGGGCAGAGGATTAAAAGATACAAACTACTACGTGTAGAATAAATAAGCTACAGGTATATAGAGTGCAAAAACATGGAATAGGGCCAATATTTTAAAATAAGTATAAATGCAATATAAACTTTAAATTTTTCAACCACTATATTGTACACCTAAATTTACATAATATTGTACATCAACGATACCTCAATTAGAAAGAAACGTGAACAGTAACAACACAAAAAGATAAAAGGGAGTAAATGCAGTTAAAGTGTTCTAAGGTCAAAGCATTTTCTGGTAATAGGCAAAAGTATCACTTTATCTTAGACAGTAATGATTCAAGGATCCAAGTTTTAATCTCTAAAATGACTGTTAAGAGGCAAAAGAAGACAAAAGAAGGGGGAAGTATAATAATGTATTTCGTTCTAAAGGAAAGCAGAGAGAGAAGCAAAAGGAATGCAGAAGGGGTGAGACTAATAACAACCAGACAGCATATACAAATCTAAATATATTGATAATTCAGTTAAATTAAATGGACTAAATACACCAATTATACAGCAGAGATTGGCAGACTTGAGAGAAAAAAAACTATATGCTGCTAAAAGTGTACCCCTTGAAGTAAAATGACAGGGCTTCATTCATTCATTTATTCATTCCCCCAAGTTGGAAAAGATACACAGCTATCCACTAGCAAAAGAGGGCTGGCAGAGCCATATTAAAATTAAAGTAAAATTTAAGAGGAGTGTTAATAGAGGTAGAGAAATATTTCATAATGATAAAATGATTACTTCTAAAAGATGTTACGGAGTCTTTAATTTTTTTAAGTATGCATTTATTATTTATTTATTTATTTTGCTTTTTTAGGGCCGCACCTGCATCATACAGAGATTCCCAGGCTAGGGGTAGAATCGGAGCCACAGCTGCCAGCCTACGGCCACAGCTCACGGCAATGCCAGATCCTTAACCCACTGAGCAAGGCCAGGGATTAAACCCACAACCTCATGGTTCCTAGTTGGATTTGTTTCCTCTGCACTACGATAGGGACTCCCAGAATCTTTAATTTTTATGCACATAATAACATATTTTCTAAGTCTATAAAGCAAAAAATAACAACATAAAAAGGAACACACAAATCCACTTTCACAGTGGGGGACTTTAATTCATTTCTCTGAATAACTGAAAGAATACATGAACAAAAGAAACAGTAAAAATACATAGAATCTGAACAAAATGATATCTTCACTGATACCTATAGAACACTGCAGCCAACAGCAAATGAATGCCCAGCACTTAGAGTGCATGGAGTGTTTGCCAAAGCTGACCAATGCTGGACCATAAAACAAATTCTTAATAAATTGTAAAAAAACCGAAATCATTCAGAATGAGTTCTCTGACCACAGTGGAATAAGGCTAGAAATAAATTTTTTGTTCTGTTTTGTTTTTGCTTGTTAGGGCTGTACCCGCAGCATATGGAGGTTCCCAGGCTAGGGGTCGAATCGGAGCTACAGCTGCCAGCCTACACCACAGCCACAGCAACGCGGGATCTGAGCTGTGTCTGTGACCTACACCACAGCTCACAGCAACGCTGGATCCTTAACCCACTGAGAGAGGCCAGGGATCAAACCCACACCCTCATGGGTCCTAGTCGGGTCCGTTAACCACTGAGCCACAAAGGGAACTCCCTAAAACTAAAAATACCTAGAAAATCCCCACTCCCATAGGTCAAAGAAAGAGGTAAAAGTGGAAATTAGAAAATATTTTGAATTGCATAATAATGAAAGTCTACCCATTGAAATTTGTGGGATACAATTTAAAAAGTCATAGAAATATGTGGCCTTATACACATACATTAGAAAAGAAAAATGCCACTGTATTGTGCTTGGAATTTATTATTAAAACCATGGATATTTACTCTTGTTCATATTCTTTGAAAAGCTTTTTAAAAATACATGAAGTTTCATCACATGGATGGTATTCTAACTTGTTCAAGAAATTTCTTGTGCACATTTATGTATATATACATTATACATAAATGGCCATGTATAGCCAGGTACACTAAGCAGAAAAATCCCAAGGAAATCCACCAAAACATTAGTTGTGATTATTTCTGCGTGATGAGATTACAGATGACTTATTACTTAGAGGTGCAGGTGGCATATTCCAAATTATCTTTGATAGGGAGTCTCTTTTTTTCTTTTTTAATAAGAGAAAAATATTTTAGCCCACCCCAAACCGTAACTGTGATGCTTGGGTTTAATGGTCGGGAACAGCACTGCTGACATTTAACTGGTGTTTGAGTTTGCTGCCGAAGAGCCCTGTTGACAAGTTCCGTATCCTAGTAGCGTCTCTCTTTAGAACAGCAAGTAGATGAGGACACAGCCCATGGCCAACGAAGGTCCCCGTGTTTTCTGGCTGGCACCCTACTCTCCTTGCTGGCCAGGCACCAGGGAAAGCGAGAGGCGGAGGTGGGGTCTGGAGTAGCGGAGAGCCGCAATCTTCCAGGGGAGGGCGCCTGCGAGGCCAGTGGTACTGCCCTCCCCAGCTGAAGAGGGGATGGTGACGGTGAGGGGGCCCTCCTGGAGAAAGAGGACTGGGGGTGGATTCATTCCCTCGTTTTCACTCATCATGTATTTATGGGAGCATAAAGGACATATATGTGAGTTAAGTCAACTACCCTGCCCTCAGGGGGCTTACAGATAAGACAGGGGAACCCACAGAAGCCCACCGGACCACCAAATGCCCAGTTAACAAGCTAACAGCAGGGAAGGAAGAGGCTGCGGGGGGGCAGAAAACAAAGCAAAGACGTGTGAATGGGGTGAACTGGGAATCCCAGGAGAGAGGGTGGGCCGCGTCAGCCACGGGTTGGGGCAGGGCAAGAGAGGCCGGAGCTTAGAGGACACTTGTGGCTGGGCTGCTGTCAGAATGCACAGCATGAGGTCACAGGACACTTCAAAGGATTCCCTTAGAAAAGAGCCCCGCTTTGGGAGAACAGCCAGGAACTCAGGGGCAGAGACTAACTTCTATCCCTGTTTCTGTCCTGGAGTCACAGGGAGGCTCCAGAGAAAAAGAGACGCACACACAGACACACACACACGCGGTTTCACTTGCTAAAAAGGGGTTTATCCCAGGCCTGCTACTTTCTGCCCTTTCTACTCGCTCAGGATATTTCATTATTTCCAGAAAGGAAATGTGCACTTTTTGTAACTGGGATGCTAAGGTCCGAAGCACCTTATAAAGATGCTCTCCCTCTCCACTGAAGTTCCATTCTTTGTTTTAATAACGTTCTCTAAGTATAAAAGCAATACCTGCTTACTATGGAAAATTTGGAAATGCAAAAAAAAAAAAAAGAAAAAAAAAAGAAAAGTTTGGAGAAAAAAAGTCATCCATCACTTACTGGTAAAATTTGGGAGTATTCCTTTTCTGTTTTTCTCTATATGCAGTTTTGCCTCTACTGATCTTTTCCCATATTTGGTACCACACTGTATACACTTGCACCTCTCCCCTTCTCTCGTGTTCCTTTGAAACGGTCAAGGCCCTCTTTTGAGCTGTAGAAGCTGGTTTCTGATAGAAGCTTTGCTTTCCCTGGTTTTTATTTTATAAAGAAGAGTAAGAACCACCGGCCACTCTGTGCTGTTTCAAGGCCCCGTACCTGAGAAATTCCAGGTGCCAACTAGAGGGTTCAAACTGACACCAGATGGCAAACCCCTTCCCTGGCCCGGCCTGGCCTGAACTGTCAGGGCAAATCAGGTCCACATGCCCTGAAGCCCCCACCAGCTGCCAGCCATACGAACACACGCCATCCATCATGGACAGGCCTGAGGAAGGGCTGGGGTATGGGGGCAGCGGAGAGGGGTGCTGCGCAGACTCTGGGATGCTGCAGCCTCGCACATCCTTCTCCAGAAACCCAGCGTGTCAAGCCTGTGCTGCACGGGGCACTGACTGATCACTAACACTGAGCAAGCACCTCACTAGGGGCCCAGCATCCATCCAACGCTTCCTACTCCCTGCAGCAAGCTGGGTATCACCAGGCTTCCAGGTGGTCTCTGGAGCCGGCGGGCTGAGTTCAGATGTGATCCACGGCCCCTCAGCACGTGCGCCAGCCATCCTCCCGGTGGTGCCTCGGTTTCCTCCAATCTACCTCCAGGTCTTGCTGCAGGATTGAGGCCATGTTCACCAAGTGCCTAGACCAGGGCTGGCCTACAGTAAATATGCAGCCATTATCACCTCGTTTAATCTTTGCCGTTATCTCACTCAAACCTCAGAACAGCCCTAGGTGGCAGAGGTCACTGTCACCACTGATTGACAATGAGGAAACGGAGGCACCCGCGGGGAAGCAGCTGCCACCCTCACAGAGGTTATGATGTGGCAGGGCAGGTGGACACAGAACAAGGGACAAGAAGCATGACAGAAATGATCAGAGAGCCAAGGCCATCTGTAGCTCTCCCAAATCCTTCCTTGGTCCCTCTGACGCCCCCTGAAATGGAAGGTGACAGAGAGAAGTGGCAAGAGCCTCTTAGGGAATTTGGATCTGAGACACCCAGAGATTCACTGAGCCCCGAGAACTCACAGCCCACAGCCACCCAGGTGGGCCACCCCACCCCGTGCATCCTTAAAATAAACGCCAGTGTTCCCTGAAGATACTGGCAAACACGTCCATTCAGCTTCATTCTATGCAAAACCATCCAGCAGAGCCTGAGTGCAGAGGTCAACCTGCCCACGGTGTGAATACAAATGCTGACTCCCAGGATGAACAGACAGTGTAGCCTCCGTTCCAACCGATGGGGCTGTGGATGCTAAGTTGAGAATAGAAACCTCGAGAAAATCACTTCCCAACATCCACACCGGCCTCACGATTGCCCTGTGGAAGATGCTAACAGAGAAGAGTTTTTTTAAACAATGACCTCCATGCAGTCAAGCCGATCTCCAAGTGTTTCTGCTGCCCTCCCGACACTGTGTCTGCCTATAGGCTAGAAACATACAAACAGAGGCAAAACCAAGGCCAGCGTTGCTGGCATCCTTGTGCTGTGGGATCTAACCCAGGACCATCAGCCTGTGCTCTCATCCTGACTGCTCCCTCCCCGAGCTCTGGTCATCTGTGGAAATCTGAGTCCCCAAATGGGCTTCTGTTTTCCGGAACCTTGGAGGCCACAGGTAAAGGTCAATGATTTTATGTATACAGAAAGGACTAGCTTCTGCAGCATGACTTCACCAACCACAGGACAGTTTTCACAGACTTTCCCAGCCCTTCCTTGACAAATCACACTGGGAGAGAAAGTGTGCTACAAATAGTTCGGATTCTCCTCCCAGCTATCAGGCAGGATGATACATCCCTATCCACCTGAAGGTACATGCTTTGACTCATTACATGTGAGCAGAAGTGGAACGAGTTACTACAGGCAGGAACTTACGGCGTCTGTGCCTAATGTGTCTCTTCCTTTCATCCGACACTAGGACCAACAACATCCCAGCTGGTGGCTGCTCCAGCCACCTGGCCCACAAGTAACAACAGTCAGGAGAGCCTCCTGCTAACTTGTGACAGGCACAGAGTGTGAGCAAGAAATAAACCTTTGTTGTTTGAGCCTCCAAGATTTTGGACTTATCTGTCACTGCAGCACACCCTAGCCCAGCCTGACGGATACTGTAATTTGGGACAAGAAAAGCATTTAGCACATTGAGAAACGGAGGCCAGAGAGGGTGACATGAGCCGTCAAAGGCCAGACAGCTGGTTGGAGGCAGAGCAGGAGGCCCAAGATGCTCAGCACAGCCCTCTCCCTGCCTTCACGTAACAGCAGGTTTTATAGGACAGAGACTCATGACACTAAAAGACCACTTGCAAGAAAGATAAAGCCACTACAGCTTTTTCTTCAGATACTGTAAAACTGGCTGTAGAATTAAGAGTTAAAATTAAGCATCATTTCCGGCCTTAGAAGTAATCTACACAAGAGAAAACTAGTTTATTAAAAGGGGGGAGGGGCGCAGGAGTAAGCCACACATTCTCTTCATCTGCACTGAGGTGGCTGCCTCTTCCTGGTTTGGTCCAGGATCCTGTCACCTCACTCCACCCAGCTACTCGTCCCACATCCCAACCTCAGCCTTCTCAGCTCAGCCTCAACCACCACTTCTGTCAGAATCCTCAGGTAGGGCCAAAAGAGCTAAGCACACATGATCAGCAGTGACAAAGAATGCAGGGGAGCACTATGGACTGACAGAAAGTTCTTCAGGAGTTCCCGTCGTGGCGCAGTGGTTAACGAATCCGACTAGGAACCATGAGGTTGCGGGTTCGGTCCCTGCCCTTGCTCAGTGGGTTAACGATCCGGCATTGCCATGAGCTGTGGTGTAGGTAGCAGACGCGGCTCGGATCCTGCGTTGCTGTGGCTCTGGTGTAGGCTGGCAGCTACTGCTCTGATTCGACCGCGAACCTGGGAACCTCCATGTGCCGCTGGAGCGGCCCAAGAAATGGCAAAAAGACAAAAAAAAGAAAAAAAAAAGAAAGTTCTTCAAGACATATTGTCATCTGAAAAACATGGAAGCTGCAGAAAGTATAACATATGTAACTTGCCCACATCATGTCTCTTACAGACTTGCACACCACCATACATAGCAGACATCTATAAGCATAAATGCAAATAAAAATATCTGGAAGAAGATATGCTTTATGAGAAGAGAGATTACTTCTGGACAGGGAAGGACAGGCACCAGAATTAGTACAGTACTTTTCTTCATAATAATATTTTTATAGGATAATATATACTTGCATAATTTAAAGTTATTATGATTATTGTCTTTTTAGGGCCACACCTGCAGCATATGGAAGTTCTCAGGCTAGCAGTCAAATGGGAGCTGTAGATGCTGGCCTATACCACAGTCACAGCAATGCCAGATCCCAGCAGCGTCTGCAACCTACACCACAGCTCACGGCAATGCCCGATCTTTAACCCACTGAGCAAGGCCAGAGATCAAATCTGCGTCCTCATGGATACTAGTTGGATTTGTTACTGCTGAGCCACAATGGGAACTCCTAAAGGTATTTTAGAGCCTGTTTGATTATTAGGGCATTTCAGGACACTTGAGACAGGTCACTGTAACATTCTCAGCAATCATCCTGTTTTAAGGAACTTTGACTTTCAACTTGGGAGCCCACCCTTCCAGGAAAAAAAAAGCTCAGTCCCCATTAAGCTAAATGACAATTCATTAAAACCAAACAAATTCAGATGGAAGGCTAAGACTCTCTGTGCACCCATCAATAAATGGGACACTCCTCCGTGCGTGGTGAAATATCGTAGTCAAACCAGTGGGTTCGTGGGTGGGAAGAGTTTTGTCTTCAATTTAGTAGGAGTCTGTCAACTCACATTATTGCCACCAAACCTGTTTGAAATAAGGATCTAAAGTAAAAAATCAAGCCCTACTAAAATAGAATAGAGCAAAAGAGTCAACAGAACTGACTTTCAAGCAGATTTTTTTAAACCTTAGGACTTCAAGCAATACCACACTGAGAAAATGCTCCATAATTACATGTCTCATTTCCTTTGTCTTCTATTTCATGTTGTGCAAGCCTCTGAACACGTTTTTAAAATAATATGGGCTCAACTGCCTTTTGTGTAACATTCTGATCCCGAGTGATGTTTTAATTTTGATGGATAAAGCCAAAGGTATTTCATACTTTCCACCCCATAACTCCTTCCCACCTAAACAGCTGTCGTTACCAAGGAAACCACTTTGGATTCTTTCTCTCTTTCTGCTAAAACCACATCCTATCACTGAAGTCGGCCCAGTAAACACATCTTTGGTAGAGACACATGTGCCATGTACATTCTGGGCTTCTAAAACATTCAGTCATAAACAAGGTCCTGCTGCATAGCACAGAAACTATATTCAACGTCTTATGATAAACATAATGGAAAAGAATATTTTTGAGGAGTTCCCATCGTGGTTTAGCGGTTAACGAATCCGACTAGGAACCATGAGGTTGCAGGTTTGATCCCTGGCCTTGCTCAGTGGGTTAAGGATCCGGTGTTGCCGTGAGCTGTGGTGTAGGTCGCAGATGCGGCTCAGATCCCGTGTTGCTGTGGCTGTGGTGTAGGCCGGTGGCTACAGCTCCGATTAGACCCCTAGCCTGGGAACTTCCATATGCCGTGGGTGAGGCCCTAGAAAAGACAAAAAAAAAAAAAGAATATTTTTGAAAGTAAACATATATATAGACATATATAAATAACAATCATTTTGCTGTACAGCAGAAATTAACCCAACATTGTAATAAATCAGCTATACCTCAATTAAATAAAACAATCTGTCTACCACAGTCCTGAACAATGGGAATTGATCACTGATATTTATTTATTGAATTCAGGTTTAAGATAAGGTAACATAAAGGCATCTTTCCCTGCCAACCTCAAATGGGTACCTGCCTCCCTCAGAAGTGACATTCCCCACAGTGCAAAATTCCACAAACACAGGCTGCCAACCTGCTCATAGACCCCAGGGTAATCTGGACACACATCCGTGAACACCGGTGACTATATCCAGATTCTCCTCGAGGAGAATGCTTCTCCCGGATTAAGGTTCATTTTGGTGAGCAGGGCCCACCCTCAGCGCGGGGATGAAGACACTTACACTGTGTCTGGTGACACAGGGGACGTGCACGGCCAGCCTCCACCATCCTTCAAGATTTCCAACAATGAGGTAGGTGGACTGACCCTTCCCATCAGCAACAGAACAGGAGGCTAAGACCAAGTACAGGGATTGTGTATTGTTTTTATACCATATTGACAGAACAGCACAGGAATCACACACACTGGGTCAATGCACACAGGGTCCTACTCTCCCTGCTGCATAAGCCACAAAAACAGCAGCTCAGTTACACTTCCAGCCTTCAGAAAGTAGATAAAGAATGGCTTGAGGGTTATTGGTTTTTTTTGTTTTTGTTTGCTTTTTAGGGCTGCACTCTCGGCATATGGAGGTTCCCAGGCTAGGGGTCAAATCAGAGCTACAGCTGCTGGCCTATGCCACAGACATAGCAATTCTGGATCCAAGCCATGTCTCCGACCTATACCACAGCTCACAGCAAGGCGGGATCCTTAACCCACTGAGCAAGGCCAGGGATCAAATCTACGTCCTCATGGATACTAGTTAAGTTCATTATTGCTAAGCCACAACGGGAACCCCAAGCCACCATTCTTTTATGGGTCTACTGGGACCCTTCTCTCATGGGTTTGGGAGTTTAGAAGGTTTATTCATTTTTCTTGTTTTGTTTCCAGTTTCTAAACCTGGAAAACAAGCCTGGTCCTATATGCCTCTGCTGTACCAGAAAATTACCACGAGCCCCCTCTGGGAGAAATTTAGCAGACTAGTAGGCTACAGTCATTATTGGAAGTTTTTTTAATATATTATTTTTATTATTTTTTGCTTTCTAGGGCTGCAGCCGCAGCATATGGAGGTTCCCAGGCTAGGGGTCGAATCGGAGCTGTAGCCGCCGACCTACACCAGAGCCACAGCAATACCGGATCCTTAACCCCAAGCGAGCCAGGGATCGAACCCACAACCTCATGGTTCCTAGTCAGATTTGTTTCAGCTGCACCATGAGGAGAAGCTTTAAAGCCCCATTCACATTCATTTACCTTAGGATCTGAAAGCACAGGATCCCTCTGAATTTCAAAGGAGATAGAAAAGTCAGTGTCTCTCAGTATCTTCTCTTTCTCTCCCCCCATTTCCCCTCCCCTCTCTTGCTTTCCAAAGTACCACCTGGTATGAATTCCAGACACAGACCCTGCCACCCTGCCCATGAAGGCAGGAATGCAGACACGGCTGACAGGAGTGCTGGGGGTGGGTGCTGATGGAATGCAGGCATCCCTTCACAGCTGCCTGGGTTCTGGGAACTCAAATGTCCAACTCCACGTCCCTCAGAGCCAAGCATCTCCTTCTGGTCAAGAAACCCTGTTCAGAGGGCGCTCAGAGCCAGCCCTCCCTTCTCTGCTCCAGCCGTGGACTTCCAGAATGGAACAGAATACCCTCCCACACCCCATTTTTTAGATGGGGAAACTGAGGCCCTAGGCAAGGCAGAGACTTGTCTGGATCAACCAGGACTAGAACCTAGGTCTCCAGACACTGAGGCAAATGCTCTTTTATTTATTTCTGGTTTGGCTGGCCCCATCCCCGCCCCCCAGCAGGGACTGGTATCTGTCAGACGGGAAAGCAAAGGGCAGCCCCCCCATTCTCCCCTCACTCCCCACTGAGAACCCCACTGTACTCTATCCCCACCTTCCTCACAGGACATGGTAGTTCACATTTTTCTTCTCCTAAACTTTTTTTAAAAGATCTTTTTAGGCATATGGAAGTTCCCAGGCTAGGGGTCTAATTGGAGCTACAGCTGCTGGCCACAGCTACAGCAATGTGGGATCCGAGCTGCACCTGCTTGCAGCAATGTGGGATCCTTAACCCACTGAGCAAGGCCAGAGATTAAACCACATCCTCATGCATACTAGGTTGGGTTCTTAACCCACTGAGCCACAACGGGAACTCCCTGCTATATTCTTTAATCACATCAATTGATGGTGGCAGTAAAGGGCCAAGACTCTAAAACCAGGCTACCTGGTTCCAATCTCTCAACTCCGTGTTTTCGACAAAGACACTGCCCTTCTGTGCTTCAATGTTCTTATCTAGAACATGCAGATAATAGCAGCACCTGCTTCATAGGCTCTGCGTGAGGACTCAGTGAGTTAATACATAGCTGGCATTCAGACAGCCCTGGTCACACTACAAGAACTTATCCTGATAAAGGGGAAGGTGGTAAGGCTGGGGCTTCTGTCTGGTTCATCTTTGAGGCCTTGCATCATTTGACTCTCAGGGGTGGTGCCCACCTGGTAAGTTCCTGTATCTCCAGCGCAGAGAGGATGCTAGATCACAGATGTTGAATGAATGAATCTAGCACAACACCCGGCTTATAACGGGTACTTCATTAATGCTTATTACATGAACATGTGGGTTTCCAGAATTCACCAGCTCACTTAGTCACTGGCCAAGCTTCCTAGCAGATAAATTCAGATATGTAGGCACCAGTATTTTCTCTTGTTGCAAGACTTTTCTATTAACTGCTGCCTTAAAAGGTTTAACCAAAGCTCAGCGCTCAATTTCCAGAGCACAGTCTACACCCTCTCTCTGCACCTGCTGCTTTGTGACAATGAATCCCCCACCGCCCCACCGCCTGACCCAGCCACCCAGGGCCTTAGAGGGCTGAAATACAATTGTTGATTGACATTTTCCTGGTATTATGCAGGCTTTGAAAAACAAAGTTCTGAAAAGGCCTGATTGGTATTCATCTGAGAGCCCAATGGATAAAATTATCTTTTCTTTCTTTTTAGGGCCGCACCTGTGGTACATAGAGGCTCCCAGGCTAGGGGTCAAATCGGAGCTGTAGCCACTGGCCTACACCATAGCCATGCGGGATCCGACCCGTGTCCGTGACCTATACCACAGCTCACGGCAACACCAGATCCTTAACCCACTGAGCGAGGCCAGGGATCCAACCTGCGTCCTCATGGAGACTAGTCAGATGCATTTCCGCTGAGCCACAACGGGAACTCCAATAAAATTATCTTGATAGAGAAAGCCGACAGAAGCCAACAGAGCCTTGAATTGGAAAGCCAGGTCTGGAACTGGCTAAGTGGGTGTAAGTGCTCACGCACAAGAAAGCGCACATGAAGGGGCAGGTCCAGAAGCCAGAGGACATCCGGAGGTGGCCTTTAGGACGGAACACGGAAAATGAATGGAGCTTCGCAAGTGAAAGGCACTTCCAAGAACAAAATAGGTTAGTCATCGCAGAGGCCTGAGCTGAAACTTGGCTTTGTACAAAATACACACTCAGCTGATGGTTGGCCAAAATGCTTAGCTGGAGATTTTTATTGACTGGGACACATGTCTCCCTCGAGCTCAGCCGGGCAGTAGCTGGGATGTGTGGGAGGTGACCCCGCAGGGCACTGAGAGACTGAGACGATGCCAAGCCCTTCTGAGAGGTGGCATGCCCTGGGCCCTGCCCGGTGGGGGCCTGTCCTAGGGAGCAGGCCCTGCCCACCAGCCAAGATACACTTGACCTGCTGCGGCCTCTCGCTGTGACCTCATGACAGCTTCATGAGAGTGAGAAAGGGGGTCATGCAGATACCCCAAGATGAGACGCTTTTTTGGTGATCGGAAAGCTCCAAATAAAGAATTTCTTTTTCCTACCACTCTGGTTTTTAAGTCTATGCAAACTCTCTGAGAGATGAACAGGGCGGGGAAAGCACCTCTTTCAGGGCTTTGGGGCTCTCCAGAGGGATAACAGTCTAGAAAGTAAAACTGCCCAAAGCCTCTTCCCTTGGCCGGGGGGGTGGGGGTGGGGTCCCAGCTTTTCTACCTGCAGGCTCTGACACTCGGACTCCCATGCTGCCAGCCTGTGCCCGCTCTTTGGGCCCTTTTGTTCCTGTTTCCAAGGAGCCAGGAAGGACTGGACCCCACCCAAATGCATCCACCGAGGCTCCTGCTGAAGAATGCTGGCGCCTCGCTGGCCCGCACTCGCATACACCATCTGCCCAGAAAACCACAGAGCACGTGCTGAGGGCGGGCAAACCAGGCTTCCAGCCCTGACGCTGCTATCTTTTCTCTGTTCTGAGCTTCGGTTCCTTCACTAGAAATCAAAAACCATAATTTGTCTCCAGAATTAAGACAGGGTTTAAGATGTTTAATAAGCAGGGGGCTGCTAGTGATTTTTTTCTTATAGATTACTGACCTTGGGGAAAGGCAGCACTGGGGAGCCTCCTGCTGCCCTTTGCAATAAATTTCCAAATGTGTCCCAGCCCAGGAGGCTCTGCTTGGCCTGAGTTGGTTGTTTTTTTTGTTTTGTTTTTTCCCTTTCCTTTTTAAAAATTATTTTTAAAAAATCTTGGAGTGTGGTTGCCTTACAATGTTGTATGAGGAGCTGGTTCATTCTTTAGGGCTCCTGCACCTTCCCCAAGGCGCCCTGTTCTTTCTTTCCTACCTCTCAGCCTTCAGAAATGCTGCTCCCTGCGGCTGGCATGCTGACCCCTTTTCAACCCCAATAATTAGTGGAAAAATGCTAATTCTTGGAGGGGCAAATCCGAGACTCCCCTAATCTTAGTACGGCTCTAATAATCTGTCTCAGGACATCCTGCTGTTTTCACTTAGAACACCTACTGCATTTAAAACTATGAATTTATTGGTTCCTCCAAACAGCCAGCAAATTGCACTTGGCCAGGCACTGGGCTCCTGGATTCATTCATTGCTGTATCCCCAAAACTTAGTAGATACCTGGCAGCAACAATGTCTGCTGATATTTGCTGAATTAATGTCAACACAGTGAAGCCCCAAAGAGTCAGGAGGAATCCAGAGCTACCAATAGCTTTCTAACGGCCTTCCACACCGGGCTGGGGACCTAGCAAAGCATTTCACACCCATGGGTGAGCCAGAAAAACAACTGCCAGCTCATGATCAGAAATGTTAAAGCATCCCCAGTTCACTCAGTGGAGAATTCCCTTTTCTAGGCTCTGAGTTCCCCTGGCCCACGCCTCTTGGAAGACCGCCAAAGCTCAAAAAGGAGCGAAAGCTCCTGGGGTGTAACAGAAAGGGGAGATGGGTAAGGAATTTTTTAAAGGGTTGTGTACTTGGAACAGGCCACTGCATTGTCGATGGGAAGTTATTTAAATACTATCAAGTCCCCCTGAGCTCCATCCTAGGCCCTGCCAGGCCTGGTTTCTGTTTTTTTCAAATACCCCACACACCTGTCTGGGTCAATGTTCTAGAATATGTTTAGAAACACAGAACGCCTGTGTGTTTTATTACATCCAGGCTAACAATCTTGTCCCACACTTGCCTAAAAATAAACATCATCCACTCTAATAACACCCGTCAATACCAGCATCACCCCTCTTCCAGTGGATGTTAGATCATCCAGTGTAAGCAGTGATTGAGGTTTAAAAGCTAGAAATTATTTTTTATGGGGGAGATCTCCCATGTTCACTCCACAAGCAGGCAGTTCTTTCGAAGCTGGGTCCTATACCCAGAAGCACAGCTCTAGAAAGAGCCCAAGCACATCTGTGCATCAATTCCTAGAGGCAGGCATGGGGGTGGGGAGGTGGGCAGGAGGGAGGGGCACTCACTGAGTCCCGTTCAGTGGTGCCCCAGACTGCTTCAAGCCCTGGGTGCAGCACTTCCTCTCTGCTGACCTAGGGCTATTTAATCTCATTGAGCCTCAGGAGTCCCACCTGTAAAATGGGAGAAATGATAACTACTATACAGCATTGCTGGAAAGATTCAATGAGCCCAAACCCAACACAAACCAAAAACCTAAAGCCCTCCGAGCAGGGTTGCACAGAGTCAGTCTATTAAGAGTTTGCCATCATTATGTAGGGTCAACCAGATCGGACACATCTTCATTCCATTTTATTTCATCAAAGCCTCAAGCCAATCCTTCCAGATGGATAGTCACCCCCTTTTTACAGATATAAAACCCGAGGCTCGTGAGGGTTAAGTAGCTCATTCGGAGCCGCTGCAGGGAGACAGCAAGGCCAGCACCTGCACCCAATCATCATCATCCTCACCATTTACCGGAAGCCAGGTGGTATGCTGCCCACTTTACAGCAACTAGCAAATACTACAACCACTCTGGAAGGAAAGAAGAATTTTAACTATTTTACATGTAGGAGGACACAGGGTTGGAAAGGGTAACTCTCTTGGCCAAGGTCACACTGTTAGTTAAGGAACAAGGCAGGGGCTTGATCCCAGTTCTGACACCAAAGCCCATTTCCTCCGTTTGAGCCCTGCCTGTGTTTGTTATAGATCGCATCCGCCGCTTGAAATCAACATGCCCGACTTCATATGAAACGTCCAACACTGGGCTTGCCAAGCGGAGCCCAGGGCTGGCCCCTCTCCAGGAAGGGGCCTGCTGTCCTGGGTTATCAGGAGTTGGGATATGCCCAAAGAAGAGCCAAGCTTTCCACCCTGTCCCCCTTCTGGAAAGTTCAGTTTGGGGTCACAGATAGCAATAGGGGAATGTGTTCAGCAGGGGAAGTTCTTAGTCATTAGACTTTTATCTTTTGGGAATTAGCACACAAATATTTTCTCATCTAAATCATCATCTGCTCCCAGCTTTTCTACCAGACGGGTTTTCCTTAGCAACAGGCAACAGCCCTCCCCAGCTACGTGCAACTCTGCAAATACCTACCAAGTCATTCCAACCTCTCAACTCTGTCCTGCTCCTAAGGTGTCCTGTGGAGATGATACAGAGAAGGGCCAAGATCAACAGCCTGACACAAAGATACAGTCGTGATGACTCTTCATGTTTTATTCAGCTATTACCTTACCACAACTTGGTGCTCATCTAGGGCTCAGTTTGCAGTGACCTGGGCCCTCAGGGTGACCTATCTGTTAGTCCTATGGAAAAGCATAAGGAAGAGGAAAATGACCACTCGGCAAAACAAGTCCCAAAGCAGGAGATGACTAGCCCTAAATGATTGTAATGAAGTGTCAAGCCAAAGTGCCACAGACCTGTCCTGGGGCACTGTGCCTGATCAGAAGGCCACGGCAAGGCCCCTTCGGAGTAAGAGCATGCCAGGCCTCGCTGGCTCTGCAGCTGCAGGGCTGGGTGGACGGCAAAGGGAGGAGGTTTGGTGATCAGCTTACCTTGGCCCACCCTGCCCCCATTCTCTGCCCACAGTTTGGTCTGTGGCAGTTTCTACATGAAACACAAGAAGAATTCAAGCCAGAAATTCTTGCTTTGACAAGCGTTCTACCTTTCTAAACTTTTTAAAAACCATCAATTAATTGAAATGCCAGTGACTGTTCGCCTCTTACTACAAAAGTCAAGTTCGGGAGTTCTCTTGTGGCAAACAGGGTTAAGGATCCCACGTTGTCACTTCAGTGGCTTGGGTTGTTCCCGTGGTGTGGGTTCAATCCCTGGCCTGGGAACCTCACATGCCTTAAGTGCAGCCAAAAAAACAAATAAAAAGAATAACAGGGCTACCAGAAATTTGCAAAATTCCTACAGCTGCTGTATGACAAGAATTCCACACAGTATAAACTTCACCTTTTTAAATTTTCATTTTTCCTTTAAGCTCCCAAAAGAATTGTAGGAGGAATGGGTAACTGGAACCTCAAGTCCTAGGTTTATGTCTTAGATATTGAAGAAATATTGACCTCTTTTCTTGGGATAAAAAGAGACAAGAATTTGATGGTCCCATTTAAGCAAGTCTCAGCCCTAGCCCTGTGAATACCCTTGATCTTTAAACCTCCATTCCATCACCATTTCTGGTACTTCTCATGTCTAATCTAAAATAAACAGCACTGCTCTTACTATCAAAGGGATCATCAGTGACACACAAAGTGGGACCAGGGCAGAGAGTCTGGCTGGGATACCCCCACTGACAACTGTAGGATGTTGAGTCCTCCCTTCCTCAAATTCCTGATTTCTTGGTCATCTGAGAAGGCCTGATTGTCCCTAGACCAAGAGTCAGTAGCAAAACAGGTACAACCGGGGCATGGCCTGAGGATGCTGCCAGCAGGAGAGTCACCTGTGTGTGCCTGATCAATGTGGAGACTCTGTAAACAGCCTCCCTTTGCTGGAGCGGGGGGAAGGGGGAGGCAGCTCATTTTTCGATGGATGTGGCAGTGGGGAAAGTCTTTGGATTAAGAACTACCTTCTTTTGTCAAGAAATTGATTCCTATCACATGGAGTAAAACTCTTACTCCAGAGCCATTAAGCAACCCTGAGGGGAGAAGCTGCTGGCCTGAGACTCCAGGCCACAAAGTACACAGGGGCCCAAAGCGGGAGGGAGCTACAGAGCCCTCCTGAGCAGGGCAGGGAAAGATCAGGGGAATGGAGTTTCAAGGGAGACCAGTTCTGGGCACTCTCCCTCCCCATGGCTGTACTGAACAACTGTTGGGCACCAATCACCCCCAGAGTGGCTGATCCCCGCCATTGATGAGGCAGCTACTATGTGCCAGCTGCCCTGCCAGGCCTTTGCTACATATTATCTCATTTAACAATATTAGCCTCAGGACAGAACTACTTATTTTTCACAAGAAAACAGGGTTTCAGAGAAGTCACATAGCATGGCCATGGTCACAATCACAGAAGTGACAGACTCTGAATGTGGACCCAGGGTTGATGGGCTCCAAAGCTTGAACTTATTTCTTCATTACAAAAAAGCACCAGCTACTCCTCTTAGGCACTTTAGAAGTCCTCTCTTCGCCTAGGCTGTTCTTTGCGTTGAAACACCCCCCCCCCCATCTGTCCCACATGTGCAGAAGTCTGTGCCTTATCCACTCTCCCCGCTTGCTTAGATGACAGCTCTCTGCCCCCCAGCATCCACATCCAGGGTGAGAACAGGGTGAATACTGGGCACTCCTCATACCCGAGGGGGTTACTGGCTATAGGAAATCTCAGGGGGCTTTTAAGAGGGACAAACCCCACCCTGTGGCAAACACACCTTGCTTCATCCTTAGCACAGAAAACCCAGAAGTTGTCAAGGCCATGGGTTTACTGGTTTTCCCCAACTTTGATTTTAAATGCTAACAATGAAGGCATTTCCAGGAAAGGAAGCAGAACTAAGAGGGCATCGTGATCTGGCAACCCTTCTGTGTTTCACAATGTGCCAAAAAAACCGTGTGCATGTCTGAGGCTGCATATCTATTTTGAAGGCACCATTCAGAGGCCCCTGCCAAGCCTCATCTCATTTCCTTTCTTTGAGTCTCAGGAAGCGGAGGGAAGTCCTCTGCCAGGCTCCCAGGATCACTCAGGACACTGGGAACAGCCGGATCTGTCTGCAGACTGGACTCCATCAAGGCCCCCCTACCTGCCTTGCCACTTTCCCTTGGCAGCCACCCTTTGGTCACTGGGGACCAACCCAGGCCAGGCGCACAGCGGAATCAGCCGGGAGTTTAATACAGAGGCCTGGGACCGGGCCTCGGAGCGCCCTCCCCCACCCCCCTCCACGCCGCCCCGGGATTCTGATGGATCCAGCCTGGGCATCTGAATGTTAACAGCGCCCCAGGTGATTCCAAGGTGCAGACAGGATTGAGAAGCCCTACCTGGACCATTTCCCTGACGCCGAAGTTCATCCCTCTGAACTTTGGTGGCATTCCGCAACCTCCCGGGTATTTCTGCCTTGCTCCACCTGGAGCTCATCCAGGGCAGCTTTGAATGCCGCCCGCTCGCAGGATGCCGCCTCCCTGCGCCTCCTCCCTTGCAGCGCCCGGTAATCCAGAAAACTTGTGCCCCGAGCGACCCGCCCCCGTCGTCGGGACTTACTTGGCCACGAGGTGTGCAGACCTCGCAGAAGCGGGAAGCCAGAGCGAGAGCCGGGTGCGCCGGGAGCACGCGGGCGGGCGGCGCAGCGCGGGGCTGCGCCAGGGGCTGGGGAGGCAGCCGCCGCAGCGCCGGCCGGAACGGGAACTGGCTCAACCGCAGCGACGGCCGCGCCCCTCTGGCCGCGCCCCGAGCCTCCTCCGCGTGCTGCGTGGAGGCCGAGACCCCGCCCGGGCGGGCGAGGCGAGATCAGCGGGACGGCCGTGGTCCCCCACCCGGAGCGGGAAGCGCGGAGAGGCCTCCTGCCGAAGTGACCACGGGCAGCCGGGAGGGGCGGCCCCCGCGCCCGCAGGGAGGCCAGGCCACCGCGCAGGGCCGAGCGGCCAGGCCTGAGAGCTCGCCCAGGAGTGACACATTGGGAACGGAGGGCGCCAGCTCGGTAACGGCGGCCGCAAGCCCAGGCCCGTCCTCCTAAAAGGACCAACCCACCATCCACAACCCGAGGCGGCACCTGGGCACGCTGGAGAAACTCCCGTTAAAACGTGACACCTGCTCCCCCCAATGAAACGCAGCTCAAAGCAATCAAACCTTTACAGCAGAGCATATATTTCGATTTATACGTTTTAACATCTAAGCTTTTCTCCTTGTCCTTAAATCCGCTCTTGGTACCTTTTATGTTTTATATGTTATGCTGCAATGACCTGCAAGGGAGTTTTTAACATGCACGCACATCTCCCCAACAAAAAAAAAATGTTTTAAACATTTCAAATGGGGAAGGTCTACAAAACGACGCTATAAATAGTTTGTCACCTTCACACTAAAGTACATTCAGTCGTGTGACCACATATGCTCATGAATATTTAAATCACCATCCAAGGCTGCCTTCTGAGAAAAGTTTGTTCCTAACTCAAAAGTGAAACTTTGCGAACGTAAAATTGATGGGATATGATGAGCAAACTTGTAAGTACCAAAATGGAAAAGCTCAACATACGAATTCTTCCAGTTTACCCTTACCTGAAACTCTGGTAGAAAAATTATGAATTTTTTCTTTTCTTCTAGGATTCTCTTACTCCCATATTTTCCACATCCTGTTTCATACTTAGAATGGCTGCATTCTGAGCAGCTCCTTCAGTTCTGCCTTTCCAATCATCACGTCTCCGGTAGATTTGAATCGGCTGTGTTTCCCACGTGTGTTAGGCAGACTGGCCCTTGTCTGCTTCCCCCCACCCGGCCCCCGCCCTTAGCTTCCAATCCCCTCCACTCATGATGCCCTACACCTGGACCCTGTGACTATGGCAAAAGAAAATTAAAGAAGCAGATGGAATGAATGGTGCAAGTCAACTGACCTTGAGATGGGACAGTGATCATGGGTTACTGGCATGGGCCAATGTGATCACCAGAGTCCTTATACGTGGAAGAGGGAGGCAGAAGAAGAGCTAAAGAGATAACAGCCTGAGAAGGATCTGATGTTTGTTTTGGAGATGGAGGAATGGGACTATGAGCCAAGAAATGAGGGTAGCTTCTAGAAGCTGGAAAAGGCAACAATATGGGTTCTCCAGGAGAGTCTCCAGAAGGAGGGCAGTCCTGCTGACACTTTGATGTTAGCCCCGTGAGACCCGTTTTAGACTTCTGACTTCCAGAACAGTGAGATAATAAATTTGCCTTGTCTTAAGCCACTAGATTTGAAGTGACTAGTTACAGCAGCAATGGGAAACCAATAACCATCCATTTAAGTTCTTAATTTCAACAATGTTCTTATTTACTAAGAGTGTTTTGGTTCGAATTTTCTTGGTCATTTATGATCATGTCTGGTTCTCTGCTGATCCCATCACTTAAAAAATTCATAGAGTTATTTTTGCTTTTAATTAACCTTTATTTGGGGATAATTGTAAATTCACTTGTAAGAAATAATGCAGAGCGATCCTTTTACCCTTAATCCAGTTTCCCTTTATGGTAACAGCTTGCAGAACCAGGATGTTGGCACTTATACAATCAAGATACGGAACATTTCCATCACTATATTAATGCCTCCTGCTGCCCTGAAACAGCACACCACCCCCTCCTTAACCCCTGACAGCCACTAATCTGTTTCCCATTTCTCTAATATGTCATTGCAAGAATGTAATGTATTTGGAAGCACACAGTAGGTACTGGGATTTTGTTTGGGGGTTGGTTTTGTTCACTCAGCATGGAGATTCATCTAGGTCACTGCATGTATCAATAGTTCTTTCCTTTTTATTACTGAGTAGTATTTCATGGCACCGCCACAGGAATGCCACCGTTTTTTACACATGTTGAAGGACATTGAATTATTTCCAGTTTGGGGCTCTTATGAATAAAGCTGCTATAGACGTTCAGCTACAGGTTTACCTGTGAATGTGAGTTTTTATTTCCCTGGGATCAATGCCCGGGGTGCAACTGCTGGGTCATATGGTAGTTGCACATTCAGTTTCTTAAGAAACTGCCAAACTCTTTTCCACAGTGGCTGTTATATTCCCACCAGCAATGTGTAAGTGATCCAGTTTCATGGCATCCTCGTCAGCATGTGGTGCTGTCACAGTGTTTTATGTTAGCCATTCTGATGAGTGTATAGTGTTAGTGACATATCATTATAGTTTTAATTTGCCAGTGATGTTGAACATCTTTTCATGGGCTTATTTGCCATTTGTGTCTCCTCTTGGGTGAATGTCTCTTCATGCCTCATTCATTTATTAATTGGATTCCTTGATGTTTTACTGTTGAGTTGTGAGAGTTCTTTGTATATTATAGGTTCTAGCACTTTGTTAGATGTGCGATTCACAAATATTTTCTCCCACTCCAAGCTTGTCTTTTCATTCTCTTAATAGGATCTTTCACATTTTAAATTTTGAGGCAGTCTAGCTTATCAGTTTTTCCTTGTATGAATAGTGATTTTGGTACTGAGTCTAAGAACTCTGAAAAGCCTTAGATGTCAAAGAATTTCTCTTTTTTTGCCTAAAAGCTTTACAGTTTTATGTTATTTAAGGCCATTATACACTTTTTTGGTCTTTTTTTTTTTATCTTTTCAGGGCTACACCCATGGCATACGGAGGTTCCCAGGCTAGGGGTCTAATCTGAGCTACAGCTGCCAGCCTACATCACTGCCACAGCAACGCCAGATCCGAGCCCAGTCTGTGACCTACACCATGGCTCACGGTTATGAAATAACCAGAATAGGAAAATCCATTGACACAGAATGTAGATTGGTGGTTGCCAGATCCTTAACCCACTAGGGATCGAACCTGCAACTTCTTGGTTCCTAGTCGGATTCATTTCCGCTGCACCACAATGGGAACTCCTGAATTAATTTTTATTATTATTATTATTTATTACTCAAATGGGTTTATAACATCTGTAGTTCTATAATGATCCTAACAATCCAATTTCACAGGATTTCCATCCCACAGCCCAAGCACATCCCCCCACCCCCCAAACTATCTCCTCTGGAGACCGTAAGTTTTTCAATGTCTGAGTCAGCAGATGCAAACTTCTGCAAAGTTCCGTCTGTCCTTTTTTCAGATTCCACATGTCAGTGAAAGCATTTGATGTTGGTGTCTCATTGTATGGCTGACTTCACTTAGCATGATAGTTTCTAGGTCCATCCATGTTGCTAAAAATGCCAGTATTTTGTTCGTTTTAATGGCTGAGTAATAGTCCATTGTGTATATGTACCACATCTTCTCGATCCACTCCTCTGTCAATGGACATTTAGGTTGTTTCCATGATTTGGCTGTTGAAAATAGTGCTGCAATGAACATTGGAGTACATGTGTCTTTGCGAGTCGTGGTTTTCTCTGGAGAGATGCCCAGGAGGGGGATTTCTGGATCAAATGGTAGTTCTATTTTTAGTTTTCTGAGGAATCGCCACACTGCTTTCCACAGCGGTTGCACCAATTTACAATCCCACCAACAGTGTACTAGGGTTCCTTTTTCTCCACACCCTCTCCAGAACTTATTGTTTGTAGACTTTTGGATGATGGCCATTCTGGCTGGTGTAAGGTGGTACCTCATAGTGGTTTTGATTTGCGTTTCTCTAATAATGAGTAATGTTGAACATCTTTTCATGTGTTTCTCGGCCATCTGTATGTCTTCTTTGGAGAACTGTCTGTTTAGATCTTCTGCCCATTTTTGGATGGGGTCGTTTGCTTTTTTTGGTATGGAGCTGCAGAAGGTGTTTATAAATTTTGGAGCTTAATCCCTTGTCAGTCAATTCACTTGCAAAGATTTTCTCCCATTCTGTGGGTTGTCTTTTCGTGTTGTTTAGGGTTTCCTTTGCTGTGCAGAAACTTTTAAGTCTGATTAGGTCCCATTTGCTTATTTTTGTTTTTATTTTCATTACTCTAAGCGGTGGATCTGAGAAGATGTTGCTGTCGTTTATGTCCGAGAGTGTTTGGCCTATGTTTTCCTCTAAGAGTTTTACAGTGTCTGGTCTTCTATCTAGGTCTTTAATCCATTTGGAGTTTATTTTTGTGTATGGTGTTAGGGAGTGTTCTCATTTCATTCTTTTCCATGTGGCTGTCCAGTTTTCCCAGCACTACTTATTGAACAAGCTGTCCTTTCTCCATTGTATATTCTTGCCTCCTTTGCCATAGATTAGTTGGCTGTAGGTGCGTGGGTTTAATTCTGGACTTTCTATCCTGTTCCACTGATCTATATGTCTGTCTTTGTGCCAGTACCATACGGTTTTGATGATTATTGCTTTGTAGTATAGTCTGAAGTCAGGGAGCCTGATGCCTCCAGCTCCATTTTTCTTTTTCAGGATGTTTTTGGCTATTCTGGGTCTTTTGTGCTTCCAAACAAACTTTAAAACATTTCCTTCGAGTTCTGTGAAAAATGTCCTTGGTAATTTGATAGGGATTGCAATGAATCTGTAGATTGCCTTAGGTAGTATAGTCATTGTGATAATATTAATTCTTCCAGTCCACGAGCATGGGATAACCCACAGCGAACATCATTCTCAATGGTGAAAAGCTGAAAGAATTCCCACTGAGATCAGGAAAAAGACAAGGATGTCCACTCTCGCTACTACTCTTCAACATAGTTCTGGAAGTCCTAGCCACAGCAATCTGAGAAGTAAAAGAAATAAAATAATCCAAATTGGAAAGGAAGAAGTAAAAGTATCACTATTTGCAGATGACATACTATACCTAGAGAATCCTAAAGACTCTACCAGAAAACTGTTAGAGCTCATCTATGAATTTGGCAAAGTTACAGGATACAAAATTAATACACAGAAATCGACGGCATTTCTATACACTAACAATGAAAGAGCAAAAAAAGAAATTAGGGAAGCAAACCCGTTTACCATCACATCCAAAAGAATAAAATACCTAGGAGTAAAACTACCTAAAGAGACAAAAGACCTGTACTCTGAAAACTATAAGACACTGATGAAAGAAATCAAAGATGACATAAATAGATGAAAAGATATATCATTCTCCTGAATTAATTTTGAATGAGACTTGAGTTAAGGTTAGTTTTTATGTAAGTATTAGTTTTGCCAATGGATGTCCGATTGATGTTTCAACTGCTGAAAGACTATCTTTCCTCCATTAAATTACCCTTGAACCTTTGTGTGGGTCTATTTTTGAGTTCTTCATTCTATACCATTGACCTGTGTATTTATCCCTCTCCTAATATCATACAATCTTGAAATTGGATTGGTTAATTCCTCCCATTTTATTCTTCTTTTTCAAAGTGGCTTTATCTATTCCAGTCCCTCTGCCTTTCAATATACATTTTAGAAAGATAATCTTGCTAGGATTTTGATAAGAATTATGTTAAACCTGTATTGGAGAGAACTGGCGTCTTTATTATGTGGAGCATTCCAAACCATGAACCCTCCGTTTTATTTAGATCTTTGATTTCTTTCATCAGTGTTTTGTAGTTTCCAGCATATGTCTTACACTTAAAATTTTTTTTCATTTAAGTATTTCCTTTAAAAAAAACTGCATACATTGCTGATAAGAATTACAATGGTTCAGCCAACATGAGAAAGTTTGGTGGTTCCGCAAAAGATTAAATATAGAATTACAATTCCACTCCTAGGTATAAACCCACAATAATTGATAAGAAGTACTCAAAAAACATGTACACACATGTTCATAGTAGCAGTATTCACAATAGCCAAAAGATGAAAACAGTCCAAATGTCCATCAGTGGAGGGAAGGATAAAAAAATCGTTTTATATATATATATATATATATACACACACACACAATAGGACATTATATAGCCACAAAAAGGACATGTTGAGGAGTTCCTGCCATGGCTCAGTGGTTAGCCAACCCGACAAGCATCCATGAGGATGCTGGTTCGATCTCTGGCCTTGCTCAATGGGTGAAGAATCTGGCATTGCCCTGAGTTGTGGTATAGGTCACAGACATGGCTCAGATCCTGCATTGCTGTGGCTCTGGTGTACACTGGTGGCTACAGCTCCGATTGGACCCCTAGCCTGGCACTCTCCATATACTGCAGGTGCAGCTCTAAAAAGACCAAAAAAAAAAAAAGATGTGTTGATATATGGTAGAATGTTGATGAGCTTCAAAGACATTATGCTAAGTGAAAGAAGACAGACACAAAAGGTCACATATTTTACAAGTCCTTTTATATGAAATAACCAGAATAGGAAAATCCATTGACACAGAAAGTAGATCGGTGGTTGCCAGGGAATGGGGGAGGGAAGAATGGCTATGTGGTTTCCCTTTGAGGTAATGAAATGTTTTGGAAGTAAATAGGGATGGTGGTTGTACATCAGTGTGAGTGTATTAAATGCCACTGAATTGTTCACTTTTTAAGATGGTTAACTTTATGTAAATTTCATCACAATGAAAAAGTTTTAAAAAAGCAACTGCAAATGGTATTACATTTTGAATTTCAGTGTCCAAGTTCTAGTATATAGAAATGTACTGTGTACTATATGTTCTAGTATATAGAAATTCACTTTTTATCTGGTGTCCTGTGACCTTAATGAATGTACTTCTTGGATACTTTTTTATAGATTTCAAGGGATTATCTACATAGATAATCGTGTCATCTGTAAATAGAGGTTGTTTCTTCCCAATTTATATGCCTTTCATTTCCTTTTCTTGCCTCATTACACTGGTGAAAACTTCCAGTACTATGTTGAGTAAGAGTGGTGAGAGCAGACATCTTTGCCTTGTTGATAGTTTTAAGGGAAAAGCATTCAGTCTTTTAAGTATAATGTTCATTATAGGTATTTTATAAATGCTTTTTGTCTAGTTGTTGATGTTCCCTTCTGTTCCTGTTTTCCTAAGAATTTTCTACCGTGAATGGGTATTGAATTGTACCAAATGCTTTTATGCACCAATTGGTATGATCACATGACTTTTAATAATAGTTAAATTACAGTGGATTACTTTGATGTTTAAGTACTGAACCAGCCTTGCAGCTCTGGAATAAATCCCCTTGGTCATGGTATAGAATTCTTTTTACATATTGCTGAATTCTATTTGCTAGTATTTTGTTAAGGATGTTTGCATCACATAAATATTCCTAAGGGATACTGGTCTGTAGGCTTATTTTTGTTTGTTTGTTTTACTACTATCTGTGTCTGGTTTTAGTATCAGGGTAATAAATGACCTCAGCTTCACAAAATGAACTGACATGGGTTACCATAATGTCTGTCTCTGGTAATTTTCTTTGCTCTGAAATCTGCTTTGTCTAATGTTAATAAAACCACTTATTCTTTCCTTAGATAATGTTTGCATCATATACCTTTTTCCATACTTTTACCCTCAAATTGCTTATATTATTATAGTTGAAGTGAGTTCTTTGTAGACAGCATAAAGTTGGGTCATGTTTTTAATCCACTCCACTAATTTCTGTGTTCTAATAGGTGTATTGAGATCATTTATATTGAATGTATCTATTGATATGTTAGGCTTTAAGTTTGCCATTTATTTTTTGTTTTCCGTTCATTTGTTTTCTTTTCTTACCTTCCTGTAGGTTAACCTGAACATTGCTTAGAATTCTATTTTTATTTACCTATGGAATTTTTAAGTGTATCTCTTTGTATGCCTTTAAAATTTATTGCTCTATTATATATAATATATATACATGTATAATATACATATTACATATATACTCTTTTGGTCCACTGGTATCATCATTTTACCAACTCAAAAGAAGCATATAAAGCTTATTTCCCTTTACTTTTCACCTCTTATAACTGTTTTATTTATTTATTTTGGTCTTTTTTTGTCTCTTTAGGGCCACACTTGCAGCATCTGGAGGTTCCCAGGCTAGGGTTCGAATCAGAGCTACTGCTGCCAGCCTATGCCACAGCCACAGCACTGCCAGATCCGAGCCGCATCTGCGACCTACACCACAGGTCATGGTAACACCGGATCTTTAACCCAGTGAGCGAGGCCAGGGATCGAACCCGCATCCTCATGGATGCCCATCGGGTTTGTTCAACGCTGAGCCACAACAGGAACTTCTATAACTGTTTTTTTTTTTTTTTTTTTTTTTTTTTTTCCCTTACCTCTGTCTTTTTGCCATTTCTTGGGCTGCTCCTGCAGCATATGGAGGTTCCCAGGCTAGGGGTCTTATTGGAGCTGTAGCCACCGGCCTACACCAGAGCCACAGCAACGCGGAATCCGAGCCGCGTCTGCGACCTACACCACAGCTCATGGCAATGCCAGATTGTTAACCCACTGAGCAAGGCCAGGGATCGAACCAGCAACCTCATGGTTCCTAGTCGGATTCGTTAATCACTGCGCCACGACGGGAACTTCTATAACTGTTTTAAATATTACCTCTACATATACTCAGAACCACAACGATGTTATAATTTTTGCTTCAACCTTTATGTAGGAAACTCAAGAAAGTCTGTTGTATTTATCCACACTTTTGCTTACCATGTTATTTTTTTCCTTTCTGTTGTTTCAAAGTTCCTTTTTTTAATAATTTCTTTTCTGTTAAGTACTTGCTTCAGTTTTTCTTTTAGAGTAGGTCAGCTGGCCACACATTCCTAGTTTTTCTTCATATGAGAATGTTTTGATTTTTCTCTTCATTCTCAAGGCCTATTTTCACTGGATTTTGGGTTGACAGTTCTTTTCTTCCAGCACTTAAAAAAAAAAATGTGCCACTTCCTTCTGGCCTCGGTGATTTTTGATGAGAAGTCTGGTATAATTCAAATTGTTTTTCTCCTTTAGGTAAGGTGCATCTCTCGCTTGCTGCTGTCAAGAATTTTTGTCTTTGATGTTCACAAGTTTTGACTACAATGTGCCTGGTATGGACTTCTTTGGGTTATGTTTAGGTTCACTCAGCTTTTTCTTATTTTATTTCACTTTAAGCCCATACCTGCAGCATATGGAAGTTCTCAAGCCAAGGACTGAATCCGAGCTGCAGCTGCAGCAATGCCGGATTCTTTCTAACCCACTGCACTGGCTGGGGCTCAACCACAGTGACCCCAGGGGCTGCCGTCGGATTCTTAACCCACTGCACCATGGTTCCACGGCAGCATGGCAGGAACTCCTTTCTTTTTTTAATGTTAACTATTATTTATTAGATGACAGCAGTATACCAGGCATTGTGCTGGGCATTTTATTTACACTGTTGCTAATCTCATCCACAAACCTGGGAGTTAGGTATCTGTTAGGTTAAACCACTGTTACAACTTCATTGAGCTTCTTGCATCTGCAGGTTTGTGACTGTTGCCAAATTCAGGTGTTTTTTTGGTCTGTTTTTGTTTTTGTCCTTTCATATGGAGGTTCCCAGGCTAGGGGTGGAATCGGAGCTGGAGCCATTGGCCTGCTCCACAGCCAGAGCAATGCCAGATCCGAGCTTCGTCTGTGACCTACATCACAGCTCACTGCAAGGTCCGATCCTTAACCCACTGAGTGAGACCAGGGATTGAACCTGCGTCCTCGTGGATGCTAGTCAGATTCACTTCCTCTGAGCCATGACAGGAACTCCCAAATGCAGGATGTTTAAGCCGTTATTTCTTTGGGGACTTTTCAGCCTGCCTTCTCTCCTCTGCTTCTGAGACCCCCCCTTGACACAAATGTTACATCTTCTCCTGTAATCCTACAGGTCCCTGAGGCTCTTCTCATTTTTTTTTTCAGTCTGTTTTCTGCTTTTAAGACTGGGTAAAAATTTTTTTCTTTTATTTATGGCCACACCTGCAGCATATGTAAGTTCCTGGGCCAGGGATTAAATCTGACCTATGGATCCTTTAACCCACTGGGCTGGGGGTTGAACCCATGCTACAGTAGCCACCTAAGCCACTGCAGTTGGATTCGTAACCCACTGTGCCACAACAGGAACTCTTGGACTGGGTAATTTTTATTGTTCTGTCTCCCAGTTCACTAATTCTTTTGTCCCCTCCATTCTGCTATTGGATCCATCCACTGAGTTTTGTGGGGGATTTTTGTCTGTCTTTGAGGGGCTGCACTCACCACATCCAGAGATTCCCAGGCTAGTGAGCTGCCGCTGCTGGCCTGCACCACAGCCACAGCAACGTGGGACCCAAGCCGTGTCTGTGACCTACACTGTAGTTCCTGGCAACGCCAGATCCTTAACCCACTGAGCAAGGCCAGGGATCAAACTCTCATTGTCATGGATGCTAGTCAGGTTCCTTAACCACTGAACCACAATGGGAGCTCCATCCATTGAGTTTTTAATTTCAGTTATTGTATCTGTCAATTCTAAAATTTCCACCTGGTTCTTCTTTATATCTTCTGTTTCTTCGCTGAGAATTTCCCTGTTTTCATACGTTTCAAGCATGTTCCTCATTGCTCACTGAAGCATTTTTATAATGTCTGCTTTGAAATCTGTCATATAATCTGTCAGATGTCTGTTTTGGCATCTACTGATTGTCTTTCTTCATTTAGTTTCAGATCTTCCTGGGTCTTGGATGAAATCTTCTTTTTAGCTGGCTTCCTCTGAAACCACTCCAGCAGAGGAAGGCGGGGGGCACTGCCTCAATACTGCTACATGGAGGTAGAAGTTCAAGTTCTCACCCAAGGGAGGGTGCACGTTGTTACTGCTGAACGGAGGTAGGAGGTTCACCTTCCTACCTGGTCTGCACTGATAGAAAGACTGGCTGGGAGGGGTAGGAATGCCTTATTACTGCCCCCTACACAGCCGCCACTGATACCACAGGGAAGGGTGGCTTTGTTACCACCTGGTAGTGATTAAAATCCTAATCTGCCACTTGGCCTCCTCTGCCACCACTCAGCAGGGACAGGGAAGGGTAGGTACCCTGTTACTACCAGATGGGGCTGTAAGTGTAGGCTCCCCACATGGTCCCCACTGACACAGTGCAAGGTGACCCCTACCTGGCCTTTCCTAACACTCCCCTGGTAGTGGTGGGAGGGGATGGGGTCAGGGTACCTTGTTGCAACTCAGCAAGGGTGGAAGTCTAAGCTCCCCTCTTGACCTTTAGCTGGCTTGGGTCAAGGTGGGGTTTCCATAGTTTTTCTCCATGGTGTTTGGCTAGGTAAAAGCACTTGTTCTAAGTTTTCTTTCTTTCTAGATTATCCATATCTCAACTTTTTGGCTAGAGAGCTTTTATTTTTTCGTCTTTCATTTGTGCTCCTGTTCCATGGTGCTTTCAGTTTGCAGCCTTCTTCAGCTACAAGTCTTGAGATGCACAAGGCAAAAGAAAACCCAGGCAATACTGCACAAAACCCAGTCATGCCTCAGGTCCTGAGCTCCTAGCCGGTCTTCATGTTTTACCTATAATGTTCACGGACTTTAGTTGTCCTTAACTAAAGGAATAGGGAAGAATATGTCTGTTCCATCTTCCCAGAAGTCAAAGTCTCCAAATATACTTATTTTATAATCTGTTTTGATCACTGCGACATCCTAAAACCTTAGGGATCTAAATTTCTTTTTTCTGCTCTGATTCACAGTGCATCATTTTCCTGATGACTGTCTTTTCATTTTTTTTTGTCTTTTGTCTTTTTTGTTGTTGTTGTTGTTGCTATTTCTTGGGCCGCTCCCATGGCATATGGAGGTTCCCTGGCTAGGGGTCCAATCGGAGCTATAGCCACCGGCCTACGCCAGAGCCACAGCAACGCGGGATCCGAGCCGCGTCTGCAACCTACACCACAGCTCACGGCAACGCCGGATCGTTAACCCACTGAGCAAGCGCAGGGACCGAACCCACAACCTCATGGTTCCTAGTCGGATTCGTCAACCACTGCACCACGACGGGAACTCCTGTCTTTTCATTTTTAAGTGGAAATCCTGATGTGAATTAGGATTGTTTTCTTCAGAAAGTATTTGCATCTGTCTCTGCTGGGAGCCACCAGGCTTACTAATTGGGAACTATTTTAGCTCTCTTCAAGAGTCCTGGTTTCATAAGAGAATTCTCAAGTTCAGTTTTCCTGTCCTGCAATGAGAATGCTCAAGGGTTAGTCATCTAATTCTGGGCTATAACTGGCAAAGACATCAGGGCCACTTGTTTCCCATTGCTGTCCAGGCTTTCAGCTCATACTGTGTGGCCTTTCAGCTCAGTTTATCTCCTTTCTTCTTGTGGGAGAGGGATTCGTACAATTCGAGGATTGTCCTTATTTCCTTGCAAACCCAGAAATGCTTTTCAAAATCTGTTTGCTATGGTATATCCAAGAGCTGGCTGTATTGTGGTTAGAGGTCCAAAATCACTGGTAGAAATGAAAATTCCTGGAGTTCCTGTTGTGGCTCAGCGTATCACAAAACCGACTAGTATCCATGAGGAGGTGAGTTCAATCCCTGGCCTCACTCAGTGGGTTAAGGATCCAGCATAGCTGTGGGCTGTGGTGCAGGTCGCAAATGCAGCTCAGATCCTGTGTTGCTGTGGCTGTGGCATGAGCTGGCAAGCTGTAGCTCTGATTGGACCCCTACTTTGCCTGGGAACTTCCATATGCCGAGGGTGCAACCCTAAAAAAAAAGGAAATTTCTCACATAAGACATTTGCCAGTACTACCTTGAAAACAGCTGGAAAACAGCCATGATTAACAGATTTTTGTTAAAAGACCAGGCATGACGTTTTCAGTGTTAATGTTTTAAATTCCTTAATGAAAGTTGTCATTCTACATAGGAGAGATTACTAGAATAATATTCAGTTTTTAAATTTTTAGTATCTATAGCAAAACTGAGCCTTGCTCACTATATCACCATAGCTGGATTCTGCGTCACCCACAAACTTGGTCTTCTTGGGAGGAGTTAAAAACTAGTGAAAACAGGACTGATGGAGGGTATTACTTGAAAACAGTGAGGTGTAACAGCTGTAAAACAAGGTCTAACCTGTAGTCTATGGTTCAGCCTTGCTACAAACTGCAGCTGTCCTTTGGTCCTTTTTCCAAAAGTAAAAACCATATTTTTATTTGATGCTCCTGTAGCATGTTCTCTTTCATTCTAGTAACTTATTTTGAAGGTCGAGCTCACTGCATTCCACAGAGATCTAAGAGATCTTTTGGATAATCAGGGTTGTTTTATTCATGGCTCTTCTTTCTTCCAATTACTCAGTAAACAAATTGAAGAAGGTAACCATTTCTTGATAATCGAAGAATCAAATTTTAGCTTCCAGGAAACACTCTTTCCTCATAATCTTGACTCTTCCACTTTAAAATCCTATTCAAAGGATGGCTGTGTACAAACCTAACTCTTCAGTAAGAACAATGATTTTTTTTTTGCTTTTTAGGGCTGCACCCGAGGCATACGGAAGTTCCCAGGCTAGGGGTCGGACTGAAGCTACAGCCACAGCTGGCCTACATCACAGCCACAGCAATGTGGGATCCAAGCCGTGTCTGCAACCTACACCACAGCTCATGGCAGCAATGGATCCTTAACCCACTGAGCGAGGCCAGGGATCAAACATGCCTCCTCATGGATCCTAGTTGGGTTCGTTAACTGCTCAGCCACAAAGGGAACTCCCCAAAACAATAAAGATTATTATTACTTATTATACACCAAGTTTTGTTCTAAGCCTATACATAAATTTACTCCTCAAAATAATCCTAAGACATAGATATTCTGGCTGTCCTCGGCCTGCAGGCACAGTCAAATAACTCTAAGTTTCCCAGCAAGAAAGTGCTGGAACTGACAATCGAGCCTGGGCTGTCTGGTTCGAGTCTGTGCAATAATCCTTTAGTATAGACTGGATATGGCCAAGACCAGACCCAGTATGTGTGATGGTATGAATCTAACAAAATGAAATGCAGTATTTTAGTAGGGTATACAAGTTAAAGCACAAAAACATTTATTTCTCTAAGAACAGTATGCCACCTTTTAAATTAAAAAGAAAATGATCAACTGTCTCTACAGGTTGCTTGCTCTTATTAAGCTGATTTTAAAGTCCCAGAGCAATTTACTAGCACCATCATGAAGTTGCAAATCCATCCTTTGTCATACAGCAAAAATACACTTCAGATCAACTCAATAAAATCATTTTCAGGATTCACAGAAGGAGTATTCACATCTACTTGTCATGTATTCCAGTGCTGCCCGGCCCCCTTTTAATTACCTAACTCCTAACCTGGTCTTTTCAGTTCGAAAACAAAGAATCACCCAAGTGAGAGATCCCTTCAGAACACTTTTGAAAATATATTTAAACAGAGAGCTATCCCAGATCCCTGTTCTCAATGTTAAAAATACATTAGCATATAGAAAAAATATCTGCAGATATATTCCATGAGATTCTAATGAGCTTTTTTTTCCCCCCTTTTGATAATATCTTCAATTTCTTCTGACACCTTTCCTTTGTAGTCATTTGGTTCTATTGCATTTAACTTCTTTTGATACTCCAGTGGCAAACCATTCTCTTTTGCACCCGTGCAAATGATCTAGAAATAGTTAAAATAAACAACAAAGAAACCCTGTTTTAGTTAGGAACATAATTTAATTTAGTATACCATAGATTTATCTGTAGTATCAAAGTATGAAATATTAGCTTTCGGATAACTCTGTAATAATTGTAGAACAAAACAGAGACTCGTTCCTCTCACAACAAGCACGAATGTACACCTGATCCATCCTTATGGAAGAGCAGCTCTACTCAATAATATGATTTAAAATATTGTTAGAGTGAGGTCTGGAAAGTATTTATATTAAGATGCAAAACTTATTGTACAGCGTTTGCATGATATTTTAAGAAAAACAAATGGCATTCTTCAAAAATAATTTCAAGTTTACAGGGAGCAATTTTAGTTTAATCCTAGCATCCACACTACCTCTGAATTAGACACAGGGGAATAAATGGGAACTGTGTTCCATGGTACTTTGCAGACCACACCAGGCTAATTCCTCCAGGCTCCATACTAGAAAATTCCAGATTAAGCCCAGGAACTGGGTCACCCTCGCCAGATGTCATGTCCCGACTAGACCTGCCAACAAGTGCCTAAGTCTGGGTGTCTGAAAAGGGTGTCGGGCTCTCCATCCTGAATTCATTTCCTGTGTTTGCAGAAGTAGTTTCCCTGGTTTTGAAAAGCAGTGTGACTTTTTCCCCGCCTCCAGCTAGAACTGGCAAACATTTCAGCAGTAGGAAATATATATTTATATATTAAAAATATATAAATGAATCTTGGTGTTTATGAAATACTGTTTGGGGAAGAAACAAAACAATTACGAAAGTATAGGTATAGAATAAATCTACAAAAAATACACTCATACATGTTTCTACTTTAAGAAAGAAAAAACATGTCTAGAATTATGACTCAAATACATTTCTAAAATGCTTTTTTAAAGTAAAGTTTTAGGAAAAAAAAAAACAAAAATCCTCACAAACTTTTGAAATAAGGTTGCACAGTTATCATTAAAGTCAATCATAATTAAAGTCAAATTTTAACTGAAATAAATAAATTAATTAAAGTTTTAGAAACATAGTTCTAGCATTACAGATAAATCTGAACATTTTTGATTTTGCACTTTCAGTAAATATCATGTATTTTGTATTAAAAAACATTCTGTCTAAAATGAATTGTTCATGAAGAGTTTAAAACACACAAAGCCTTTTAAAAACAAGATATTCTTTAGTTTAGCTCAGTAAAAATTACTAAGGAATTACCAAAAGTCTGTGTTAAGTAGTAAGTTAAAAAGGGTACCTTTTTGGATAAGCAATGAGATCCTGCTGTATAAAACTATACGAGTCACTTATGATGGAACATAATGGAGATAATGTCGGGAAAAAACATACATATGTATGTGTGACTGGGTCACTTTGCTGTACAGTAGAAATTGACAAAACATTGTAAATCAACTATAATGGAAAAAATAAAAATCATTCTTAAAAAAAGGGTACCTTTTTATACTGGGGTGATGGGGGGGCACTCTCATAATTTGTCATCTGATAACTTCGACAGGTTATTTCTTTTCCTTTTTGAGCAGAAACATTCACTTCTATTGGGACATATGTTCCACTTTTAACCCCTTCTTGCCTAAAACCAGAACAGGCAAATTTTAATCAGACTTGACTTCGCCAAGTTCGTTTACTGGATTAAAAATTTTAACTATATACAGACGCGCTTGCTCTCTGTGTATTTGGGGATAGAGCAGAACGTACTAGAAATACCACATCAAAAGTAAGCTTACCATTTCAATTAGAAAGCTGCAGACTTACTATTCCTGAGGATACTTCTAACAGATCTCTAGAATTAGCCTATCCAAAAACATGCTTCAGTGTCAAGCTTTATAACCCTGACACGCTGCTCTCTAGGCTACAAAAACTGGACCATGTGTTCTGACACCAAAAGAATATCCACCCAGAGAAAAGGACAGAGGATGGCTCATTCCCATTTGCAAGTGAGGTAAAGCACAGAGCATGTCAGAGGCTTGTCTGCTCTTCTCAAATGCTGCTCTTTTCTGCCAGCTTTCTTATAAAATGCTCTATCACACATCCCTGAGTTCTAATTATAAAATGCAACAAAGTGTTTTAAAGTTTTTACAAATTATTATTACTTTTTGACTGAGTCAACTGCCAACTTAAAGAATTATCTTTCAAAAACTGGCTCTAATAAAAACTGAACTGCTTTTGAAATCAGTAAGAGCATGTAATGATTACGAAAATCTTCAGGCCTTTTCACAATGAAACTACAAAGATATTTTTATTAAAAAACAAGTAGAGGAGTTCCTGTCGTGGCTCAGTGGTTAATGAATCCGACTAGGAACCACGAGGTTGCAGGTTCGATTCCTGGCCTTGCTCAGTGGGTTAACGATCTGGTGTTGCCGGGAGCTGTGGTGTAGGTTGCAGACGCGGCTCGGATCCTGCGTTGCTGTGGCTCTGGCGTAGGCTTGGCAGTTACAGCTCCGATTAGACCCCTAGCCTGGGAACCTCCATATGCCGTGGGTGTGGCCCTAGAAAAGGCGAAAAGACAAAAAAATAAATAAATAAAAAATAAAAATAAAAACAAGTAGGACGGAAAATAAGGACTCCCATCTACAATAGAAGAGATTACCAACAACTCCTCAAATCTCAATCAGAAAGTGTGCCCCTTCTAGGCCTTTTTTTAAGGAAATGAACACTACACCTTTTAGATTAACCCTGAACACGTCCGTAGTACATGATTTTGCAAAACTAACACATATATACATATCCTTGCATATCATCCACTTTTTAAATTAGTAATTATTAAACTTATAATTAGAAGCCACCTACTCATCCAGAGAACTTAAATTGCTTTTGTTCATTTTCCACACTACTCCCCATACTTCATCGCCAGGACTTTCAAAAATGGTGGCTATACCTCCATGCCAAGTTTCACTTGTTTTGCCTTGGGAATTGCCAAAGTCAAGCTTAAAATCCTACAAAGGAAAATCAAAGTCATATGATCAATATCTGCTTAAACCAAACTTTCCCTCTTCAAAATTAAAAAAAAAAAAAAAAATTTACCTTGGACTCCATGCAATTAAAACACAAATTCTGAGTTCCTTCCATGCATAAGATGCTGTGGAAAATACAAAGATCAACAAAGAAGCAGGAATTCCCATCGTGGTGCAGTGGAAACAAATCCAACTAAGAACCACGAGGTTACAGGTTAGATCTCTGGCCTCGCTCAGTGGGTTAAGGATCCGGTATTGCCATGAGCTGTGGTGTAGGTTGCAGACATGGCTTGGATCCCACGTGGCTGTGGTGTAGGCTGGTAGCTGTAGCTCTGATTAGACCCCTAGCCTGGAAACCTCCGTAAGCTGAGGGTGCAGCCCTAAAAAAAAAAAAAAAAGAAAAGGCAAAAACAAAGAAGCATCTAGATCTCAAGGACTATATTTTTTTACTATCTTTCATTAAAAATAAAATATATACTGAAATTGTACATATATCTTACCATAAACAAAAGGTTTAAGGGGGAAAATAAACCCCATAATCCTGATGCCTTAACACAATTATTTTATTTTGAAAATGACTTCCTAGTTTATTTACATACACAGATTTTAACACAGTGGCAATTGCTGTGTACCTGTTGTTGAAGCCGGGTGATGGCTACAAAAAAAGTTATAACATTCTTTCTACTTTTACGTATGTAAGAGTATCCCACTAGATAGATACACTACCACGTTTACCCTAAGGAAGCTGGTATTTGAAAGTGGTTTGTATACTTATGAACTTAATCTAATATTCATGAATTATACTAATACATCTATAACAATCAAGAGCAGTTAACACTTACTGGAAAATTACTGGGTTCTCTACACTGTGCTATGAGATTTACATGGAGTCTCATTTTTATCCTGTCAATACCTTATTAGACCCATATAATAGAAAAAAAGAAGTGGCTTAAAAAGATTAAGCAAAGATCTTACAACTAATAAGTAATGGAGTCAAGGTTTCGAGTTTAGTTTCTTCTCTCACAGAGGTGGGTAATCAAAGGACAGAGCCATGAAGATTAAAAATCCTTACTTGGCTCTTTGCTCTAGGAAGATTTCTTTCCATCTTTCCAGAGCTTCGTTTCCTTAATGATAAAACAGAAGTGGCTGGACTAGATAATAAATATAAGGTTTACATTTTATCTCTGTCACCTTTTATTTTCTTAAAAACTTGTCAGACAGTTCACGAAAAAAGGTTGTTCTGAGTGACTGGAAGCCTTCAACTGGCATACTGGATGCTCCCACCTCCCTTCTGGGTTCAAAAGTGCTTAGAACATGGTAAGTTCTTAATAAATGTTCACAAATATTTTTTGCTGCTCACTTGGACATATAAAACAAGCATCTCGAACTCAGCACAGCTGACCCTTGAACAATAGGAGTTTGAACTACACAAGTCCTCTTAATATGTGAATTTTTTCAGTAAACATAGCATCTATATTTTCATTTTAGAGAGCATTAAATTAACTAAGTATGGGGTAAGTTTGTGTTTGAGTAGAGATGGAAATAGAGAACATGTGGAGTCAAATGAACGAGGGTTTGAGTCCTGATTCTATCCAAACTTTTTCAGCTTCCTGACCTTGGGTGAGTCATTGATCAATCCTTTTGCTTTTGAGTTTTCACGGATTTTTGGCTGGGCAGAGGGTCGGCACCACCAACCCTGGCGTTGTTCATGGGCCAACTACATGTTGAAAATGAGCTTGATTCTCCCTCCCAACTTAATTATCTTCTTTTTACAAACATCACCACCATCCACTCGGATGCACCGACAACCTCAGTCATCCCCGTTATCTCCTCTTTCGCAACCACCAAGGTCTAACGCGTTCTCTCCTAAATATCTCCCAAACCCATCTACCCTCCACTGCTACCCCTCATGGCACCATGATCTTCAATATGGACTACTTACCAAAGCTTCCTAAGTGGGCTCCCCCCACCCACTGTTGCCCCCACCCTTCCAATCCATTTTCCATAGCAACCAGAAGGTGCTTTCAGAGATGCGAATCTGAGGTTTCCTTTGTTTACGTTTCACCGAGATTGTCCCATTGCTCTCAAGATAAAGACCCAAGTCTTCTTTGGCCTCTGGGGTCCTGTACCATGTGGCCCTCCCAACCGCTCTAGTCTTCATGCTACAGCCTCCTCACATACTAAATTCCAGCCACACTAGCCAGAAGATGCAGGTGTTTCTTTCCTGAGGTCTAGTGCACCTGCTCTTCCTTCTGTTTGCTATCCCCTCCGCAATCATTCAGGTCTCAGCTCAAAGGTCGTTTTCAGGAACAGCTTTACTGAGCAGTCCCGCCAAGTCATATGCTCCCATAGCACCTTGTATGCCCTCTTAAAAAAAAAAAAAGAAAGAAAAAAAATGACTTCACTTTTTTAGAGCAGTTTTAGGTTCAGGGCAAAACGGAGAGGAAGATACAGCAGGTCTCCTTTTAAGGCTGACCATATCTGTGACTGAATGATCACTTGCTTGCTAGCTCTTTGCCCCGCCCCATGATAAACATCTGAACTTCTTTTTCTGCATTTGGGGAACTTCCTACCTTATAAGTTTGGGGGTTAGAGAATGCCAGAGCCTGACTCCCATTTTTGAAGTTTCAAAAGCCGGAAGTTGGTTCTGCCAGCTTTGCTGGAAGTCAGGGCCAAGACTTAGCCAATCAGGACGCCCACCTAGGGCTTTGAGTGTGAAGCTGGGGACCCAGACAGCAGTAACTTCACTCTGGTGGTTTCAGGAACTGTGAGGTGTAGTGACAGTGGCAGACAGGGTCCCAAGCAAGTGATGGAAGACGCAGTGTCCATGGTTACTAAGGTCAGCGGCCACACAACAGTGGCCTTCTGGGCTCGTTCTGTCTGTGATACTGGCTCTATTACAGGCTCGCTTTATGCCTGCCTATTTTGTCAGCTTTGTGATCCTATCTTCCTGGTCATTCTCTGAGCTGTACAACGGCCTTACAACATATGCTTTTTCTGCTTAAATCAGCCACTCTGTTCCTTCCAGCTAAGAACCCTGACAACCATAGCAGAGACCATATTTATCCCACTCGATAATGTCAAAAGGCTTTGTAGGCAATTTGTTTGCATGTCTCTCTTATAGACTGGAAGGTCCTGAAAGCAGCCAACTTTACTTAATCACCTTCCTATCTCCAGGTAAGTGCTGGGAGAACACACACTAAGTGAATGGACGGACTGTGCTGATAGCACTGATTCTTACCAAGGCTCACCCAACCACGTGACTTAACTGAGCACAGCCCTTACTACGAATAAGACGCTGCTCCAGCTTTCAGAACTTCTCAGACCGGGAGCAGGCAAGTGGATTTTTACAAAACCAGGTGACAAGTCCTGGAGCAAAGGCAGGTAAAGAACAGAAAACAAGAGATTCCCTGACCTGAGTCAGAGAAGGCTTCTTAGAAGGACCAACCAAATGGATTTGGTGATGATGCCAGGTCAGTGGCCAAGAGAGAGGAGGCGGGATCTGGGGAGAACTAGCAACTAGTGGGAATAACAGGAGCAGGAGCTCAGGGCAGGCTAGGAGGCGCAGGTGCAGGGTAGCAGAGCTCAGCAGGGTCAAGCATAGGGCCATAGGGCCGAGGGCGAGGGGGGGCCGGCCTGGGTTGTGCAGGGAGCAATGTGCTCTTAGCAAGAAGAGCTGCATTCCTGGCCTAGGCCTGCATTCCTAGGAGGCCTTGAGAGAGCATCTCTCAAATTTTGGCTCCCTCGACTGCAGAGGGGCACAGGACGTTGCAGGGGCTGGGCAGGGAGCACTGACTGACCTGCAAACGGGCCACACAATAGAACTCGGCGGAGGGGTTTCGGAGGTGAATCCGCTCCATCAGCAGATTGCTGCCATAGGCGAAGTAGAGAAAACTCTCCTCTTCCTGGCCTCGGCGGTCCTCGCCGCCGGAGTTTGCCATGTCCCACCAGACGCCTACACGGACCTGGGTTGGCAGCGGGAATGTGTGGAGAGAACTACGAGCACAGCTCAGTAGCCGATGACCCCAGTCCAAGGACCGCGCCGGCTCGCCGCAGCCTCAGAGGTTAAGGGAAAGGCGGGAAGCGGGGGTCGGGCCAGTCGCTTGAGAGCACCCTTCTGATTGGCTTCCAATACGCAACGCTGTGAGCCGATCCCTCTGATTGGCTAGCCCGCCTCCTCTACGCTCTCGAGGGGATTCTGTAAGGTTCTGCGCAGAGGCTAGCCGGAGCTGATTCTTCACCCGTTACCCTCCCCTGTTGTCCCGCCCCCGTGCTCAAGGCTCCCTCTCTGATTGGCAAGTGGGCGCGCACTACGCGGGGGCGGGTCAGGTCCTGTGAGCTCCGTTTGCGGGGGCGTGGCGCGCGGGTCCCAGCCAGGTTTTCTCACCATTGGGCTGTCCTTGTGTGGTTTTCGACAGATGTGAAACTAAACGCCGGCTCTGGCAAACGCTCCCGACAGGTCCCTCACTCTGCAGTTCGCTTCTATCCCGCCCTCCAGGTTTGGAGGAGTCAGGACCGGCGTGTTCACCGCAGACGCTGGTTCTTGCACCCCCAGGCCTTATCCTCTCCCTGATACTTTTTCTAAGGACCTCTGGCTTCCTGGAAAATCTCCTCTGAGTGTCAGGGGCTCCCTTCTTTGATGGAAGCAGCATGCCAGCTTCAAATCCTGGAGCTGCTGTTTATTGGACATGTAACCTCAGACACATCTCAAGTCCCCGGTTCCTGCTTTTATTTTATTTTATCATTATTATTATTATTTATTTATTTATTATTATTATTATTTTTTGCCTTTTCTAGGGCCCCTCCCGCGGCATATGGAGTTCCCAGGCTAGGGGTCTAATCAGAGCTGCAGCCCCAGCCTACACCAGAGCCACAGCAACGCGGAATCCACGCCGCGTCTGCAACCTACACCATAGCTCACTGCAACGCCGGATCCTTAACCCACTGAGCAAGTCCAGGGTTGGAACCCACAACCTCATGGTTCCTAGTCGGATTCGTTAACCACTGCGCCACGATGGGAACTCCCCCAGTTCCTCCTTTTAAAAGAAAGATCATGTTATAATCACAAGTTATATAACATAAAGTATGATCCCATGTCTCATATGGGATCGTATATGGGCTGTTATAAATATTTTTGAGTACTTTTGTTAATGTTACTAGGTGCAAAAGCTCCAGTGTAAAAATATAGAAATTAATAACAATGACATTAAAAGCCTGTCTTGTTAACTTTGAAATGGAAATATTAATATGAACTCAGGGCCTAGAAGCATTAACTATCCTTGGCACCCAGACTTTGATCTCTAAATACTACTTCCAACTAAAAGGTACCCAGGGCCCTTGGAGAAATGGCTGATGCCAGGGTCAAGAGCTGGGAAATAATAGAAACACTTGGAACATCTTGTAAAGGAAAGTCAGGAGGTATTAAAAAATGAGGTCCTGGAGGTCCCGTCGTGGCACAGTGGAAACGAATCCGACTAGGAACCATGAGGTTGTGGGTTCCATTCCTGGCCTTGCTCAGTGGGTTGAGTATCTGGCATTGCCGTGAGCTGTGGTGTAGGTCGCAGACGCGGCTCGGATCTGGCATTGCTGTGGCTCTGGGGAAGGCCGGCAGCTACAGCTCCGATTGCTCCTCCATATGCCCCAAGTGCGGCCCTAAATATACAAACAACAACAACAAAAATGAGGTCCTTCAGGAGATGGAAGCCAGCTTGGAACAATGCCCCCTGGCCAAAGTTAGAACAATTTTAAGCATCAAAAATAAGAATTGCAATTGGTTAACAATGTCAAACATATAAAGGTCATTTCTCCCGAAGAGTAAACCAAATCTAAAAAAAACAGCAGTTTAAAAAAAAAAAAAAAAACCTTCCTTCTCCATAGTGCTGGTATAACTATTATACCAACTCTTTCCTCTGAAAAGTGGTAATTTAAGAAAACATTTATTCTGTTTTTCTAGTTGCAGGTGTATTTCAGGGTAACCAACTGTCCCCTGTTGATGAGCAAAGAGTTCTCTTTACAGAAGTATGCCAGCTAAATAATGTAAAATGAATGATGGAATTAGAAATTCACCACTTTGCAGTCCCTAATGAAATTATTGGTTCATGCTGGGATCATCAATGAAACCAACTGGTAAAAGTGTGCCAGGGAACAAGATATTCAGATAGAGCCAAATGACCCTCACTCCCACCCCAGGGATTACTTGCCAGTAATCAGGGGAAAAACCATAATGACTATGGAGAAATCTGGCCCCTCCCACCCTAACCTCAGTTGATTTTATCATCACTAAAATTGGACCAACCTGACATTATGTGTCTCCTGATGTGATATAATATGAAGCACCAGCATTATTTGTGAAATATTGTTTCCAAAAATCTTTAACCTCAGTATAATCGAGCAGGAACTACAAGGATAGAAGGAAACCATCAGAAAAATCCAGAACAAATGGTGAGACAGACTGTACAACAAATGGCTCAGTCTCAAATTAACTCAGTGTTATAAAAAAAAAAAGAAGAAGAAGAAAAGTATTGAGGGAGGGCTGTTTTAGATTAAAAGAAACCTAAGAAACATAACTGCCAATACAATGGCTTGTCCTTGGTTCTGGTTTAATAAACCAGATACAAAAGGGATTTTTGTGGACAATTGGAGAAATTTGAATACAGACTAGGGCATTAGATGATATTAGACAATTGTTTTTCTTTTAGGGATGATAATGGCATTGTGCTTATGTAGAAAAATAAATGCACATATTGGCATATTTAGGAGTAAAATGTTTTCTATCTACATTTTTTAATTATTCAAAAAATCAAACTATGGAAAGTGTTAAATGTTAAACTATATGGATGCTTATTCTCTTTTTTCTATATATTTGAACATTTTCATGCTAAAAAGTCAAAAAAGAAAAAAGGTGATATAGGTAAAGTGCTTGACGTAATGAACACTCCACAAGCAATAATTGTGTTGTTATATAATCTGCAAATAAGAAGGTTCACACCCTCTTCTGCCCCCTAAACATTAAGGCAGAACTCAACATACATATTTGGTCATTTCAGTAAGCAAGTTGCTTTTCTTGGCAAGCAGTGTTTGATTGCACTATGAATTCCCAAGGTCTCTGCTTCAGAGCACTACCATTTAAAACATCCTTCTGTGTTTCCGCTGCTTTTAGACATTCAAAATGCATTTATTAATTAATTAATTATTTTAAGGTATTTGACTTCTTTTCCTATACTTCTCACTAATTGTTTACTTTACGGTGACTGATTTTTCTCAACACCATTTTGTGAACATTTTCTGAAGCACTGATGTTTCCTCAGACACCGAAAATCTTGTCCAAAGGAAGCATTTTATTTAGCTTCCCCAAGCAGATTGCCACATACTGACCCCTGTTGGCCAACAAGAGGCAATAGATAGCAAGGGGCTTTATTTTTTCAAACTTAACCAAAGCACGGGTAATATTAGTTAACATTCATTCACCGAGCAATTTTTTTTTCTTTTTGGGCTGCACACACAGCGTATGGAGGTTCCCGGGCCAGGGACAGAATCTGAGCTGGAGCTGCAACCTACACTATAGCTATAGCAATGCCAGATCCTTAACCCACTGTGCTGGGCCAGGGATTAAATCTGTGCCTCCACAGAGAAAAAAGCCAGAGCATTAACACAAGGGCACCACAGCGGGAACTCCAACATTCACTGAGCACTTATTAAATAGGGGAGAAGCTAAACTCTTACATATATTAGCCCATTTAATCCCAAAAATAGCCCTATGCAGAAAATACTAGTATTACCCTCATTTTACAGTTGAGGAACTGGGGTGCAGTAGGTTGACTAATTTGCCCCAGATGTAGTCAGCAATGACTGAAGGGGAGACTAACAGCCAGACAATCTGAATTCCAGGGTCATTACTGGGTGCTGCTTCCCTAGTTGCTCAGCTTGTAAAGCCCTCGTGGTCTAGACATAACTGGTTATTAATAAACTTCTTTCAAGTAAGATCTCTATCTTATCTACAAGGATATTATGCAATAATAATTCTAGCTTTCAAACACTTGCTAATAAAGATAATGGTGTCAGATATCCTCTAAACACTATCTTTTTTTTTTTTTTTGTCTTTTCTAGGGCCACACCCATGGCATATGGAGGTTCCCAGGCTAGGCGTCTAATCAGAGCTGTAGCCACCGGCCTACGCCACAGCCACAGCAATGCTGGATCTGAGCTGCGTCTGCAACCTACACCACAGCTCACGGCAATGCTGGATCCTCAACCCATTGAGTGAGGCCAGGGATCGAACCCACAACCTCATGGTTCCTAGTCGGATTCATTAACCTCTGAACCACGATGGGAACTCCTAAATACCATCTTTTAATCCAGTGGTCTTTAAAAGTTTTTGGTTATATTCATTAAAACTTTTGAGCACTCATGCACTAAATACAGTAATATATATCACATATGTATATAATTTACACGTGCTATACCCACAAAATAGAAATTTTAAAAGTAACTATTTCAACTGTCACGTCAATGCAAAACATATCCAGGGCAAAGTTAATTATAAGCAATAGTGGATAAAACCTGTATTTCAGATACACCTGCTGTAAATTTCCATTTTCTAGCTGACCTTGTCAAATCTTATTTGACAAAACTTATCATCAGTATTTTTTATTTACTGATAATAAGTTTTGTCAAATAAGATCTGAGCTGCGTCAGCAACATACACCACATCTCCTGGCAACACCAGATACTTAATCCACTGAGCAGGGCCGGAGATCGAAACTGTGTCCTCAGGGATACTAGTTGGGTTCGTTTCCGCTAAGCCATGACGGGAACTCCTGACTTTTTTTGATGGGATAATTCTGGATACTGAGTGGAGAATCACTTCCAAGAGGATGCAAATAATGTTAAGAGATAAATAAAGAGGCTATTTCAGACATTTTGACAAGAGTGGATGGTGGCTTTGGACTGGGTAGTAGGAATGAAGGGAGAGAGGACTGATTCGGGGCTTTTTTTTATGGCGGAGAAGACTAGACTGGCTGAGGGACTGGAGGTGTGACTCCACACTCACCAAACAATTTTCCAATTGTAATTTGCCTTTTTAGTAGATTTTCCTCCTGGGGAAGGAAGCACTGATCTGGGAATACAGGGAGCTGATTTTCCTGCTAATTCTAGTTTTTTTCCCTGAGAATTTGAACTTGTGTCTGAAAGGGTTAGGTTATTCTCTGGAGGCCTAGACCATAGCTTGTAACATTCTGAGCTGGTCTCAGCCAGCTTTCCATGGAAGGGATGAGGAGAGAAGGAATTTGATGGGAGTGACAGAGAAGAAAGCAGATCATAGACTACAGGGAGAAGGGACATAAAAAATCTGAACACTGGAGTTTCCATCAAAAATGAACCCGACCAGTATCCATGAGGATGCAGGTTCGAACTCTGGTCTCACTCAGTGGGTGAAGGATCTGGCATTGCCATGAGCTGTGATGTGGGTCACAGGTGCGGCTCGGATCCTGAGTTGCTGTTGCTGTGGCTATGGCTGTGGCTGTGGCTGTAGCCAGCAGCTGTAGCTCCGATTCAACCCCTGGCCCAGGAACTTCCATATGCCATTGGGTGCAGCCCTAAAAAGATTAAAAGCAGAAAAAGAAAAAAAAAAAAAAGAATCTGGCTCCTGAGCTCATTCAAGCACCTGGCTCTAGCTATTACCAAGATCCACCTGAGTTTCTCACTTCAGTTTTCACATGGTAACCTAATATGCTTTGTGGTACAAACCACTCTGTAGTGAAATCAAAAAAAAATTTTTTTTAGATGTGTATAGTTTATGTGGAAATCAGCATATTTAATCCCTCAACAATATTTTATTTCATTTATTTTTTATGGCCACACTCAAGGCATATGGAAGTTCCTGGGCCAGGGATTGAATCCAAGTCGCAGCTGTAGCAACGCCGGATCCTTTAACTCACTGCGTGGGGCCAGGGATTGAACCTGCACCTCTGCAGCCATCCAAGCTGCTGCAGTCAGATTCTTTTTTTTTTTTTCAATTAATCAATTTTTTATTTATTGAAATATGGTTGATTTACAATTTTATTCATTTCAAAGGTACAACATAGTGATTCAGTATTTTTATTTTATTATTTTTTAAAATGTGCAGTCAGGTTCTTAACCCACTGTGCCACAGCGGGAACTCCCCACAATATTTTAGAGCGTGTCCTGAGGACTTCTAGATCCTAACTTTAATTAAAATATATATAGTAAGTAAATTACTACATTAAATAAATATGTATTGCTGACCTATCCCATAGAGAAGTCATTCATTTTATGTGGTCCCAGGTTACACCAGCAGTATGAAATGAATAGGAACCCGCAACGACTTGCAAGGATGTTGATAAGCAGTTACTGAGAACTGTTTGCTGTCTAACACCTAAAATGAGTTCCCGAGGATTCTCCTCCACTCTCCTTCAAACCCCACATCCCATCAGTCAGTAGGACCCGCTGCTGCCCGCGTTTCCTCTGTTCTCGGCTTTTCCACCCTCCCGCCCTCTCCTCGGCGTCATCAGCACACACCCAGACTATGGCCACAGCTGCCTGGCTGGCTTCCCTGACTCTGCTCTTCCGTGGAGGTGGGAGAAGGGTGCGAATCCCATGAGGACAGCACAGAAGTGGGTTTGGGGAGCCGTGGGTGAGCAGTTCAGTTTCAACAGAGCAATGGATTTATATCAGGAAGTGGGAGACGAGTCTGGAAGGAGATTAGCATGGTTGATGGGAGGGCCTTGAATTTTGCACTCAAAAGTTCAGCTTATTTAGGGGTCAAAGGGGAGACATTTTTTTTTTACTTTTGAGCAGAGAGAGGCTCCCCCGCACCTTTGGAAACTCGTTCGTGTGGCTGCGTGGAGGATGGCCTGGCTGGGGGTCGGGGGTGGGGAGACGATTGCTGAGTGCTGGATACAAGTTCACTGCAACAAGCAAGGCCACGGAAGCCTGAGCTGGGGGAGTAATTATGGAAGGGAAATGAAGGGATGCATTTTTTTTTTTTAATTGTATCACTCCTTTGTGTAAAAACATGTAGAGGCGGCCTGTTGTGTATCACTTTATCAACTTCAAGCTCTTGCACAAGCCTCTTTTATCTGATTCCATTCTGTCTGACTGGTCTGATTTCTCAGCTGATAGTAAACCCAGTGGAGGCAGGGGCCACACCTTGTATTTCTGCATCCCTACAGTGCCTGCCACAGCAGAGATGAATAACAAATACTTGCTGATGAATGGAACCAGAGTCAAAATCTCCCCTACCCTTTGCACGGGCTCCCAAGCTTTTTTTTTTTCTATGATTTTTTTTCCCCCAGATTTCTTTGATGGCTTGAGGTGCTTCAGCTCTGAGTTAAGATTTTAAAATTTATTTTAAAATAAATGATTTTAACATATGGGATCCTGCATAAATTTTATTAGCCATAGTGGTATTTATATCTCCTCCCAGCTTATGTCTGGCACATGACAGGGAAGCAAGTCAGAATGTGTTAAATCCCAAACTGATTTACGGAGGAAAAAAAAGAATAGGAAAATTCCGGGAGGCAGTAATTTGAGAGATAACTTGTATTCTTGTTTTGAGATAAACTCTGAAAAGTAGTTCCAATAACATTTATTATTTAGGGTTTGTGAAGATGGTCTCCTTTGCTGTCTCTGATCTATGTTTATAACTCTGCACCTTGGAAAGGCAGCCGCCAAACTGTTAACAGTGCTTACCTGTTGGAAGGGAAATGGAAGTGGAAGGGGAGCAAGTTGAATACAAAAGTTTTCATCTTGGAGTTCCTGTCATGGTTCAGTGGAAACGAATCTGACTAGGATCCATAAGGACGCAGGTTCAATCCCTGGCCTCCTCGCTCAGTGGATTAATGATCCGGCATTGCCATGAGCTGTGGTGTAGGTCACAGATGCGGCTCGGATCCCGCATTGCTGTGGCTGTAGTGTAGGCCGGAGGCTACAGCTCTGATTCGACCCCCTAGCCTGGGAACCTCCATATGCCTCGGGTGCAGCCCAAAAAAGACAAACAAAAACAAAAACCCCTTTCATCTTTTCATTTTTGTTCTTTTCTATTTTTTTTTTTGCATGTTTGAGCCTATATTCTTGTATAACTTTTATTATTTAAAAATACGTGTTATTAAATTCATATCTTAGAGAATTTGAGGTCAATATCTAGAGATCTAATGTTATAAGGATAAAAAAATGGTGATGACTAAATAAAATGTCTAAAGAGAAAATTGCAGCACCTGCATTTCGATGTAGGTCTATCTCTTGACACACCAATCAGATCATTAGGCCAGATCAAGTCAGCCTTGCTCTGAGGATGGATACGCTCTCATCCTGTGGAGCCCAAAGCTGTTCCATCTCACAGTGCCTGTCTGGATGGTCCCTCTTCGCCCTTTGAGATGTCAGAGGACACAAGAACCAGAATACTTCCCCAATCTGGTTTCAAAAAAGGTCACATGTATGTTTTAGACAATGATTTGTTGGCTCCTACTGCCAAGCTTAAATCACTTCCAGAAGTTCCTGGAAATACAGCAGTTCAGCTCTCTCCCTGTTATTTACGATAGGTTCATTAGATCCAAGACTGACTACTGCTAAAGTCAGACAAATTGCATGGTAATATATATTGATTTCCTCAGCGTATATGTCCACGCTATTGTAACATCTTAATTTCAGCTGAAATTAAAATGTTAAAAAAATGTTTGCTGGAGTTCCTGTCATGGCTCAGTGGTTAACAAATCCGACTAGGAACCATGAGGTTGTGGGTTCGATCCCTGGCCTCGCTCAGTGGGTTAAGGATCCGGCGTTGCCATGAGCTGTGGTGTAGGTCACAGATGCGGCTCGGATCCCGCATTGCTGTGGCTGTGGTGTAGGCCAACGGCTACAGCTCCAATTCGACCCCTAGCCTGGGAACCTCCATATGCCTCAGATGCGGCCCAAAAAAGCAAAAATAAGTAAATAAATAAAATTAAATTAAAAAATGTTTGCTGCATGTTTTTACTGTTATTAATGGGAGTAATATAAATAATTAAGTAATTTTACACGTTACAATGTAGATTTACTTAAATGAAAATCCCCGTTTCCCTTGGTGATAGACCCATTCTTTTCTTCCCAGAAATGAAAACGCAGTAAATTCTTAATATCCTGTATAGTCATTAGAAGAAAGCCAAGATTCTCTTAATGTCCCCCTAAGAAGAATAGCTTTGGAATGAGGCCTAGCTTAAGCATTTGGAAACATCTTTGGAAAGTGAGAACTATGCCTGGGTTCTCTGCTCAATTAATGTTTTCAGTCAATTCACCCATATTTAATCATTAATTAACTCTTCGCAGAGACCTGTACTCAAATGCAGCTGGTTTACTTGACTCTAATACAACTCTGGATGTTTCAGAATCTTTCCAGAAAAGCTGATCTAGTGCTGGTGTCAACCTTTTTTCTTCTTCATTATTTTCTGCTTTCACATGGGTACCACATCCCAATAATAGAGCTCCCAAAAGGCTTCTCTACTTATTGTCCTTGTTAAATGCTTACTGGCTGAGAAGACAACAGAAACTCTATACAGCTGAGTAACAGAAACTCAACTGGCTCACTGAAAATGAATGGTATTCATGGGAGAAATAGGTATGTTTTGTGCAGAGAGAAGAAAGTTGCTTCAGTAAGTCATTCTCTAAGCTTCCTGTGGGTAGTGCATTTTATACGCATCTTTTTCCGATGCATTAAAATGACATCTCAAGCTAGCTAAATCATGTGATTTGACGGGCCTGAGGATGCCACAAAATTATAGAGGCAAAATTATATTTTCATGACCCAACAATTCCACTCCTGGGTATATACTCAAATGAATTGAAAATGGGGACTCAAATACTTCTGCATGAGTGTTCACAGCAAGCCTATTCACAATAGCCAAAAGGTAGAAACCAAAGACCATCAAGGGGTAAGTGGATCAACACATGGTTGTGTATCTGTGTGATAGGAAATCATTTAGGCATAAAAAGCAGTGATGTAGATGCTACATCCACATGCTACAGTGTGTATAAACCTTATCCTTATGGTAACTGAAAGAAGCAAGATACAAAAGGTTACATATTGTATGATTCCATTTACATACAGTAGCCAGAATAGGTAGTCCCACAGAAAGAGAAAGCTGATTGGTAGGTACCACAGGCTGGAGGGAGTGGGGGATGGGGAGACTATTGATAGGTATGAGGTTTTATGTTCGAACTGTCTTAGAACTAGAAAGAGGTGGTGGTTGCACAACATTGTGAATGCATTACATGCCACAAAAATGTTCCTTTTAAAATGGTTTAATTTTATGTTATGTGAATTTCACTCAATAAAAAATGGAAAAACAAAACCCCTTTATATCCAAGGATTCCTGATGAGTGATTGTGAGAGGTAACAGTAGAACGTTGGTAGGTAACTTGGACATCAAGTTCCTTTGATTTGAAGTAGGGGTGAGGCGTTTTAAAGGGTTTGACGTGTCTCCCTAACAGGTCACTCCGTTCCCTTATACACCGCACTCCAGGAATGCAAGACCCACGCTGTTTTGGAAGGGACGGTGCCAGAATCTCTGCCCCTGGTAGGTACCCTGAGGATGTTGTAGGAAGGGAAAGTCAGTGATGACTGATGTGCTGCCCCATCCTTAGAGCATCCTTCTTATCAGGTCCAGTGCTCCATTAATAACAGGGAGTGATCCAGAATAACAATTGTACTTGAAGAGCAATATTTCCCAAAGTATGTCCCATAGGACATTGCCCACACCAGGTGGCCCTCCATTCAAAACAGCTTCTGCGGTCAAAGTTGCTGGGAACCACTCTATTCCGTGTTTCTTCTTGGAGATCCATGATGTCCACTACCAGACAAAGAAACCTCGAGAGCTCCGTTTATTCCTGACTTTCCCAAACCAGTTTGGTCGCAGAACTCCTTTGATGTGGAAAGCATAGTACTGAGAGTGTGGGAAATGCTGCTCTGTGCTAATGGTCTGGACTTGATTTGTTTAGAATGATGGGTCAGCTCCTGAAGAAACGTATTAAATAGAAATCTAAATTATCCATAAAATTGAAGACAAGCAAAGGTGTATCAGCTCAAAGGGATGATTCTAGGTCTCCGTACTGCTCTGGTTTACCACTGCCTGGCTTAGCGGCCTTTTCTCATGGGATTGACCCATCGAAATATTGTATGGCTTTGCTGGTTAAATACCTGATACTCAGTTTGAAAGTTCAGAGTTATGTATAAAAATACTCAGCAACCATTAACCTCTATTACATGCGGTAATGACTGCAAGCTGGTGAAAATAAGAATTTGATTACAAGGCTGTGTGCAAAGGTGATAGAATCCAAAATTCTCAAACTGGAAAAAAGATTTGACTCCTTGGCTCTATTTCCCATCCTTCTTTGTACCTTTAAGATTGTCAAAGCAGTTTACAGGCTTAATAGAACAGGTTAGACAGCTTCATGGAAAGGTACCTAATTAGCATTGGCAACGGTGGCAGGTGTTATTAAGCCAGTAGCTTCTTCAAACGAAATGGTTGAGCTTAGCCATTAAAACATTTTACTAAGTGTCAGTTTTGATTCAAGTTTTCTGGTGCAAATAAGAGTTCTTTCTAAATTCCAATTTGGAGGAATCTATTGGCTTAGCAAGTTCTACTCCCTGGTGTACCATGATTTTTCCATGCTGTCAAGTGATGAAAAAATTTTCTCAGTATGTATAATCACTAATGAATTGATGATAACAAATTCGATGATTATATTTGGCAGTTCCAAGTCCTTCTGCCAATCTGGTGATTGTGTACAATATCTGATGGGCCGCTGAACCGCAGGGAACAGATTCAAAGCGAGCAGATTACAGTAAACACTCATCTGGCATGGAACAGGGGTGCTTTCTGGGTTGCCTGCCAGGTATTGGAGAGGAAGGTTTAGAAGTAATATGGAGACCATTTTTAGACTATCTTCCATCTGGCTTAGGAATTACAAGAAATTAAGATATCTCCAAGGAAGAAACTTTTTTCCCTTGAATTCATTTCATCTACTGTCAAGAATAATCTCTTTTGTGCAATTATTTTACATCTATCTTGCCAATCTACCACTGTCTAGGGAACAAAAGCAAAAACAAACTCAAAAGACAGAAACCCAAGAAAATATTGGTTAATATTTATATTAGCAAATTAAGATTAGACTGAAGTGAAAAGAATCCTGCTAAAAATAAGACCTATGGGTTCTGGGTTGCCTGCACAGATTTTTCCTACTTTCCTTTCCTGGAAAATCTGTTCTTCAAACATTACTTCCTTTGTCAAACCATCCCTAACTTCCAGGTAGTTATTCTTCTATATTTTTTCTATATTTGTAATACTGGATTTAATCCTTTATTGTTTACACTAAAACCATTTTAATTATTTGTTAACATCCTTCTTCCTCCTACTAGACCAGGATACCCAGTGAGGGCAGGAGTTATCATTCATTCAACACAAATTTATTGAGTGCTTACTATGTGCCAGCAGGCCATTCTACTACTCCTTAAAACCATAGTATTCATCTTTTTATTCCCAACACCTAGTACATGCCTGTCCCATTATTGAGGAGGCAATCAATAACGAGTTGCTAAATAATTGAGTAACTGAAAGGATGAATGAATCGATTCTATTATGTAATGCAGAAAACATACCAGTTTGCAATATAGTTTCAGTGTCCCAATTTGCCAACAGAATCAATACAGAGAGAAATTAAGTTCCCAAGGAGAACTGGGTCTGTCATTGTGCAAGGAGGCACAGTGAGTCAATTCCTGGTGGGCCTTAGGGGTTTACCAGGGCAATAAGATGGTGTAACTTTGGGAGGGGGCAGTCTTAGCCTGGTCTCTTCTATGTGCTCCAGTTCCACCCTGTTCTAAGCTAAAAATTGCTAGCTGGCTACATCAAGAGAATTTCCAGGGCTCCCTTGCCAATAACCAGAGGAGCAGGTGGAGGGAGAATGGACCAAGGAGGAAATAATGCAAATGAAATATTTAAAAGACTGTAGGTTTTTCCCTTTACTGAAATATGCTTGTTGCAGAATCCATAAGGCCTGTTGATTTTTCTCTTACATTATTTCCCTCTGCTATTCTATCCCTCTTTATAAATAATATGCAAGGCTCTATATAGCTGTGGCAAATCATTTTTGACAGCAGGGAGGACTTTTCCAAGATGAGCCAGGGCCATCCTTAGCCCCGAACTCCCTTATCAGCCGTTTGCCCAAACAGTCTCTGGAGCTGGCTCACTGAGGCTGTCATGCCTCTGAAGCTCACACTTGAGATAAAGGCTCATTTCTTGGAGTCTGATCTAGTTCCAGCAGCAGGTGTGGTTTCCATGGTTGGGTTTGGCGTAAAGGAAGAGAGACATGAAAGGAAACCATTAATCCCACTTGTGTTCCTCATGCATTCCCTTGCCCATTTTCTGCAGGACTCTTCTAATCCCTTGCCAGTCGTGTTGAGCTATTTCATGGTCGGCAACTAATATGCCGTATATTTTAATCTTAGGAGAAAATAGAGACAATAAGGCGTCTACCTTTTCTCCTTTCCATATCAAGCATGTCTTCACCTATCATTCTCCTCTTTCCTTTTGTTTCAGAGAAAGAGGCTGTGTTTCTTTTCCATTGCCATGTAACAAATTATTCCCTGATGTAGTAGCTTCAAAGAAGAAATGCTTATTTTACATTTTGATTTTTAGGGCTGCACCTGTAGCACATGGAAATTTCCAGGCTAGGGGTCAAATTGTAGATGCAGCTGCCGGCCTACACAACAGCCACAGCAATGCAGGATCCGAGCCGCATCTGCGGCCTATACCACAGCTCACATGGCAATGCCAGATCCTTAATCCACTGAGCAAGGCCAGGGATTGAACCCGCATCCTCATGGATACTAGTCAGGTTCTTAACCCACTGAGCCACAATGGGAATTCCAGAACAAACGTTTATTTTCTCACAGTTCAGGGATTTTGAAGTAGCTTAATTGGGAGGGCCTGGCTCAGGATCTTTCATGATGTCAACTGGGTCTACACGTGTTAGAGCTTAATTGGGTCTACACTGGTGTGAAAGTTTGACTGGCGGTATGGGCAAAAGGCCCGAATCCCTCACTGCATGGGCCTCTCCACTGAAATGCTTGCATGGTCTCATGAAGTATCAGCTGGCTTCCCCCAGGCAGAGTGGTCCAAGAGAATCAGTATAGAAGTCACGACGCCTTTTATGACTTACCCTCAAAGTCGCCCATGGTCACTCCCACCACGTTCTAAGAGAGATGATTCACCAAGTGCCACCTACACCCAAAGGGCAGGGATTGGGCCCCCCTCTTTTGAAGGAAGGGTGATCACAGAATTTATGGACATCTTTTAGAATCCCCACTTAGGGGTCTCTCTTCCCTTTCAGGGCCAAAGCCTTCACCTATGAACTTGATCCCATCCTCTCCCACCTGGATTTGGCTAATCAAGGGTGCCCTTTCTTAATATCTTAATAGTAGATCCCTTTTGCTGAGCATTTAATGTCCTAGCTGTAGGCCAAGCACTCCATTAAGTGGATAACCTCCCTTAATACACACAACTCCATAAATTGTGGGATTAACTACCAGCTTCTACAAATGAACAGGCCAAGGCTCAGGAGGTTTAAGGGAGATGTTTGGCGTCAGATTACTAGTAAGTAAAAAGTGACTATTTAGGAGTTCCCTGTTGAGGCTGAGTGGGTTCAGAACCTGACTAGTAGCCATGAGGATGTGGGTTCAATCCCTGGCCTTGCTTAGCGGGTTAAGGGTCCAGCGTTGCCCTGAGCTGCAGCATGGGTGGCAGATGTGGCTTGGATCCCGTGTTGCTGTGGCTGTGGAGTAAGCCGGCAGCTGCAGCTCCAATTTGAGCCCTCGACTTGGAATTTCCATATGCCACAGGTGTGGCCCCAAAAAGAAAAAGGAAAAAGTGGCTCTTTAAACTCAGCCCTCGCTGACCATAGCTGTGCCCCCTCTCCACTACTTTGCTCTATGCAGCGCCATATGGACTTACCTCTCCATCAGTTTCTTCTTAGCTTTCACAGAGGCTCAAGTCTTCCTCATACAAAAAGTACCTACCTTTCAGCCCTGCCACATCTCAAGCTTTGTCATATCTTCCCATTTGGTAAAGTGGGGTCAGCAAACATTCTATATTTCCACGCTCCCACTTGCTCCCACCTACAGCCGTCCAGTTCTGCACTGGCTATCTAGTGACATAGATTAACCAGTGACTCCCTACCTTCCAAATCCAGTGCTTCCCTTTCAGCCCACATTCTGCTGTATTTCATCAACTCCAAGATGCCTCATTTTCAACGTTTCTGAAATTGAGGTGTCTTCAAAGAAATAGCACTCAGTATGTGATAGAATAAATGTCTTTGCTCCTCTTTCATTTCATCCCATGGCTCAGTCCTTTCTCTGGGAAACTTCCCACTCTTGTGCCAGACATTGTGAACAGGCTTGCCTCCTTCCCCTCTGATAACTCTACCCCCTCTTCTTTATCAGCTCCTCTTCCTCAGACAACCCTCGATTGGTGATGCAGAGAATTTGGGGTCTGGGGAGCAAAATTTGCCGTCCCAAAATATCTCTTTGGCACACAGATTATTTTGAGCTGAAAACAATCAAAGACTCATGAAGAACCTTTGAGCTTCCCTCGAATTGCCTAAAGAACATAACTGAGGACCCGCTCCAGGAAGGTGACACTACTATGAACTAGGCGTATAGACAGGGAAGAATCTAGCAAAGTCTGTTACAGTTCCTCTCTGTGTCTCGCTGTCTCTGCACAGTCCAGCAAACATTTGTTTACCAAACATTTGCTTTTCCATCTTCATGTGAATTGCCTTCCTCTCCTTTGAGGTCCCAAACCACAACCCCCAACATCCTCTTTTGTCTTTAGCAAAGGTGGTATTTAAGGTGAAAGGTTTAGTCATTTATGAGTTACTCACGTTTCCTGGGGCTCTCCCATGTATACATGTTATTTAATTTTTTGATTTTCTGCTGTTACTTTGTCTCATGTTAGTTTAATTCTTAGACCAAGTGCCCAGCTAGCTTCATTGCAGAGCATGAGACTTTTTTTTTCTTTTTTGGCCACGCCCATGGCATGCAGAAATTCACTGGCCAGGGATCCAACCTGCTGAATAACCAGACCCACAGCAGTGACAATGCCAGATCCCCAACCCGCTAAGCCACCAGGGAACCCCAGAGCATGAGACTCTAATTCTTAGACCAACCAGAAGAACCTAGAAGGGTAGAGGGAAATTTCTTCCTCCCCAAGAGTGGTGATTCACTCTTACTACCTTATGCACTACTTGGTGATCTATTACAAAATCTTCCATCTCACTTCTATCGAAAAAGAAAATCTCTGATTTCTGCTCCAGCCTCCATCTTTCCTTTTAATTAATTGCTTATCTCCATGTCCTATGAGTACCACTAACTCAGCCTGTTCCAAATCTTAACCCCTTCCAGACTAACTTCCCTGCTTTTATTCCTGATCTTGAGTCACCACTGTGCAAGAATATCTCAGAGACATTTACTCATCTATAAGGGAGACCAGTCGTGTAGATTGCCATCAGATAGGCAAAATAGGGTTTATACAGGGAACATTCTCCATCAGAGGAGCAATGAGAAAGGTTTTGTTCTTCTTTTTCTTTTTCTGGCCACACCTGCAGCATACGGAATTTTCCAGGCTAGAGGTTTAATAGGGGCTGCAACTGAGGCCTATGCCATAGCCACAGCAACATGGGATCAGAGCCACACCTACAACCTACACCACAGCTTGCAGCAACTCCAGATCCTTAACCCACTGAGTGAGGATAGGGATCGAACCTGCATCCTCATGGACACTATGTCGGGTTCTTAACCCACTGAGCCACACAGGAACTCCAAAAAACTTTCTGCTTAGTTTTGTCCTTGAGCATGCCAAATGCTGAAACAGGCCACAAGCAGACTAATTATTATCAGGCAAGACAATTTCAATTATCCATAAATTTTCGAAGAAATCTTGCGACTCAGCTCTGGAGTAGGTAGGTGGAATGTTCGTCTTTCATACTGCCCGCTGCTGGTGTTCTTCCTTTGGTATCCACCATAATTGAGCTGGGACTCATTATAAATACTCACTCCCCTCTTGCAGTCAAATTCAAAACCAAGACCATGGTTGACTATGTGGAATTTGGTGTCTTCTTGATATGGTATCACCCACTAGATATTGGTTTGAGATAATAGCTTTCAGGAATATTTAAACAGCTGCACATCACATATTGGAAGGGCTCAAGAAGCGTGAGCATAATTACAAATATAATTTTTAAAATTTGGAACCATTTATACCCAGTTTCCTAGTTGGCCTAGGCCTAACCAGGAGAATCAGTCTCACGTCTCTTTTTATCCCTCATCTTCCTTGAATCCCTCTGAGGCTTTTGCAGATCTTAGGAACAGCAGCCAATGGTTGGGTTCAGTATGTTAGGAGGTCTTTTCTTAGAGGGGTCTAAAGACAGACGGTAAAACCATTTGTTGGAAAAATTGGCAGCCATTGCAACTGTTTGAGACAGGTAAATAAGGACATTCAAAGAGTTTACGGAGGAGTTCCTGTGGTGGCTCAGTGGAAACAAACCCAACTAGCATCTATGAGGACGCAGGTTTGATCCCTGGCTTTGCTCATTGGGTTAAGGATCAGGCGTTGCTGTGAGCTGTGGTGTAGGTTATAGCCGCAGCTCAGATCCTGTGTGGCTGTGGTGTAGGCTCGTAGCTGCAGCCTGGGAACTTCCATATGCCACAGGGGCAGCCCTAAAAAGCACACACGTGTGCATGCACACACACACACACACACACACACACACGAATTTACGGGAGGGACGATAGCTCAAAGAAAGGTCCTAATACTTTGACCCGCACAAAGGAAGCAGAGAATAAAAGGACACAAATGATAAACTGTTAAATCCTAGTCACTCCTTTTGTAGAACTGGAGTAGCTACCCATTTCCAGAGCTGTGAGCGTCTAAAAGCTTTTCCCTTAGGGTTATGAATCTCCAGTGGGTAGAATCCCTAGCGACTTTACACTGAGAATCATAAATCCGTAAGTATATACCCGAGAGTTTCAGAGAAATATTCTTGATTAAATGTACTTGATATGACCTTTCCAAGCCTGACCTCTGGGCCTCCTCAGAATGCCCAGTCTGCTGGTTTTACATGATATAGGAATGTGCCTGATGTTGTCCCCTTCGAAGCATAGCTTGTAACTGGCATGCAATTGTGTACATATCAAGTTTTGACAAGAGCTGACAAGACTGAAGGCTTAACAGGGTAAAGTGTGTTGGAGAAGTTAATCTGAGCCTCATGGATGTTCCTATGGAATTTCATATGGTGCGAGTGTGCGGTTTTGCGCTGCACATCCATCATCTTATCATTAAGGCAGAGTAGGACAGACCAAGAAAGCTTAAGCGCTCCTAAAAATGTGGACAGTTCTGAAATACAATTCATTCATTCTAGAACTGTAAGGGTCATGTGGACAAGGGTGGTTCTGTTTTATTTGGCGACACAAATAAAGTGCATTCCTTCATCTGGATGAAAAAAGCAAAATCCCAAGTTTTTCTGTGTTAAAGCACCATCCTTTTAGAAGAAAGCTTTTGTCCCCAAAGAAGATTGCAGCCTATTCCTGAAGCATATATAAGGCTTTGTCACTTGGGAAATAGAATAAATCCATTTGTAAGGGTTCCAGTGATTCCTAAGGTGGGATTCTGAGGCTTGCAATTCCTTTATAGCTTTTCTTAGGTTTTGATGATCATAAATAAGGGAAATTTCAGTTACCTCTTGGGCCTTGGGCAAAATTTTCACAATCATATTTTTGTGTTTTGGATTGATTCTTCCTTAACATTGTAGATGCTTCTATATGACAAAGGTAATAAGCTCTGGATACGTACTTGGGAGCCACCAGGTGGCCACTGTGGGAAGTTCCAAACTCAAACTATGTATGAGCGGTTTGACTATCACTATTTTTTCCCTTCTGTACGGGTAGCTCATGGTACTCAAAGAAGTCTCTTCTGATTGATGAAATCATATTAAGTAACCCTCCTTATAATTACAATCATGGGAAAATCAGTAAGGCTGGCCGTTTTGCATAAAGATAGGGCATTCCCTTTAGCCTCAAAAGTGTTACTGGTATGTACTTACAGGAGTATTTAAAAATTGACATTTCTTGAAGGAGGATTAAGTCAGCGGAATAGAAGGACTGGAGCTCAACTTCTCCCCTAAAAACAACAAACAAGCTGAGCAATCCCCACCCAAATGGACCAGAAACCTTAAAAAAAGATCCCCTACTCCAGAAGAAAAAGGAGAGGCCACATCAAGAGGTAGGAGGGGCAATTTCACCATATAAACAACCCCATACCTCCCGGGTGGGAAGCTCCACAGACTGAAAACTAACTGGTTCACAGAGACTCACCTACAGGAGTGAGAGTTCTGAGCCCCACATCAAACCCTCATGTGTGGGGATCCAACACTGGGAGAAAGAGCCCCTGGAGCATCTGGCATGGAAGGCCAGTGGGGCTTGTGCGCAGGAGCTCCACAGGACTGGGGGAAACAGAGACCCCATTCTTAAAAGGCGCACACGGACTTTCACGTGCACTGGGTCCCGGGGCAGAGTGAGGTCTCCATAGGAATCTGGGTCAAACCTGACTGCAGTTCTTGGAGGACGTCCTGGGAAAAGAGGGGTGAACGTGGCTTGTTGCAAGGGAGGAACACTGAAGGCAAAGCTCTTGGGAATATTCAGCAGCTGCCTTTCTCTGGGGGTGGCCATTTTGGGAAAATCTGGCCACACCCATCAGTCAGTGCTGAGAAGCCCCAGGGCAAACAACAGTCCAGGTGGGATCACAGCCCCGCCCCTCAGTAAACAGGCCACCTAAAGACCCCTCAGGCACACAGCAGCCCCTAATCCCATCCAGAGACTAAGCCCCACCCAACAGAGGGATTAGAATCAGCTCCACCTACCAGTGGGCAGGCACTAGTCCCTCCCATCTGGAAGCCTACAGCAAGCCCCCCATACAGACTTCAGCCACGAGGGGGGCAGACGCCAGAAATAAAGAGAGGCTACAACTCTATTATTTGTAAAAAGGTCCCACACCAAAAACCTATAAAAATTAAAAGACAGAGAACTATAACTCAGATGAGAGAGAAAGGAAAAACCCCAGAAAATCAGCTAAGTGATGAGGAGATTCTTAGCCTCCAGGAAAAAGACTTTAGACTGTTGATGCTGAAGAAGATGCAAGACACTGGAAATAAACTGGAGGCAAAGATGGATAACTTACAGGAAACACTGAGCAAAGACATACAAGATATAAAACTGAAACAAGAAGAGATGCAAATTACAATCACTGAAATAAAACATCCACTAGAAGCAGCTAACAGCAGAATACAGGAGGCAGAAGAACCAATACGCGAGGTGGAGGACAGATTAGTGGAAATTACGGATGCAGAACAGAAAAAAGATTGAAAACAAATGAAGAGAGTCTCAGGGAACTCTGGGACAATGTTAAACACACCAACACCCGTACTATAGTGGTGCCAGAAGGAAAAGAGAGAGAGGAGACAGAAAAAATATTCCAAGAGATAATAGCCAAAAACTTCCCTCACATGGGGAAGGAATCACTCACTCAAACCCAGGAAGCACAACGAGTACCATAGAAAACAAACCCAAGGAGGAATACACTGAGACACATATTAATCAAACTGACCAAAATTAAAGACAAAGAGAAAATCTTGAAAGCAGCTAGGGAAAAGAAACAAGTAACATACAAGGGAACCCCAATAAGGTTATCAGCAGATTTTTCAGCAGAAGCTCTGCAGGCCAGAAGGGAGTGGCATGATATACTTAACGTGATGAAAGGAAAAACCTCCAACCAAGATTACTCTACCCAGTAAGGTTCTCATTCAGATTTGAAGGAGAAATCAAAACCTTCACAGAGAAGCAAAAGCTGAGAGAATTCAGCAACACTGAACCAGCCTTACAACAAATACTAAAGGAACTTCTCTAGGCAGAAAAGACAAGATAGCAACAGGAAACGAAAATTCCACAAATGACAAGGCTCACCAGTAAAGGTATATATACAGTAAAGATGTGAAATCATCCATGCACAATATGCCACCAAAATCAGAAATCATGAGAAGAGGTGGGTACAAATGCAGGACACTGGAGATGAATTTGCAATTAAGTGAACAACAACTTAAAACAATCTCATATATATATATAGACTCTTATATCAAATCTTCAGAATAACTGCAAACCAAAAATCTACAATTGATACACAAACAAGGAATCTCTGAAGAAGAAATATATCTCAGAGTAAATAAGTGCATAATCCACCATGAAGGGGGTCGTTTGACATCATTCTTGGAATGCTGAAGTCTTCTTAGATCTGATTCTGATTTCCTCTCCATCAAAGAACTTATGGTAATTATAATTAAATAATGCAACTGTACAATTAAAAAAATAAAATAAAAATTGACATTTCTTTCAGATGTTGTCTTATCTCTAATAAGTCATTAATTCATTTCCTCTTTTTGATTCAGGTGCTTAAGGAAGTTAGAAAACCCATTTGCTTTCATACTGTGCCAAGATCTTGAACACCCCTAAGGCACATATACTATCAGTGAGTGTTTTTTTGGGTTTTTGTTTTTGTTTTTGTTTTTTGCTTTTTAGGGCCACACTTGTGGCATATGGAAGTTCCCAGGCTAGGGGCTGAATCAGAGCTGCAGCTGCCGACCTACACCACAGCCATACAACAAGGGATCTGAGCCTCATCTGTGACCTACACCACAGTTCATGGCAACACCGGATCCTTAACCCACTGAGCAGGCCAGGGACTGAACCCGCATCCTCATGGATGCTAGTCCAGTTCATTACTGCTTAGCTACAATGGGAATTCCCAGTGAGTGTTTATTTTATTGACTTACAGTTCATTTACAATGTTGTGTTAGTTTTTGATGTACAGGAAGTGATTCAGTAAACATAGACTTTTTCATATTCTTTTCATTATGGTTCATAACCAGATATCGAATATAATTCCTTCTACTACACAGTAGGAACTTGTTTGTCCATTCCATATATAATAGTTTGCACCTGCTAACCCCAAACTCCCAAAACATCCCTCCCCACTGCTCCTCCCCCTTGGCAACCACAATGTTCCCTATGTAAGTCTGCTTCTGTTTCTTCTTCTTCTTCTTTTTTTTTTTTTTGTCTTTTTGCCATTTCTTGGGCCGCTCCTGTGGCATATGGAGGTTCCCAGGCTAGGGGTCGAATCGGAGCTGTAGCTGCCAGCCTACACCAGAGCCACAGCAACGCAGGATCCGAGCCGCGTCTACAACCTACACAGCAGCTCACAGCAACGCCGGATCATTAACCCACTGAGCAAGGCCAGGGATCGAACCTGCAAATCTCATGGTTCTTAGTCGGATTCATTAATCACTGCGCCGTGACGGGAACTCCTGCTTCTGTTTCAATGAAGCTCATGTATGTCATATTTGAGATTCCCCAAATAAGTGATATCATATGGTATTTGCCTTTCTCTTTCTTAGTGGGATAGACTCTAGGTTCATCTGTGTACCTGCAAATGGCATTATTTCATTTACTTTTTTATGGCTAAGCAGTATTCCATTGTGTATGTGTGTGTATACAGACACACACACACACACCCTGCATCTTCTTCATCTGTCCATCTGTTGGTGGATATTTAGGTGGTGTCCACGCCTTGGCTATTGTAAATAGCGCTTCTGTGAACATAGGGGTGCCTATCTCTTTTTGAGTTATAGTTTTCTGCAGATATATGCCCAGGGGTGGCATTGCTATATCATATGGGAACTCTGTAGTTTTTTGAGGAACCTCCATACCCTTTTCCATAGTGGCTGCACCAATTTACGTTCCCACCAACCGTGTTAGAGAGGTCTCTTTTCTCCACACCCTCTCCAGCCGTTTTTGCTTGTGGACTTTTCGTGATGGCCATTCTGACTGGTGTGAATCATTGTAGTTTTGATTTGCATTTCTCTAATAATTAGTGATTTGAGCATTTTCAGCGAGTGGTTTTGAATTCTTAAATCTTTAACAAGGTGGCGTGCTCTTGTTAAGAAGCAGAGAGTTTAAAGTCATTGCTTATGCAGCATGGAATGTACTTTATTTTAAAGGTAAGAACTATGAAAAATAATGTATCAGCATTGGCCAAGTATCAGTCAGGACAGGGAATGTTGAGTTTGAAGAGCTGTTCAGCAGTCATGGGGTCACTTTTTTTAGGAGGGGGAGTTAGATTGCTTTCCTTAGGTTGGATCCCTTAGGTTAGAGTGGATCTTGACAATTATATGGGAAGGAGACAATGAAAAAATGCCACAGGTGAAATGTGACTATTATGCAATTATTTTGAAGCAGTTAGGTTGGAATAGCAAATCTTATGAGGCCAGTGAGTGAGAAGGGGAGCTGGAATAATGCCCACCGAGGGACCAACTAGCTGACTTATTTCTGCCACAGCAATAAACAGGGTACCTAAGCCTACCGAAGGTAAACCACAGGCTTATGATGAGTTTTTAGCTTTTGTGTAGGCACTTTTAAAGTGTTTGCCTTTTCTGTGCAAATGATACAAAGGATTCATCATGGTCAGGCTGCCCAAAGTCAGGAGTGGCTATAATGTCTGCTCAGGAAAGGAAAAGTCCTATTGAACAATGGGCACCCAAGAGAGCATGTGATTTGGGTTGCTTTGTAGTGACTGAGCTAAAAGCAATATGGCAAACGCAGCATACTGATTCTCTGTAGCATCCGTAGCTAATTATATATGCTGCCCCCTACCCTTCCGAGGAGTGTCAAGATTGTTAACGGTATGTTAACCAATCTGCTGTTTTGAATTTAGGGCCCAAATAGGGGGCATACAAAATAAAGAGTTAGCACAGAAGCTATGAACATACATAAAAGAGCAGAGCATAAGTCACCAGAGCCTAAAGTTAAGAAAAGTGTTACAATCTTCACCAGATGGAAAACTTTAAATAAAAACAGTAACTAGTAACAGTACTTACTAGGAATCCTAACTTAGAAGAATTTTTGTTTAAAAATGATTCAAAAACATGACAAGCAAAAAAAAAAAAAAAAGATACCCAAAGATCATTCTTTTTCTGAACTATGTCATTTATAAACTCTTTGTTTACTAATTCACATGCATATATATATACACACACATCATTAAATGGAAATGTACAGCTTTATAAAATATATATCACATTAAATTTACCATCCTTATAAAACTATAGCAATTTCCTTGAAAGCCCAACAAAACATATCCATCACCTCAGCCATTTGTATGTTCTGGCAACTACGATTTGAGTACTGGTTTTCTTATAACTTTTAACCCAAGAAACTAACTTCCGTCCCCTCTCAGGCACAGAGAAAACTAGAAAGGAAGCAACTGAGGTTTGTCTGACATACTTAGTACCTAGCAGGCCACAGCACTACAAAGATGCCTGCCTGTGTACCAGCAGCTCATTCCACACCCATTCATTCTGCCTACCTTTAACAAAGCAGATGCCATCCTGTATGCCAATACGACCCATAAGGCCCTGGCATTTGTATATTGGTGGTTATGGTCCCTCCCTAAGGAATAAAGACAGGAGATAAGGGCAGATATATAAAAATTAGACTTGCTTGTTTTATATTCTCCATTTTTTAGAGTTTTGATCTGCCAAGGAACTGGGCATCCAAAGGTTATTAACTAACTAACTCAATTAGTCCAAGGTCTCAAAGCCAATTTGGGATCTTGGTATTATGATTTAAGTTGATGCTGCAGAATAGTTCAGTCATTGCTGATATCAAAGATTGTCAAACAAATTTTATAGAATTTATAGAGACAGTGGAAGTAGAGTAACTAATTCTGTGTGTGTGTGTGTGTGTGTATTTAGGGCCGCACCTGCAGCATATGAAGGTTCCCAGGCTAGGGGTTGAATCGGAGCTGTAGCTGCTGGCCTACACCACAGCCACGGTATCTCTGGATCCTTAACCCACTGATTGAGGCCAGGGATCGAACCTGCATCCTCATGGATACTAGTCAGGTCCATTACCGCTGAACCACGAGGGGAAATCCTAGAGTAATTAATTCTAAATAGTTTAACATTTTCTGAAATTCTATTTTTTTTTCTTTTTCTTTTTTTCTTTTTCTTTTTTTTTTTTTTTGCTTTTCAGGGCCACACCCATGGCATATGGAAGTTCCCAGGCTAGGGGTCGAATCGGAGCTGAAGCTGCCAACCTACACCATAGCCACGCAGGATTCGAGCTGCGTCTGATACCTACATTGCTGCTCAGGGCAACGCCAGATCCTTAACCCACTGAGTGAGTCCAGGTATCGAACCCGTGTCCTCATGAGCAACAATGGAAGTCCCCTGAAATTCTTAAGAGCAAATCTTTTTAAAAGATATAATTCTAACTCACAGCTCTGATTTGACCCCTAGCCTGGGAACTTCCATGTGCCGCAGTGCCACCCTAAAAAGAAAACAAAAACAAAAACAAAAAAACCTCAGTGTAGTTGAACATATACCTTTTACATTTTTATATTATTAAATAATTAAGAATGTAAGCTTATCTGAAGAACCAGACTAGTAAAAGTCTTAGGGAGTCCAGATTAGGCTTTCTACGTATAAACAAATCCAGGTCTTGCAAAAGGAAGGATGTTAGCTAGTATTATGCTTTTACCCTGTTAAAAACAGAGAAGACATAATATTGTTTTCAAATCAAAATTATCAAATCGATAGATTCCAAGTGCATGGGATTAAATATTGAATTCTCTTCTATTTATAGGAAAGAAGATTAGCTTCTCCAAGTCCATCAAAATAGAAGTTCCTTCAATTGTAATGCAGTTTAGAAAGTCTCTCTGGAGGGAGGCAAAGACAGACCAATCCATTCGTTTAGAAATTATTTATGCCCTAGATCTGTCAGGGTTCACCAGAGAAGCAGAGCCAAGAAAACGTGGACATTTTAGACAGAGGTTTATTACAAGGAATTGGCTCACACAATCACCGAGGCTACAAGTGCAAATCTGCATTGCGGACCAGCAGGCTGGAAGCCAGGACCATTGATGGTGCAGAGGAGGTCTGAAGACAGTCTGCTGCCGAACTCCCTCTTGTTCAGGGAAGCCAGGTTTTTTGGTCTCTTTGGGTCTCCAACTGATTAGATGAGGCCCACCCACATTATGGGGGAGGATCCAGATTTAAATACTCATCTCATTCCAAAACAACCTCCAAGACAACACAAATCAACAATCACACACCCATAAAATGAAAAAAAAAAAAAAATCTTGTCAAGATCTCAAGACAGTTAAGTAATTATAGAGGGATGTAGAGCTGAATTTCTATTTTATGAAATGCTATTTTTTTCCCCATACTTGTTCAGTCCATTTGTGAACTGAGCTAGGGGTTCAGTTGCAAAGGTTTATTAACACCTCACTGCTGGGTCACAAAACTTCCCTCATACGCTGATATTGCTCGTTTGCAGGTACTTCTTGGAGCTGTCTTATTTCTTTTACTAAAGAATGGAGGAAGAGGAGTTCCCATCGTGGTGCAGTGGAAACGAAACTGACTGGGAAACATGAGGTTATGGGTTCAATCCCTGGCCTCGCTCACTGGGTTAAGGATTCGGCGTTGCCGTGAGCTGTGGTGTAGGTGGCAGACGCGGCTTGGATCTGGTGTTGCTGTGGCTGTGGCATAGGCCGGTGGCTAAAGCTCTGATTCGACCCCTGGCCTGGGAACCTCCATATGCCATGGGTGCGGCCCTAAAAAGACAAAAGACAAAAAAAAAAAAAGAAGAAGAGGAGTTCCCCTTGTGGCTCAGTGGTTGACGAATCCGACCAGGAACCATGAGGTTGTGGGTTCGATCCCTGGCCTTGCTCAGTGGGTTAAGGATCCGACGTTGCCGTGAGCTATGGTGTAGGTTGCAGACACGGCTCGGATCCCGAGTTGCTGTGGCTCTGGTGTAGGCCGGTGGCTAGAGCTCCGATTCGACCCCTAGCCTGGGAACCTCCATATGCCGCGGAAAGCGGCCCTAGAAAAAAGGCAAAAAGACAAAAAAAAAAAAAGAGAGAGAGAGAGAGAATGGAGGAAGAGTCTTGTACATAGAACCCTTTCAATTTCTTGGCATGTCATGAAGTTAAGGACAAACTAGAAGCAATCATTCTTATTCTGTCTGCATTCCCCAAACACACGTTTAAATCCATTTATATAATTGCTATTCATTTCTTTCTTTTCCAAGTCATTAAAAAAAGTTTCAGGTTGTTTTGTTTTGTTTTTTTTTCTTTGCTTACATTCCCTCCCATTGATAGCAGATGTGTTTGAGTTAGCTATAATCTATGACAGACTCCTGTGGCTAGTCTCCAGTAGTTAACAACAACCCCCAAAAAGCTGTCCCATAGGACTTCTGGGGTGCTGGTGTGAGCAGCCAGATAAATATGAAAAAGAAGAACAAAACTGAAGGATTCACACTTTCTGATTTCAGAACTTATTACAAAGCAGCAAGATGGCGTGGTCTTAGCATAAAGAACATAGCTATCAATGAATCGAGAGTATAAAAAACAAGCCGTTGTATTTGTAGTCAGTTGATTTTCACAAGGTAATTAATTCAAGGGGGGAAAGAACAAGCTTTTCAACAGAGGGTGCTGGGACAGCTGGTATCAACATGCAAAAGAGTGATGCTGGCCTCGTCTCATATCACATACAAAACTTACCTCGACACGGTCATAGACGTAAACGTAAGGGTTACAACTATAAAATTCTTAGAAACATACGGGTGAGTCTTCATTGCCTGGGTTAGGCAAGGCCTACCTAAATGTGACATTGAAAGCACAAGTGCAAAAGAAAACAGGTAAACTGAGCTTCATGAGAATTAAAAACTTCTGTGCTTCCATGGACATCATCAGGAAAGTGAAAAGAGAAGCCACAAGATGGAGAAAGCAAAAACCACACGGTAGGTGACTGGATTTTAGCTTGGGGCAAGCCAATTACCTGAAAACTACTGAGGAGAACAGTTTGCCCTAGAGGGGAATGCAAGCTACTAAGCAGAGTGATGGGGAAAGATCTGGGTTTTGTTATGATAATTTTGCAATGTGGCAGGTGGATAGGGGCACCCAGTGAAGAGACTGCAAATGATAAGGACCCGAGCAACATTTTCTCATTACAGTTTGGTAGTGAGGGATTGAATGTACAAATGGGCAAGGGCCAGCCCACCTATAAAGACAGAACTCTGACTCCTATTCTGCAGCAACCAGTCGGGGAAGCCAACCTACTATCTGCAAGTTGAACTTATAAGAAGTCAAACTTCTACCTCTAATACCTAGTCCAAGAAGTGAAACAACAACTCCTGTAACAATGGGCCCCAGATGGCCAGGGCTTTATTAACATCTGATACCCTCCCTAGTTTGGGCCGCTGCTTCCAGCTTGGGACCAACTGAAGACAGCACATAGGCTCTCCTGATGAATCGCACAGGATGCTGTGTTCCCAGTCGGCCTGCCTGTAGCTTCCCAAGCCAACAGCTTCCAGTGAGGGTACACCTGCAGCCCTCTCTGTGTCCTACCCAGCTACAGCTTCTTCACTCTGCTGCCTGCCTTTGAGTGTCTGCCAAAACCTAAGTGATGCTGGCTGCCTCCTGTGCTACCGCAAGCCTTGAATAAACAGCCTTTTATCTCCATTGGTTGGTCTTTGTTTATTTCCACAGCAGACAATGACTGTTTAAGCCAGATGTTAAATATCACTCCCAGATCAAAGTGGGGAAAAGAGTCAATGCTTTATAGGTATTCTTTCCATGGGCAAGACTAGCTCTAGCCTCACTTGGGGTTTCTCAAATTTAACCATCCTGGTTGATTCCTTGGGCTGTGAAGAGAAGCCGACGCATGCTGCCCTTGCCCTGGCGTCTGCGCCTCCACCCTGAGCAGCACAGTGGAGCGTCGTCGCTCACAGGATCCCTTGCCCTGAGCGTGAGCTTAGTTTGGGATCTTGTCACCACTGGAGTCCAGGGTAGGCACTGCCCCCCCCACACACCGCCCCCCAGGCAAGGTGAAGCCAGGCTCCTCCTGTTCCCCATAATCTCCCAGCCCCAGAGAGAGACTCTTGGCCGGAAGCCACCCTCGACAGCTCGCATGATAAGCAGCGCTCAGAGACAGCAGCCTGCGGATCCCCGTCAAGGAAAAAAAGAACAATTTTCTAAAGCAGCATAATGGGAAAAGAAGGTCGCCTCCCTTCTACCTTACCTCGCAGAGAAGTTTTACTTCCACTTGCTGCTTGTCCACTGCCAGGCCTGCCCTGGGGCTTCTGGTCCACAAGGGCGTCCTTGCTGCCCCCCAGCCCATGTCTGCGCATCACTAAAGACGTGAAGGATGAGCAAGAGCTTTCCCAGCTGTTTCTCGTTTCCAGTTTATAGTCCTGGGCCCAGCTGTGTCTTCCCACCTGGCCAGATTAAGGGAAAAAATGGAGCTAAGATCTGTTCTGCCTGGATCCAGAGCAAACCCTGGGGCTTAGGGTGTGAGGAAGACGAGGGGGAGTTGTGTTTTTAAAATGTGCATGAACATACAATGCAAACTAATTAAATATTTCTGTCTTAAGGTTTTTTTAAAAAAATTGTAAAATACACAGAAAATTTCCAGCTTAACCATTTTAAGTGTACAGTTCAACGGTGTTAAATACATTCACGTCGATGTGTCACCAATGTCCAAAACCCTTTTCGTCTGCAAAACTGTACCCAGGGTTAAACAGCTCCCCACTCCCGCTTTCTTCAGCCCGTGGCAACCACCCTTTTCTTCTTCAGATTTATTTTATCGAAGTCAATAGCCTTCTACGTCCTGTCCCTGTGATTTTGACAACCCTAGGGACCTTATGTAAGTGGAGTCCTACAGTATTTGTCTTTTTGAGACTAGCCTTTATCACTTGGCATCATGTCCTTGAGGTTCATCCATGTGGTAACACGTGTCAGAATTCCCTTCCTTTTTAAGGCTGAAAATAGTCCATTGTATGTATTTACCATATCTTGTTTGTCCATTCGTCTGTCTTTGGATACTTGGGTCGCTTCAAGCTTTTGGCTGTTGGGAAGGACGCTGCTGGGAACATGATGTTACTTTTCTCTATTCCTTCGTTCTTGACTCTGGCCAGAGATGCCTCTAGTACCTCAAGTAGTGTTATTAGGGTGAAAAGAATCAATGTCCAGTTTTTACATTTATTATCTTGTTTTACCTCTGAAACACACGTTAGAGGAAAATCTGAGAACAGATCCCCAAGTTTATGGCAAACAATAGATTTTGAAAGAAAACAGATCAGAGCTTCTTGACGCTGGCTGCACACTGGGGAGATTTTGAAAAAGCACCCTATGCCCAGGTCCTACACCTCTGAGGGTCTGAAATAATTGCTCTGGGCCTGTCAGAGTCACCCGAGAGCCTTTAAATAGCACCAATGCCCAGGCCTTACCTGAGACCCACTAAATTAGAACTTCTGGGAGTGGGGCCCAGGCAGTGATGTATTTTAAAAGTTCCCCAGATGAGTTGATTGCTAGCTGAGACTGAGAACCACTGTCCTAGCCCACACCTCCACCCCTAGAGGGACCAAAGATGGGCCACCTGGACTGGAATGGCAAGGGGAGAGGACTGGGACACGACTTAGAGAAAAGGGGACATCTGGGAAGGATCCAGGTGGAAGGGAGCCATCCCCTGAACCTCTCTGCATCTGTATCAATTAAACTCTCCTCCATGACCTTGAGTGAGTCACCCTTTCCTGCTAGATCCTGACTGATAGAGTTGTCCTCACCTAACAAGGTTGTAAAAATCACTGAAGGTCAGGTTGCCATTAATGCAGAGTAAAGGACAAAGTAGGTGATTAAATGGTTAATTCCACCTGGCGATTGTAAGTAGTGAAAAGTATGGGAGAGCCTTGTAGGTTAATGATCACTCAAGAAAGCAGCCTTGCTTAACAGCAAAACCAAGAAGGCTGGCTGAGCAACAAAACCATGCAACAGGAGCAAGGCGACATATGCCCCCAAACAATGAACCAATGGTGGAATAAAACCCACATCCTGCCCAGGGAGGTCGGCACGTTAGTGATTCCTAGGATGTGCTCCTCTGCATGCACTCAAATCAAAAAATCTAGGGAAAGGTGACATCATACTGAAACCTGAAATGATCTGTCATGTTTTAGTATGTTACCACCTTTTTGCTCATTTCCATTGTGCCATGACAGTCCCAGTCTGACCGTGTAGGGACAAGAAAATTCCCCTGCCCCACATGGAGGAGGAGCTGATGATGGAAGTTTGACGTCTACTCAAGAATGAGAGGCGTTCCTGCTGCGGCTCAGCAGAAACCAATCCGACTAAGATCCATGAGGAGCCAGGTTCGATCCCTGGTCTTGATCAATGGGTTAAGGATCAGGTGTTGCCATGAGCTGTGGCGTAGGTCGCAGATCTGGCTCGGATCCTGTGTTGCTGTGGCTGTGGCATAGGCTGGCAGCTGCAGCTCCAGTTCGACGCCTGGCCTGGGACCCTCCAGATGCCACAGGTGCAGCCCCAAAAAGAAAGAAAGAAAGAGAAAGAAGCTGGTTGTCTCCCCCTCCCCACTTTTCCTTTGATTACAAAATTGTAGCCCACTAAGTTCTCAGGGCAGAGCACACCTTTGCCCGCCTGTGTTGTGTTTCTCACAAGGGTCCTACACACTAATAGACTCTTTCTCAAGCACATTCAAAAAGAGCTGCTCCAGCCACCGCTTCCCCAAGCTGACATATGCCCCCGAACAATGAACCAATGGTGGAATAAAACCCACATCCTGCCCAGGGAGGTCGGCACGTTAGTGATTCCTAGGATGTGCTCCTCTGCATGCACTCAAATCAAAAAATCTAGGGAAAGGTGACATCATACTGAAACCTGAAATGATCTGTCATATTTTAGTATGTTACCACCTTTTTGCTCATTTCCATTGTGCCATGACAGTCTCCCGCCAGCAAACCCTGAAAGTTCTAGTTGCTCTACCCTCTCATTGATACTCGATGTCATCAGCTCTCCTGATTTTAGCCATTCTGTGAAGGGTATAGCCGTATATCATGGTGGTTTTAAATTGTGCATATTAGTATATTATTTTAAAAAACGAACAGAGGAGTTCTTTAGGTTGTTGCCACTGTTGGGGAGGAGACATGGCTTAAGAATTAAATTGACATGTAACAGATTAACAAGAGAAAATCAGAGTTCTCGTCGTGGCTCATCAGAAATGAATCTGACTAGGATCCATGAGGACACAGGTTCGATCCCTGGCCTCGCTCAGTGGGTTGAGGATTTGGCATTGCCATGAGCTGTGGTGTAGGTCACAGATGGGGCTCAGATCCCGTGTTGCTGTGGCTGTGGTGTAGGCTGGCAGCTACAGCTCTGATTCAACCCTTAGCCTGGAAACCTCCATGTGCTGCTAATGCGGCCCTAAAAACACAAAAGAAACAAAAACAACAACAACAAAAAACAACAAGAGAAAATCAAACAAAGTTTAATAAATCTAATGTTGGGGCTCACAGTGGGCCACCCCAAAATATGCAAAAATGGCATTGATTATTTGGAATCAAAGTTACTTAAGACACAGCCAGTGCAAGAGGGACACTCGGACCCTCCTTTCTGTCTCCTTAAAGGTAGGACTAAAGCGCCCAAACGGAAGGTGCCCTCCCTGTATCTGGAGGTAGAAGGATCCCCTTTCCCCAGAGATAGGAATTACAGGTCTGGAAGCCTCTATAAACAAGCCTCTTATTCTTTCATTTACTACCCCAAGCCCACATACGGTTCTGATTCTTCACTACTTGAGCACTGCAAAGCTGTTTCTTTGTCCTGTAAATTCCCTACAATTTCATTGCCGAGGGTCTAAAAGGATAAAAGCTGCCTGCTTTGGCTACTTCTTAGGCCCCATCCTATGAGACCTCTGTGTGCACCAATTAAAATGTGTTCCTTTTCCTCCTGTTCATTTGTCCTCTGTCAGAATTATTATTAGTCCAGCCACAAGAACTCGGGAGGGGTAGAGGGGGACCTGTCCCCTCCCCAGCATACACATCAGAGAGACTCAGGGAACCAGCTCTCCAAAACAGACACGGCCCTCACCTTAGACACCGTCTTCGGTTAGAGACAAACGAAGACGTTGGACAGGGTGGCTTAGAACTTTCGAAAGGAGGAAGACATTTCATATGAAGATTGGAAAAAAAAAAAAAGTTTGGTAAATAAATGTTTGCTGGGCCTTGCAGAGACAATGGGATACAAGACAGATTCTGATCTTTAGGCTTTTATGGTTCAAGTGAAAAAAAAAAAAAAATGAAGGCTGGGAGAATTAAGCACCCAAAGACACCAAGCTCTTATAAGCAGAGTCAGGCTCAGAAGGTGGGACCCCGTTACGGTTGCCCAGGCCCTCGCACGGTCTCTGACGATCTTTAGCCCTGTCCGCAGGGGGAAAGGATCAGAGGCCGCCTGACCAGTGTCCAGGCCGACCTTTCATCACTAGTGGGCAAAGCCATGTAAACCTACACGTTCATTTAAAAATAAGTTATTTCACAAATGCTCGAGAGGGTGTGGGAAAAAGGTAACCCTCCTACACTGCTGCTAGGAATGTCAATTGGTACAGCGACGATGGGGAGCAGTATGCAGGTTCCTTAGAAAATGAAAAAGAGAGTTGCCATATGATCCAACAGCACTCCTCCTGGACATATATCCAGAGAAAAGTATAACTCAACATGGTGTATGCACCCAGTGTTCACAACTGCACTGTGTATAATAGCCAAGACACAGAAGCAACTTATGTGTCCATCAACAAATGAATGAAGAAGATAACACACACACACACACACACACACACACACACACACACACACACATGATGCCTAGGGCCCTCTCACACAGCCTTATTTTTCATAAAAAGAGTGAAATAATACCATTTGCAGCAACATGGATGACCTAGAGAGTATCACAAGTGAAGTCAGACAAAGATAAATACCACATGAAATCACCTAAGTGTAGAATCTAAAATATGACCCAAATGAACATATCTACACAACAGAAACAGACTCACAGACACAGAGAACAGACTTGTGGTTGCCAGGGGGGTGGGGAGGGATATACTGGGACTAGCAGATTGAAACTACTATATATAGCATGGATAAACAAGATCCTATTATATAGCACAGGGAAGTATATTCAATCTCCTGTGATAAACCACTATGGAAAAGAAAAAAATAAACACCATTGATATAATTTAGTTGTCATCAACTAAGCATTTAAGGTATGTGAACATCAGAGATACGTTCACTGTAACAGGGGGAAAATTTTTCTGATGAATACAGGAAAACATCCACAATCTGAGTTTCTCCCAGCCTTATCAGGATGCGGGGAGAGTTACAGGGTGACAGTAGCAGTTATAACTCTTGTCCCTACCTGCTGACACAAGACTTCCAATTTCTTGCAAAGTTTTCTCTCAAACTCTTCTCCATCCCAAGGTTCCTACCTCAAAGTTGGCTTTGCGGGACACAGTGTCCTACACCACTATCTCCACCAGGCGGCAGCACTACATTAGCAGGCACAGCTTTCAGTTTCCTGAGCCCTCTTCCCAGACCATGACAAAGAATCCTTTTTTGTCTTTTGCATTAATTTAAAGAGTTCCCAAAAGACCAAGATTTTTTTGTTTCTACAGGATATAGCTTTCTCAGCCCCTGTCTCACCATACGAATCAGCCATTAGTCTCCTGTAAGCCAAACGTGAGTCACAGCCATAGGGCGGTAGTCAGAATAGCTTATTAGCTCTTCTGACAAAGGCTGCTGAGTCCTTCCAGTCCCTGGGTTGGTTGAGAGCTTGGGAATAAGCAAGATCTCAAATGAGTCCTACCTCTTCTCATGCCTAGATATGATCTTTTGAGGAAATTAATCTCAAAACCTCTGTTTCCTCATCTGTTAAAGGGGGTTGCTGGGGGTATCCACTTCGTAGGGCTCATGTGCAGATTAAATGAGTCTAACAGTCCCTGGCACGTGGAATGCACTGATCCATGTTAGTGCTTAGTATTATACCCATATATACCTACAAAAAAGATACAAATTATTGGAGTTCTTGTTGTGGCTCAGTGGTTAATGAATCCGCCTAGGAACCATGAGGGTACGGGTTTGATCCCTGGCCTTGCTCAGTGGGTTAAGGATCCGGTGTTGCCATGAGCTGTGGTGTAGGTTGCAGACGCGGCTCAGATCCTGTGTTGCTGTGGCTCTGGTGCAGGCTGGCGGCTAGAGCTCTAATTCGACCCCTAGCCTGGTAACCTCCATATGCCGCAGGAACTGCCCAAGAAATGGCAAAAAAGACAAAAAAAAAATACAAAGTATTAACAGGGATTATTTCTGGTGGCAGGATCAGAGTTGATTTTTAATTTCTTCTTTGTTTTCCCAAGTCTTTTTGATAGGTATGCATTGTTTTTACAGTCAGGAAAAAAAGGCAATTAAAATATAATAGATTGTTGATTCCAGTTCCCAACGATTTCACTAAAAATTCAAATACTTTCTCCACTGCTCAATGAGCTCTGGTGGGCTGGGCCTACGTCTTAACTACTTCGGTATCTTTAACATTAGATATATCATTTGACACTCAGTAGGTGGTCAATACTCATGAACAAAAGCTTCATTATATTTCAGATTTTAATTTCTCGGTGTAACTGAGCATCTTCTCTATGAATTCTTTTTTTCTTACTTAGGTCCAATTTCAAGTCCTCTTACAAATTTAATTGAATCTGCTTCAAATTTCTCCTATCAGAATTCCTCTTAGACTGTTGAGTTGGTTTCAGCTAGGTTTGCAAAATATGCACAACATAAAAGTTGAGAGCAAAGTTTTATTTGGGGCAAAACGAGGACAATAACTCAGGAGAGAGCATGTCAGACAGCTCTGAAAACCCACTCCAAAGAAGCAGGGGGATGTCAGCTCCATACAGCTCCCGCCGGGAAGGGCTATGAATGGGGCCACTGAGTTGAGATCAATCTGTTTAATAGCTAAATGAAGGCAAAAGGGCCAGAGGAACCTAGATTATGCAGATTAGAAACGGAAATTGGGAGTTCCCATCGTGGTGCAGGGGAAACGAATCCGACTAGGAACCATGATGTTGTGGGTTTGATCCCTGGCCTTGCTCAGTGGGTTAAGTATTCGGCATTGCCATGAGCTGTGGTGTAGGCTGCAGATGTAGCTCGGATCTGATGTGGCTCTGGTGTAGGCCAGCAGCTGTTGCCTCAATTAGATCCCTAGCCTGGGAACCTCCATATGCCATGGGTGCAGCCCTAAAAAGCAACAAAAACAAAGGGAAATTGACTTTTCGAGAGATGTATCATATTTTAACTTGAACCCCACGGCAGAGAGGGTGGCTGGTTTTCACCTCTTGTAAAGAGTGTATCATCATTTACTGATGATCCAGCTCGGCTGTTGCTATTATTTGCTGACTTTGACTTTCACTCTGAGTGAGTGCAACTGGTCTAGGCTCTCTCTAGAAGGCAGCCTCACACACGATACTGCACTGGTGTTTCTTCTCCCGGAGCAAAAGCTAGAGTTCCCGCTGTGGCTCATCGGTAATGAACCCGACGAGTATCCATGAGGATGTGGGTTTAATTCCCAGCCTTGCCCAGTGGGTTAAGCATCTGGTGTTGCCATGAGCTGTGGTGTAGGTTGCAGACGCAGCTCGGATCCCGAGTTGCTGTGGCTCTGGCGTAGGCCGGTGGCTACAGCTCCGATTCAACCCCTAGCCTGGGAACCTCCATATGCCGAGGGAGCGGCCAAAGAAATAGCAACAACAACAACAAAAGACAAAAAGACAAAAAAAAAAGAAGAAATATGTCAAATCAACAACCTGACTTCCCACCTAAAAGAATTAGAAAAAAAACAAAACCTAAAGACAGCAGAAGGAAGGAAATCCTAAAGATCAGAGAGCAAATCAATGAAACAGAGATTTAAAAATAGAAAAAATATCAATAAAACCAAGAGCTGGTTCTTTGAAAGGGTAAACAAAATTGACAAACCTTTGGCCAGACTCACCAAGAAGATAGAGAGAACCCAAATTAACAAAATAATAAATGACAAAGGAGAAATCTCAATGGATACTGCAGAAATACAAAAAACCCACAAGAGAATACTATGAACAATTATATGCCAACAAATTTGACAACCTAGAAGAAATGGACAAACTTCTAGAGACATACAGCCCACCAAAACTGAATTAAGAAGAAATAAATAATTTGAACAGACCGATCCTAGAAATGACATTGAATGTGTATAGTTTCCACACACACACACACACACACACACATATGTGTATGACTGGGTCATTTGGTGTACAACAGAAATTAATAGAACACTGTATATCAACTATAATATGAAAATTTTTTTAAATTTAAAAAACAATTTTTACAATCCTCCCCCAAATATAAATAAACCTACACATGGCAGCAAACTATTAAAAAAAACCCAACAAGAAACAACTAAAAGGGGGTGGTGAGTTACATGAGTTTCTCTTGAAACTCTGGGATTCCACCCTGACCACTCCTGGGCCTGATGCTTCCTTTCTCCCCCGGATGCAGCACCAGACCAGGGTAGTGTGGACCCTCCTGGCGGCAGCTCAACCAGAAAGGGACCGAAGGGATCCAACTAAATTCTGGTTCAGCCACCTGGATTTTCTTCCCTGCTTGAGATGGTCCTAGATCATAAAGATAATGACCACCTGCCTGAGAGCCCGGCTTGCTGAATCCTCCTCTAGCAGCCCCTGGAGCGCTGTTGCGGGTCTCTGTAAATTTGGTAAAGGTGCCTCTGTCACCCTCATACGTGACCCGTCTCGTATGGAAGGTCTGGGCGTGTTGGGAGCATGACTGAAGGAAAGAGGGAGGCGCAGGTGCTGGAACAGGATGTGCCGGTCCTGTGCTGGTGGAGGAAGAACAGTAACCCCAGCATCTGTGGACCCTGGAGGTGTTGAGTTGCAGGGGCAGGGGTGCAATGAATGGTTCCTTGTCCCCAAGACCTGGCAGTCACCCATCAGCCTAGATCAGGCAGCAGCTCTACTGGACCCTGCCCTTCTGTGGGGTTTGTCGTCCCAGTCTGAATATGGTGAAAACAGGATGATTCATGCAGACGTGGTGGCTTCTGAAGTATCCCTATCTCTGTGCCTGCTGCTGCTGACTACAGCCCTGATCACACTCCCCCCGACTACTGCTCAAACACCTGGACTGGTTCGACCTTGTTCTATCTGATGGGTACAAGTTCACATGCTCTCCTGGTGCCCAAGTGGTCTTGGGTTAGGCCATGTCTGGCAATCACGGCTGCAAAGACAGTTTTTGTTCATGTTCCTTATCCAAAGAGGTGCAATGGCGACAAATCAACCCAACAACGAATCCCCAACTGGAGTGACATGTGCCCCTGTGCCCTGTATCTTTGTATGTGGAGGAGAAAGGGCCACAGAATTCTCCCCAATGGGGTCTGAGCCTCAGCCTAGCAAGGCCTTCTCCAAGGACACTTCTTCCTCGAGTTCTCCTTCAGTCCTAGAACTAATGCCTGCCGCCTAGACCCACTCTTCGTGTGTGTGTGTGTGTGTGTGTGTGTGTGTGTGTGTGTGGTGAATGCACATAAATAAAATTGACCATTTTAAAGTGTACAACTCGGTATCATTAAGTACATGCACGAAACTAGGTAACCATCACCATTATCTCTTTCCAGACTTTCCCATCATCCCAAACTGAAACTCTGTACCCATTACACAATAACTCCCCAGTCCCCCTCTATCAGCCCGTGGTAACCTCTACTTTCTGTTTCTATGAATTTGCCTCGTAGAAGTCGAACCAACGATATTTATATTTTTGTGTTGCTTATTTTACTTAGCAAAATGCTTTCAAGGTTCATCTATGTTGGTGCATGTGTCAAAATGTACTCCCTTTCTTTGACGAATACTCTTCCTTTGTATGTGCAAGCCACCTGCTGTTTATCCATTAATCTCTTTCTATACTCTTCAGAGTTCTCTTTATCCATCAAGTGGTAAACCCTCTGTTGTCAGTGAGTACTTATGTACATTAACCTTTCTTGTTCACATCATGCAGTTCTTGTCTTCTGAGACCCTGGCCAACAGGAACTGCCTGGGGGAACTGCCTTTCTCTCTCTCACTCAGTGTGACTTTGAGGGGGCCCATCATGGAACCTCCTTTTCCTTGTCATAAATCATATCGACCCATCATGCCGGTAACAGTGAGGAGTTCCAGGGCAGGAACCTGGCCCCACCAATGCCAGTCGGAATCCTTCCCCCGCTGATGGGTGAACGTGGGGATCCCCATGGGACTGCTTCGCTGGAGTTCCTGCAGCCGCATTCCCACACACAGACAGGGGCTTACCCTGTGGTGGGAGAAAGTGAGGCCAATATGCAAAGAGAACCAGAGCAATGGAGAGGTTTCTGGTATACCTAGGCAGCAGAGCTGGAGAAGGCTAGAATTTACGGAAGTGAGGGAGTCAATAAGAACAGTGAGAAACGGTGGCCAGAAAGCAGAGGAGCGTCAGGAGCCAGTGGTGTCCTGCTATCACCATCATGCCATCAAGAGGATTTTTTAAGAGGAGGGAGTACAAATGGGCTAAAAATAGCTGCTGGATTGGGCACCAGGTGGTGGTGGATCCAGTGAGAGCAGAGTCCGCAGAGCTCTGGTTTGGCACCGTGGGCTCTCCCTGCCTGTCCCCAGCACCCACCAGGGCCCTGGGATCGGGCAACACTTGCTGTTCCTCAAAGATGCTTTGGCTCTCAAGCTTCCCCAGCTCACTGTTTTGATCAAGTCTGACTGATTCTCCCCAACTTGGCTTGAGCTCAGCTCTTCAGAGAGGCCCAGCCCGTCAGCTCCTTGATCCCAAAGAGGAGGCACCATCTCCGCCGCACTTGGCATGTTCTTTCCTGGGACCATCGCCTATCATGCTCTTGGCTTTGCACATCTGTCTCCTCCTCCAGCCTGTGGACTCCTATAAAGCAGGGTCTTGGACAGACACTGTAAATCAACTATAATAAAAAAATTAAAAGAAAAAAAAAAGAAATTGAAACTGAGGGGGGAAAAAAGGCACGGCCTTGAGTTTATGCATCTTTGTTCCAAGCACTCAGCACAGGGCCTGGCCTTGAAAGGAGCAAGGTGCACACAAATGGATCGGTGTCCACCGGGACGGGCGTGCTCACGGTCCTCCTGTGAGAGGAGAATGTGAGCTGGTTGCCATGGTGCTGAGAGAGATTTCTCCACCTGTTGTTTTCAAAAGGAACAAATCACAGTGAGCTGACTGCATCTGGGCATCAGGCCAGCAAGATCTGCAGAATCCAGCAGGATGGATGCCGCGCTAACCCTGAGATGGCTGAGACACTTTTCCAGCTACAGACTTTTCTGCCCTTTTCTCCCAGGCAGGTAAACTGTCACATAACATCAAAGAATTGCCTTCTTTCTGTAGTCGGCAGATTTAAAAGGCCCCTCTTTTCTCTTAGCTCTCATGCCAGTTTTTTCTCTCCCCCTGCACTATACTTTCTACCTCCTTACCTGCTGCTACCCAACGACAGAGGCTTCCAAACTAGAGCCTGTGGGCCGAACCCTCAGAGGACCTCAGTTTTTTTCCTAAAGGCCTTCTTCAACTGATTGGGTGAGGCCCACCCACGTGGAGATTTACTTTACTCAGATTTAAATGTTAATCTCATCTCAAAAAATTCCTTCACAGCAACATCTAGATGTTTCTGATCAAATATCTGGACACTGTGGCCTGGCCAAGGTGACACATGAAATTAGACAGCACACTGTATGAGCCAGCGTTGGTCCGTGAGATGTCAGCAGAGGCTGCTGGATGGACAGTGCTCCTGAAGAGGAAGGCAGCCACGCTGTCGCACGGCCTGTTACCTCTTCCTCATCCTTCCTGCCTGAGAGGTGAACCTAGTGATTGGCATTTCATTAGCCATTTTGAACTAATGCAGGGAAAGCCAAGAGAAGCTCAGAGAACTCAGCTCCAACACCCTTAAGCTTTGCACCTGCCTAGAACGTCTCCCCTTTGGGCTTCTTTCTCGATGAGAGAAGAACAGAGCACTGTGTTGTTATGCTTCTGTTTGTCGTGTCTCTGATACTTGCAGCCAGAAGCAATTCCCAGCTAACACTCTGCTCCTTGGCCATGCAGAACTCTCTCGGGTCTAAGCATTCCTGAACCTAGCCTCCCAGGCTCCCGCAGACCCCATGGGTCTCCCTGATGTCCCTCCAGTGCGTGTCCTGCCATTCGGGCCAGCCTGATGGGACCTTGCTCGTATCCACGAATGTCCCCCGATACAAAGCATGTGCCAGGTGAGAGGGACAAAGGAGACTAGAGCCATGATGGGGAGGGGGCGGTGGAGAGGAAAGACCATGTTCCAGGTAGAGGTCTGACTATGTGCAAAAGCCAAAGGCCTGAGGCTGGGTCATAGAGGGAGGGGGAGGACTGGCTAGAGTGGAGCTGAGACGTAGGCTGTGGCGACACTGGACTTCAATCTCAAGGATATGGCGAGTCATGGATAAGTTTTATTTGTGTGTACGCACAGGTCACATGATCATGTTTCCAACCCGGGAAGCTCACTGTAAGTGTAGCAAGGAGAAAGGATTATAAGGAGCCTGTGTGAAGACAGAAACTTGTTGCAGGGATCCAGGTAAGGAATGATGGAGGCAATAGGAAAAGGAGAGACAAATTTTAGAGAGGTTTGGAAATAAAGTAAGCAAGAACTCTATTTGGTGGGTAAAGGAGGAAAAGATATCATGTTCAAAATTAAGAATTCTGCCTTGCAAATATCCTATGACATCACCTATATGTGGATTCTTTCAAAAGGGATACAAATGAACTTATTTGCAAAACAGAAACAGACTCACAGACTTTGGAATACTTATGGTTACCAAAGGGAACAGGTGGAGGGAGTGAGGGACTGGGGGGTTGGGACTGGGGGGTTGAGGCATATGGAATGACTGGCCAATGGGGTCATGCTGTAGAGCACAGAGAACTCTACCTAAATCTTCTGTGCTAACTGACATGGGAAAAGAATCTGAGAGTGAGTAATGGATATGTATATGTGCACAGCTAACTGGGTCACTTTGTTGTACAGCAGAAATTATCACAGCCTTGTAAACTAACTATACTTCAATAAAGCTTAAAATAAAAAATAAAAAAGAATTCTGTCTTGATGAATGGATAAAGAAGATGTGTTATATACACACGATGGAATATGACTCAGCCATAAAAAGAATGAAATATTGCCATTTGCAGTAACATGGATGGACCTAGAGAATATGACACAAAGTGAGGCAAATCAAAGATAAATATGATGCAATATCACTTATATGTGGAATCTAAAAAGTATACAAATGAATTTGATGACAAAACAGGGAGTTCCTGTCGTGGCACAGCAGAAACGAATCTGACTAGGAACCATGAGGGTGCGGGTTTGATCTCTGGCCTCGCTCAGTGGCGTTGCCATGAGCTGTGGTATAGGTTGCAGATGCAGCTCAGATCCTGTGTTGCTGTGGCTGTGGTGTAGGCTGGCAGCTGTAGCTCCTATTGGAGCTCTAGCCTGGGAACCTCCATATGCCATGGGTGCGGTCCTAAAAAGACAAAAGCCAAAAAGTTAAAAAAATAAAAAATTAAAAGAAAAGAATTTGATGACAAAATAGAAACAGGCTCACAGACATAGAAAAGAAACTTATGGTTACCAGAGGGGAAAGCTGAGGGGAGAGATAAATTAGGATTTAGGATTAGCAGTTACAAACTACTATATATAAAACAGAAAAACAACAAAGATTTACTGCATAGCATGGGGAACTATATTTGGAATCTTGTAAACTTGTTACAGAAAAGAATCTGATATGATATACATCTATATACACATATATATGTATCTCACTTTGCCGTACACTTGAAACTAACACAATACTAATCAACTGTACTCCAATTAAAAAAAAGAATTCTGTCTTGAGCACCTGGATGGATACCGCTTTTTTCCTCCAGCAGGTAGTTTATCATCCTCATGCTACATCCCTATACCTGTGGAAATGTTCTCGGTGACCAGAGAACCCACCATCTCCCATCTCTCCCCTGGAGTCACAACAGTCACCATCTTTCAGTTGGTCTCAGGCTGTATCATCAAAGGTACTGAGCTCAGAACAAGGGAGGTGATACTCCTGTCCTCTCAACTCTGGACAGACCATATACCAGGTGTATCATGTCTAGTCTTGATCCCTAATCACAAAGAGAAGTTTAACAACTGGAGCTTGCCCTGGTAAGGTGACCATCAGGAAACCACAGCAATGAGGATGTTCTGAGGGACCTGGGACCAGATAATTTTTAAGGAGATAAAGCTCCTGCGGTCAAGTCTGAAGGCAGAGAAAGCAGAGGATTCTGTGTGGCTCTGGAGTACAGAGCAAGGACTGGTGGGCCACAGCTGTGGGAAGGCAAATTTTGTCCAACATAAAAACCTTCTCTAGTTCAGAGTTTTCCTGGGTGGAAAGAAAGCCTGGGGAGGGAATAAATAGCTGATGCTGAGAGGAGCTGGAGTAGGGCGGTGACTGAGGGGACATACGGAACAGGGACCAGAGCGGAAATGCCCACAGGAACCAGAGAGGGATGCACATTCAAATTAAAATCAGCGGCAGCAACACCAAACACTGGGCATGTGGAACGCAGCCTGCTGCACAGGTGGGACTGGTGGAGGCACAGCCTCTGCCCAGGAAGGTGGGGGGCGGAGTGTGTTAGTTTGCTTGGGCTGCTCCCAATTTTCTCCACATCAGGAAATGACACCACAATCCACCCATCTGCTCAGGTAACAGTATCTACCACATTCACTTTTCCTGACTCACCTAACTGGGTGGCTTAACAGATCATCTTGCAGTTATCATCCCACAAATCTGGAGGCCAGAAATCCAAAATCAAACTGTTGGCAGGGCCATGATCCTTCTGAAGCTACGAACAGCTCCAGATGTTACTTAGCGTTTGGCTACGGATGACTTGAAATCTCTGCCTCCTTCTCCACGTAGCCATCTTCCTCCTGTGTCTATGTCCAAATGTCCCTCTTCTTACAGGGACACCAGTCATACTGGATTAAGGGTCCATCCTACTCCAGTATGGACTCCACCTAAGCAGTTACATCTGCACTGAACCTATTTCCGAATGAGGTCACATTCTGAGGTGACCTTACCTTTTGGAGGCATGTAATTCAGACCATAACTGGGAGTCTGAGGTCCTAAACAGCTGGAGATGTGTCAACCTAGGGGTAAGCCTAACGTTGGTGAGCCTTTTGTTTGGTTTTTCTGCCTTGTCTTCCCAGCTTACATAAGCTTCCTCCTTCCCATGAAACTGGCAAAGCCAGAGCCCCACTGACACTTGGTGACTGACCCACCCTCTCTCTGCAGGCCAGGTGTGGGGGGCCAGGATATCCTAGGGCAAGGCTGAGAAGGGGTTCAGGGTCACTCTCAGGGGTAGGGTCTCTGGTGCTTGCAACTCTGGCTCAGAGGCTACTTCCTGCACAGAAGGCCGGGCCTGCACTGCTTATCACAGCCTTCTCACTGCTTAGCTGCTGGTTTGTGGGGAGCTGCCCCCCTCTGCTGGACAGAGGGAAATCTGCTCTCCTTCCATTTCTTAGGAACTTGTTTCCCTAAGTCACAAGTTCACAGACCCACAGTAAAAAGAGGAAGGGGCCAGAGGTCAGCAGGTCCAGCCCCCACCCCCCATTGTGCAGTGGGGGAGACCGAGGCTGGAGGGGGAAAGGCCTCGTCTAAGACCACACAGAGACCAGACATGTGCCACCTCCCTCCCAGATCAAGGTCTAGGAAACATCCCTTAGCATCCTGGAGGTGCAGGCTGGAAGACAGCCAGGGCGGGACTCCTGGAAAGGCTGCATACAGCTTAGCTTGGAGGACGAATGGCCAGAGAAAGAGAAGGCAAAGAGGGGGTGGGCACTTGACTTCAAGCAGAGGCATCAGAAAGCTGGTGAGATGCTGACCCAGAGAAGAGAGCCAGGCCCACCCATCAGTCCATTCTGTCTGGACGAGTCCCTGTCAGCCTGTGAGTGATCCCAGCGTAGCCTAACTCCATGCTCCTAAAAAGCCAGGTGTAAAAAGAACTTGGGTAAATCAAATGCTCTTTTTACCCTCCCTTGCTTCTCCTATGTTCCACGACCACCTTGCGCATACGTGGCCCAGGGGTAGCATAGTAGTTAGTACGTGCTTACTGTTCTAAGCAATACAGCAGGAACTTACTTTTTGCTCTGCCAACGGTTCATAGAGCTTATAACAAGGGGGTGGGGTGAGGGGCTCTGTTCCACCTGGTCACTCCCTTACCTCCCCCTTCACAGAAAAACAAACACCAACAGAAGGGGAGTTTCTCAACCTCACGCAGGGCCCGCCTCTCCCACCCTTCATCTCCTTCTCCTGTCCTCCATCACCAAGGGCTTCCTCAGAGCCTACTGATGTCCTAGTTTTTGGATCCCCTTCCTCTGATGCAGGGATGCTGTACTGCTCCCAATTTTCTCCACATCAGGAAATGACACCACAGTCCACCCATCTGCTCAGGTAACAGTATCTACGAGGCCACGTTCACTTTTCCCGACTCGCCTTTGTCCTCCAAACAACTGATCTGTAGCATGTCTGGTTTGCTTTACCTTCAGAATATTTCCTAAATCCAACCCCAATCAATAGCTCCACCGTTACCAGTCTGATCCAGGCACTCTAACAGGTAACGACAGTAACTGCTTAACTGATCCCCCCACCCCGCCACGCATCTCACTCCAGCCCCATCTCCACACAGAGCCAAAAGGAACATCTTCAACGAGACATCAGACTGTTCACTCCCTTGCTCAAAATGCTTCAGTGACTTGTCACGGCACTGAAAATAATTAACCAAAATGACCAAATAAATAACCACAGCCTATGAGATCTATATGATCCACTCTGCTTACCTAACATCACTTCATGCTTCTCTCCTGTTTACGGACATTCCAGACACAGGGGTTTTCTTACTGTTCTTTACACGGGCCAAGGAGGCTCCTACCTCAGGGCCTTGGCACATGCTCTCACCTCAGATCGTCTCATGGCTGACTCCTCGTCTTTTCAGCTCCTTCAAATGTCACCTCAGAGAGTCCTGACCACCCACCTAACCCATCCCCCCTTATAAACTATACTTTACTATAATTTTTAAAACACCCTCTTACTCCAGATCATGCGCCATCCACTCTCCCCATTTCATTATTTTTAGTCTGTATCACTATCTGAAACTGGTCATCAGCTCATTTTTATCTTGCCAGACTGGTCCCGAAGAAGACAACCTCCTTATGAATAGTCTGTTTTGTTCACTGCTGTCTCTCCAGTGTCTAGAACAATGTCTGGCACTTGGTAACAGGCCCTTGGTAAACGCTGGATGGAAGGTTGAATGACTGTGTGACAGGTGTCAGGGCTTTTAAGCAGCACAGAAACTACAGGGAAGCCACTGTCTCACTCCTGTGACATTCACTGTCCCTTGAAGGCCAACAGTTTGGCCACCTGCAGGCCAAGCTGGAACACAGGACCCTTTCAAAGGCTAGGAGTCCCAGGACTTGGATCCAGCTTCCCCAGGGGTGTTGCAGAGCCATTTCTCTCTGAGACATTGATACTGTGGCCAAGACAATGTTTGGGAACAGTTGCTCGTCTCCATTTCTTGATTTCACAGACCTTGGTTCCCTGTCTCAGAGAAAATTCTGCCACCCCAGCCATTCTGCTCCTCACTTCCCAAGCCCCTAAGTGGGCATCTTCTCCCAGGACCCCTGGTTGAAGATGTTAGAAGAGAAAATCTTGCCTCAACTATGCCCTGGGAATCAGGGAGGGAAGGAAAAGGAAGCAGTTCTCTTTCCTCCTGATGCGTCTACACTAGTAGAGACAGAATGGAAATTCATCTTAAGACAAATTACCCTGCCTCATCCACAGACATTACTACTCAGATTTCAAGGGATCTTGCCTCCTTGTTTTGAGAGGACTAAGGCCGAGACAAAGCTTTGCTAAGGGAGGCTGGAGGTTGAGACAAAACTGAGTTAATGACTCAGGAGCCAGAAAAGAGTCAGTGAGAGAACTGAGGAAGGCAGACCAGCTGGATGGCAGCCTGGACTCACTCGTCCTGCACTTTAGTCTTTTCCAGGGCACTTCCCTGCCTTACCCTCAGTACGGCTGCATATACCTGATGGAAGAAGACCCAGCAAATCAAGCCTTGATGTTCTCTGCCTCTCGAGTAAAAGGCTAAATGTTCACTGGACAAGGAACCTATGTGATAGGTTCCTGGCTCTTCTATAGGAAGCCGATTCAGGGAGAATACTGTTCTTACTGCCATGCCCCGCACGGTCAAAGCCCCACCAAGTCTCTGAAGGGCCTACAGTTTGGCCAATCCTCAAATGCATGGTCAATTCAGAAAAGACCCCTGTATTAGCTATCTATTTCCGTGTATCAAATTACCCTAAAATCTAGCAGTTTAAAAAACCATCTTTATTACCTCACAGTTTTTGTAGGTCAGAAATTTGGGAGCAGTTTACCTGGGTGGTTCTGGATCAGGGTCTTCCAGAAAGTTGGAGTCAAGATATTGGCTGGGGCTGTGGTCATCTGAAGGCTGGACTGAGGCCGGAGGACTTACTTTCTAGGTGGCTCACTCACTTGGTAGGACTCAGCTCTTCATTGGCTACTGGCACCAGTCATAAAAAAGCTGGAATGGCTATATTCATATGAGACTAAATAGGTTTAAAGATAAGAGCTATATTTAGAGATGAGCATTACATAATAACAAAAATGTCATTAAGCAAGAAGGCATAACGATTATAAATTGTATAAGCCAAATAAATTCAAAATACAGGAAGCAAACAGGACAGAACTCAATGGAGAAATTGACAAATTCACACAGAGATTTTAACATCCTCTCCGTTACTGATAAAAGCACTAGATGAAAAAAATTAATGATCTAGATCTGAACAGCACCATGAACCACCCTGTCCAGCTGACATTTATAAAACACTACATACAACAACTTCATGATGCACATTCCTTTAAAGTCATGGAACCGTCACCTAGGTATGCCACATGTTGGGTCAAAAACTGATTGAGGTCAATACATTTCAAAAGTTTTCCCCAGACAATATGAGAATTAAACTAGAAAGCAGTAATAAAAATAATAGCATAGATTTAACAGCCCCAAATATTTGGAAATTAACATTTCTCTCAATATCCTATGATAAAACATAATACAAAAGAATATGTAACTGAATCACTGTGCTGTACAGTAAAAATTAACACGACATTGTCGATCAGCTTATACGTCAATAAAATTAAAAAAATAAAGCTACAGTGATCAAAACAGCATGGCTGGCACAAAAACAGACACATAGATCAATGGAACCGAACAGAGAGCCCAGAAATAAACTCACATGCTTATGGTCAATTAATCTATGACAAAGGAGGCAAGAATATACAATGGAGAAAAGAAAGTCTCTTCAATAGGTGTTTCTGGGAAAAGTGGATAATTACATGTAAAAAAATGAAACTAGGACACTCCCTCACATGACATACAAAAATAAAATCAAAACGTATAAAATGTAAGACCAGTCACCATAAAACTCTTAGAGGAAAACATAAGCAGAACAGTCTTCGACATACTTAGGGGCAATATTTTTTGGATCTGTCTCCTAAAGCAAAGGAAATAAAAGCAAAAAATGAACACATGGGACCCAATTAAAATGAAAAGCTTTTGCACAACAAAGGAAACTACTGACAAAACAAAAACTATTGAATGGGAGAAAATATTTGCAAATGATATGACTAATAAGAGGTTAATATCCAACATATATAAACAGCTCATACAAGTCAACATCACAAAACCAAACAACCCAGTAAAAAAATGGGCACAAGAACTGAACAGGCATTTTTCCAAAGAGGAAATGCAGATAACCAACAGGCACATGAAAAGATGCTCAACACTGCTAATATCACCTCACACCTGTCAGCATGGCTATCATCAAAAAGAATACAAATAACAAATGCTGGCAAGGATGTGGAGAAAATGGAACCCTCTTACACTGCTGGTGGAATGTAAACTGGTGCATCCACTGTGGCAAACAGTATGGAGGTTTCTCAAAAAACTAAAAATATGACCCAGCAATTCCACTTCTGGATGTATCTCTGAAAAAAGCAAAAACACTAATTTGAGAAGATACATGTACGCCAATGTTCATGGCAGCATTACCTATAATTGCCAAGATAAAAAACCAACCTAAGGGTCCATCAACAGATGAATGGATAAAGGAGATGTGGAACGTATATACATGGGAACAAAACTCATCCATAAAAAATAATGAAAACTTGCCACTTGCAGCAATATGCATGCCACTTGTAGCAACAGGGTACTGTGGTAAGTGAAATAAGTCAGACAATGACAGATACTGTATGATATCACTTATATGTGGAATCCCCAAAAATAAAGCAAACTAGCGAATATAACAAAAAAGAAACAGACTCACAAATATAAAGAACAAACCAGCGGTTACCAAGGGGAGAGGGAAGAGGGAGGGGAATTAAGAGGTACCAACCACTACGTACAGAATAAGCTACAGAGATATACTGTACAACACAGGGAATATAGCCGGTATTTTATAACTATAAATGGAGCATAACCTCCAAAAATGGTGACTATCTTGAATACCGGTAACATATAATATTGTATATCAGCTATACTTCAATACTTTTAAAAATAATTACCTTTAAAGGCAAATAAAAATTATGATTAACAAATATCAAATCTTGAAATAAAAGTTTAAAAAATACAAATTGTTTAATATTGCAGAAGACCCCTCTGTACCTGCTCTGCTTATGCTAAATTGTGCATACTTCTCCAGAACCATAAACTGGAACAGGAAGAGAATACGGACTTTCACAATTCTAGGAAAGGCGGCTTCATTCTGCTGAGCCTGACTACTCCTGTACACTCCTGGGGAAGAACAGTTGGTCACGGGTAAGGTGTGTATGCTTGGTCTGAGGAGATACTGTCTGAAAGTGGCTGCACCAACCCACAGTCCTTTAAGCCACGTGAGAGAGTCCCAGAGCAGCACCTGGCATTTTCCCTCATTTTCATTTTAGGCATTCTGGTGGGTGTGTGCATTGCTATTTCTGCAGTTCACACAGACTTATTTTTCTATTCCCTCTGTGGAAAGCGAATTCAGTTTTTCAGTCAACCTGCCCTTGGAGCAGGAGGGAGGGAGGAAGCCATCTCTGGAGGGTCCATCAGCTGGGGCATAACTAGAAGAGGCAGGTCAGCCGAGGCAAGGCCAGGCAGAGGGAACCCCAGGCACCTGGATGCTCATCTCCATTCCCCTGCACATTATCGTTTGCCACCCTTTTCTCATCTCTTTGTCTCTTGCCCGTCCTCATCTCTTCTGGTTCAAATCCTATTCGCCCTGCAAAGGCTGGTCAGCAACATCTCCAAAAAGCCCGTCATTCTTCCTTTCCCTTTCCCCAGGTTTTGTCTTGACATTGGCAAGGCGTGGATGGGTGAAGGTGGGCGAATCGTTAACTTCTCTTGCTTCCTTTCCTGAGGATCACCCGAGCTTCGAGCAACACTCAGTCTAAGTCCTTATCTGATTTTATCGTTTAATGACCCTTTAAGAACCAAGGGGCGGGGAGTGGGCAGCGGCTTGGGTCGCTGCAGTTATGGTTTGGGTTTCATCCCTAGCCCGGAACAACTTCCACACGCCGAGGCTGCAACAAAATAACAACAAACCCCACAAAAAACCAGGGGGCAAAAGAACAGAAACTAAGTGGGTCCTCCCGCGGGTCGGCCCGAGTGTCAGTGCCCGTACACAAGCCTTTGCTCCGAAGGTCCTCACGAGTTTCAGTCTGCAAGTTTCAGAGGGAGCTGCGTCCCTAAATACCACCAACACACTGTGCAAATCTCTTCGCCGAGGGTTATACCTGGAACCCGGTCTCCCGCCACAGTGCCGGAGGTGGAACAAGCGCTCTCGGGGCTCTGAAGGATTCTGGGTTCTTCCGGGTTTTGTGTCGAATCAGCCGGTGGCGACCCAGCGCCGCGTCGCAGGGTGAGGAATGTGCGGCCTGCGCGCGCGCCGCGGCGTTTACTTGGCGATTCATCATGCTCCGGGCCGGGCCGCGCGCACCGCTTCCGCCGCCACCCCCTCCAGACCTCCCAGGGCTGCCGGCTCATGCCCTCTCTGCGCCCGGCGCTGCTTAGAGCCGCCCCGCGCCGCTCTGCTGCTGTCGCCACCGCCCCGGCTCCCAGCCCAGCCGCCGCTCCTGCCCTGCCGGCACATCAACACGCCCGCCCGCGCCCCGATCTCGTTCCCCGCCGCCTCCGCCGCCGCCTCGCGGAGCAGCATGGACGGCGTCGGGACTGAGGAGGTGCTGGCACCTCTTAGGCTAGCGGTGCGCCAGCAGGTACCGGCATTCTGCACCTTTCCTAAGCCCGCGCTCTCCTCCCTTTAGTGCCCTCCTGCTCATCCTCTCTCTCTCCCCCGGGCACCAGTCCACATCGCGGATTAGATTCCACCTCTCCTTCATTCTCTGGAAGCCCTTGGTTTCCTGGCATCTTCCTCGCCTACCCTACTTTGGACCCGGGTCCCCGCGTGCGTCGGCCACCTTCCCTCCCGTGGACCCTTGTCCTTCTCTCTCCTTGGTGTCTCCATCGGATCCCTTCGACTTCCTGCGTTCCTCCTCTCACCATCTGTTCTCCTTTCCTCTTCCTTGTTCCTGCCGGTCTTTCTTCCCTCTCCGGTGAGACTCGGATCTGTGATCCCCTTGGTTCTTCTCCTGCCCTGGCTCAATAAGCTCCACTTCACTTTTCCAGTCCCTCCTATGTTTGTGCTCCCTGGATGGCGAGATGCCTAGTTCTTCCCTGGTCAATTACCAGCCGGAGCTGCGGGTGCTCTCTTCTTACGGCCTGACTTTCTTTTTTAATCTTCAGGATGCTTTGGATAGTGTTTTCTTCTTGCTGTCTTCCTTCATTCAGTGCTTAGTTAGTCTTGTGGTCCGCTGAAGACATAAAAATAGTTGAAACGTGGATGTGAGGAGGTGTTGAACTTTTTTCTTTTCTAATAATGTTAAGTTCATCATTCTTCGCTCCTCTCATCTTTTCTGGGTCCCGAAAGGGCCATTTGGAGTGGGTGAGCTTTCAGATCGTAAACGTGGGAAGCTGTAATGTTCTTGAGTTACTCGGTGAAGTCAGCCATCCATCGTATGGAACATTTTGAAATTTGGAGGAAGGTTTCATAGGCTGGAGGGCTTGTGATTAATGCAGGCCTCCTTTTCCTAGGGCACTGCATGGATATCAGAATTTAGAGAAGACAGAGAAAGGTTATTTCAAAGGGATTCTCATATCCATTCAGGTAGAACCAGAAAAGCTCAGATTAGGACCCTGAGGATCCGATGACTTAGTCGCAAACGCCAAACGGGTTTCTCCTGCACGGGTGCCTGATGCAATAACTTGCCTTAGCTACGGAGGGAGGAACCTTCTCCGAAATAATTCATTGGGGCAGAGCTGCCGCAAATTCGGCAAATTCTGCCACTTTATCTACTTCTCTCAAGTTTGAGCCTGACTGATTCAACAGTGTTTTATTTGAGATTTTCACTAGGGGCTTAATTTTTTCTTTATTCTTTGTTATCAGAGCGCTATGAGTGCTTATTCTCTGTCTCCATCCACCCACCCTCCCCAAATAAAATTAGGTGTGGTTCCTTTGTCTTTTCTGTAACTCTCAACCTTTTTCTCCCCCATATCCCTCACTTTAGATGGGAGAATACATCTAATGTGGAAAAACACGTACTCAAACCCCTCCCTCTGCCACGTTAGCCTGGAACTGCAGTGCAAGTTACCCATCTATAGTAAGACTGTGGAACTAGTTAACTGAAGTAAACTTTGATGATGGAACAACTTTCCAATGTTATTACTGTCTTGCATATTGTTTCTGTTGGCTTGATTGTTAGTTTTTTTGTACTTAAGGTATTTTCTGAATATGTGAGTTAGTGGGTTTTTTTTTTCTCCTAATTTTCCAGGACCACAACATATATCAGTTAATAGGATTTTGAATGACACTGATTTCAGGGTCAGCTGGAAGGAAGTTTAAACATCAACTAGTTACCCCCTCCCCCCTTTTGGCTTATGGGTTCGTGAGATACACTGTCACCTCTACCCATTTTGCATAATTCCACTGTGAAGTTTGTAAAGTGGAAAACATCCTTGGAGTGGGATTTTTAAGGTGGTTAACAACTGGTCTTGTTAGTGGCATGTGTTTCATATAAATATATATTTAATGTAAATTTGCCAGTCTGCTCTGCTGCTGTTTTTTTTCAAGATTTGATTTGTTGATTGACTGAAATGTATTTTCCCATGGCATATTCTTAGTTATTTCCTGGAGAATTTGGTTATGCGGTTTGTTAGGAGGGCCTTACAGCATCTAGAAAACTGTTAGTTGTTTGATGAAGGGCACTCTAGGGGGCAACTGAGTTAAAAAAAAAAACAAAAACCAATTGGGGGGAGTTCCCTTCCTGGTGCATTGGAAATGAATCCTACTAGCATCCATGAGGATGCAGGTTCAATCCCTGGCCTCACTCATTGGGTTAAAGATCTGGCGTTGCAGTGAGCTGTGGTATAGGTTGAAGATATGACTTGGATCCCGAATTGCTGTGGCTGTGGTGTAGGCCGGCAGCTGGTAGCTCTGATTCAGCCCCTAGCTTGGGAACTTCCATATGCTGCGAGTGTGGCCCTAAAAAAAAAAAAAGGGAATTAGCTTAGGGCGGCCAGACTTTATTTTGCCAAATAAGGGTGTTTAGAAAATTGCAATCAACAAACTACTATTTGATTTCTCCTTTCATTTCATACCAAAAAAAGGCAGACCATAACTCAGACTAAAGAACAGTCTTTTATATTTAGTACGTTTAGCTTTGAAAAAAGGTCTAATATATTGTCTTCTCTCACCCCCCCATGCCCCCAGTTTAGCTCATATTGATGAAAACTTTGCCCTGGAGTTTCTTGTTTGAAACCTATTGCTCTAGGGCAATGGTGCTAAAAGTATGGTCCGCAAACCCTTGGAGGTCTTCAAGGTTTAAAACCATTTGCACAATAAAATGAAAATGTTATTTGCATTTTTCACTGTGTTGACATTTGCACTGATGGTGCAAAGCTTGGTGAATAAAACTGCTAGCCCTTCAAGTAAGGGACACTAAACCAAACTGGGTCATATTCTCTGCCACACTCTCTCAGTTAAAAAAAAAAAAAGTCAGTTTTGCCTTAAAGTGTCTGTAACAAAGCAGTAAAAATGATTAATTTTAATACATTCAGACCTCTGTGGGCAATCTTTTTAATATTCTGTGTGACTGCATGGGAATTATGCCTGAAGGATGCCCAAATGTGATGATTGTCTCAGGAAAAGCACTCATTTTATAATTGTTATTTCCCCAATACAATTATTTTTTCTACTGTACAGCCTAGTGACCCAGTTACATATACATGTATACATTCTTTTTTCTCCCATTATAAGAAAAGCACTTATGATTGTTTGAGTTGCAAGCCAAACTCACTTTTTTTCATGGAACCCTCTAAAATGTCTGACAAACAGTTGTTATTCAGTCTTGGGTATTGGGCATTCATTCATTATCTGGAAATAAGTGAAGAAAGACTTACTTCAGGAAACAACTGATAGTATTTGGGGCCAGTAATAAAATTCAATTTGGGGAAATTTTAGAATTTTGGAAAATTTGTATCTATCGCTGTGAATTTGACAGCTTCCCAGTACTTCACGACTTTTCTGATGAGCTAAGGGGTGATATTAATAAATGAGGGTTTTTTTTTTTTTTGCTGTTATGTAATGTATGAGTCAATATTTGAAAGATCTGCATAACTCAGTTAAATAGTATTTTCCAAATGACCAATACATGATGTAAAGAAATCAAGTATTGGTAAAAGATCTACTCAGTCTAAGACATGTTAATGGTTTTAATGTATCAATATCAAAAGTTCATTGCTAGGAGTTCCAACTGGGAACCATGAGGTTGTGGCTATAGCTCCAATTAGACCCCTAGCCTGGGAACCTCCATATGCCCCTGCCACTGCCCTTAAAAAAAAAAAGAAGAAGTTCATTGCTCTAGTGTCCAATTCCACATTCCTCCTGGCCTTAAAGAAATAACTTCTAAGAAACTACCACTTGTTAGAGTTTTGGTGGTGTATCAAAGACGAATATCCACAATTATTTGAAAAGGCTTTAAAAGTTATGTCTTTCCATTTGTGCATGATTTTGATGCAATATCATATTGGAAGAGAGGCAGATATGCAGATCTGGCTGTCTCCTGTAAACTACTAGTTAAGAGATTACAAAATAGTAAAACTATCATTCTTATTTTGTTTTATTTGGAAAAAAATTATTGTCATAAAAATGTTATTTTATGCATGTTAGCACATATTGAGCTTTTTTTAATGAATTAAGCATTTTTTAATATATTGATTTTTTTTTCTGTTATAGCTGGTTTACAGTGTTCTGTCAATTTTCTACTGTACAGCATGGTGGCCCAGTCACACACACATGTATACATTCTTTTTCTCACATTAACATGCTCCATCATAAGTGACTAGACAAAGTTCCCAGAATTAAGAATTTTTAAATTTCTGTTTTAACTTCGAATACAGTAAGCACTGATGGAAATAATCTTCATGAACAAAAGCATTTGGGGGTCCTAAGTAATTTTTAACAGTATAACTGGGTTTTGAGCCCAAAAAGTCGGAGAGCCAGTGCTTTAGGGGAAGTATCTGATTTAAATGAAGACAGATTTGGGCTGCTCCCGGAATCCCCCATCCCCACCCTGCTTTCCCCTTTACAGCCAAGGGGTTTCTCCTATAGTCACTGGCTCCACCTTCTCATTTCCCTTTCACTCTTCTTCTCCCTCCACCCCGCCCTTTCTGCCCTTGACCTCCGCCACTACCCTTGCCTGCTACCCTAAAGGGTACTCTCCTCTGATCATCTTTAGCGTTTTACTGTGTTAACCACACTCCCGTCAAGTTTCTCCCCCACCCCACCCCTCCTTGGCTTTGTCTACACATTAAATGTGATTCACTAGCTGAAAAAGTACGTCTCAAGGTCTCTTTGTACAAACAGGGCCTGTTGAGATGACTAACTTGATCTGGAGTGTTGGGAAGAACCAAATAGGCAGGTATAGAGATTTGATGAGGTGTTTTCTGTATCATTGCCTGGGCTTAAAAGAGGCCACTCTGAAATGATCTAGGTAGGTGTAGCTTGATGCTCTAACAAAGTATCCTTATATGGAGAAAAATAACCAAGAAGGGTTTTTTTTAACCTGTAATGAAACTTAATAATTGTCAACAAAGGAGAGCTTTCACGTGTTGCTAGATGGGCTTTCCTTGCCAGAGATCAAACCCAAGCCACAGCAGTAACCAGAGCTACAGCAGTGACAATGCCAGATCCTTAACCTGCTGAGCCACCAGGAAACTCCTAGATGGGCTTTCTCTATGCTCCTATCTATTTTTGTGTTGCTGTATTTTGTAAATAAAAGTGTAGGCTCTGAAGTTGTACTTCCAGCGTTTGGATCCTACTTCACTCTCTACTTAGCTGGTGACTTTCTGCAAATTATTTAACTTTTCTATAGCCAAACCTCTTCATCTGTAATGCGGGAATGGAGTGACAGGCATTACAGGGAGATGGTTCGTGTAAAGTGATGACAGTGCTGCCTGTAGTACATAGTAAGCTCTGGGTAAAATGTTAGATATTATTCCGAAATGATTGTGGCTTATTGGAACGCTGGCTTTACCAAATTATTGCTGGCATGGAACTCACATTTTCTTGTGGTTGCTGGTTTGATAACATTTTGAGCCTTTAAAAGAGAATTGATGTCTTCTGAATTTGGTTAGGATAGGGTGATAGAAAAGCCTTTTTAATGATTTCTTGGGACGTCTTTAAATGATTAGCTGTCTAAATTACTAATGATAGGCATAGATGTGTGAATAATATTACTTGTGCTTCAGCTTTTCAGATTTCTTTTACTATAATTGGGAGGATACCAGTAAAACTCAGATCTTAGTCGTAGGAAGAAGACTTGGGCTGAAGAGCCCTGAATTTTGCTCTGCTTTGATTTTCTGAACTGAGATGGCCATTAAAGCTCTTGTGTAATCCACAAAGAACCAATGTTAAGTTTGCAAAGTTGTGTTTGTCAGTAGTTATAAAGCACTTGGAAGTCTGAAATTAATTTATTAATCTTAGCAAGAACCCACTAGACCCATATGTGTAAAGTCAAATATCTTAAAAAGGTAAGGAAATCTTAAAAAAGTGAGGAAGTGTTTTCTGTTTTTCCCTTGGCCAACTGAATATGCAGCATGATATGTATGAAGGATGCATGAGGAAGCTCCTTTGGAATGATTTCTCATCTAAAACTATTTTGCTTTGTAATCACAGACTCTTAGTTCTAATATATGTCTTTATGACCAGAATTTATGCAGGAATTAAGCTTCTAGTTGATGTTTCTTTTCTTTCTTTTTTTTGTTTTTTTTTGTTTTTTGTTTTTTAGGGCCACACCGATGGCATATGGAGGTTCCCAGGCTAGGGGTCAAATCGAAGCTACAGCTGCGGGTCTACACCACAGCTCACGGCAACACCGGATCCTTAACCCACTGAGCAAGGCCAGGGATCAAACCTGCAGCTTCATGGTTCCTAGTCAGATTCGTCAACCACTGAGCCAGGATGGGAACTCCTAGTTGATGTTTCTTGAAGGTAATTTAAAGATAATGTTGATGTTTCACATCAGTTTCATTCAACACACACACACACACACACACACACACACACTATAGTTGGTAGTGACGAAAGAGAGAAGAAAAATAATTAGAAATTAGAAATCCTTAAATTCTTTCATTCCATGTTTAGATCACTTCCAATTCTTTTGTTTACAGAATTAGGTCATCATAATCATGGTTTTAATTATTTCCATGATTCCGAATAAACGTGATTGTTTCCCTAGTCACGGAGACTTTGGAGATGATTAACTCAGTGTAAGAATCTTCACTTCACTGCTTCTGTTGATAGCTAGCCTCTTCTCGAATGTATGTGTGCCTTATTCTGTGCCTGAACTTTAAAAGACAGAAAGTAGTTCAGGGAAATTAATTTAAAATGTTTCCTGCCTTTTCCTTTGTTTGTGGCCTTACTGCCCTGCCCTTTGAAAAGCTCCAGAAGAAAAACGTGGAAGCATCCATACTTGACACAGTGATAGAGGAACTGCTTGCCACCCTGTTTTCAGAACACAGACCCTCATAAGGTTCTTATCCCCATCGAAAAGCACTGTTTGTGAACACTTAAGAGCTAAGTGTTCCGACAAGTAGAAGGGGAAAGACCGCTCAATGAGTCAAGGACATGTCAGTAGATATTTGATTTGTTCTAGGTCTAGGTTGTGATCTCAGGCAACAAATATTTGAGTGCCAGAATTGACATGCCAGAGTTCCTGTCTTAAAAGAGCCTACTTTATAATGACAGGGCCAGGTAAGAATGCATGGAAATCAATAAGCCAGTCCATTGATAGGGTGATTTCAGATATTGTATTTGTAATAAAAAAGTTAAAATAAAGTTGGAAGGTGACTGAGGATGTTGCTTTTGCTGGAGAGATCAAGATAATAGAATAAAAACTGCTAGAATAATAGTGGACTAGAAGTTTCCCGCGTGGCTCAGTAACGAATCCGGCTAGTATCCATGAAGGCTCGGGTTCGATCCCTGGCCTTGCTCGGTGGGTCAAGGATCTGGCATTGCCATGAGCTGTGGTGTAGGTTCAAGAACTGGCTTGAATCCCGAATTGCTGTTGCTGTGGTGTAGGCAGGCAGCTGTGGCTCTGACTCAACCCCTAGCCTGGGAACTTCCATGTGCCCTCAAAAGAAAAAAAAAAAAAAGGATGAGACTTTATTGTATATGGTAAGAGAATGAGAGGAATAACCAATTCAGTGCCTCTCAATGTATCAGACCGAGTGTCCCCTTTTCTACCAGATAATTTGGAATTCCCTGTTACTACCCTGTAATGAAATGCATATGAAATATCTATGCACATCTCATTAAAAATATGTGTACATATAATGCTCTAGGTGTAATACAAATAAACAGAAGTCATTTATAATAAAATAATGTGTATTTCAATATGTGAGTTTGGGGTATGACTCCACTGAAATTTCTGCTGAAATAAGTGGATGCTTATGCCTCTGCACAGATTTACTGTGAATGCAGTTGCTATACATGCACATTGAGAAAGGTATATTATGTCAGTTACTTAGATAAGTTAGTAGCATAGCCAGTGGTCACATGGTTTGTTTTTCTTTCAAGTAGTAACGGCTTTGTGAAACTCTGAGCAGAACATGGTATGACCTTCCTCTCCCTTTTAAATTGAAGTATAGTTGAATTTCGTCTTCCTTTAAATGATATTTTCCTGGATGCATTCCTGGAAAATTCAGTGTATGTTAAAACTGGGACAGTACTTCTGATTATATATAAGCAGAATTAGGTTCTAGGTGCAGATAATTTTATACAGCTTTTCATCTCCTAACTAGGACATGCTAAAGTAGCATGAATGGCAGGGGAGGGGGACTGTCATTGGACGAGGTGAAGTAGGCAGGAGCTTAGAAAATGTGAACAAGAGGAAAGAATGATGACAGGCCCCTCAAAGGAGCCGGAGTCTTAGAAGAAGAAAAGAGGAATCAGTTTGAAAGTTCAGAGGGGAATAAGGAGGACATCTGTCCATTTCCAGCCCTTGAGGATCAAAGGGATAGGGGAGAAAACCCAGCCTCTGGTTGAGATGGCTTCAAGGGGAGAAATGTCCTCAAGGAATGATTCTAAGTTTGCAACATTCAGGAAGGGCTTCAGAAGGGATGTGAGAGAATTTCATTAAGTGAAAGGAAGCACTTTTGGTATGCGGATAAACATTATTTTGGCATAAGGGTAGGAACAGTCACCAAATTAGGGATGCTGTCTGTTTGTGAAGAGAAGATATACAAAGGTGGAAGAGAAATGAAATGAATTAGAGTAATTTGGTGCTAGGTGTGATCTTAATTTAGACCCTTTTGGATGAGAGACAAGCTGGTAATCCGTTGTAGCAATCTAGTCCATGAGGGGTGAAAAGGAGAGTTTAGATTTGAAATTCTCAAGTGAAATTGACCAGAGGTTGGAAGTAAAGAAGGATGACTTGAGGCTTCTTGTTGGGAAGTGGTAGGTTTGGTTGCCATTAACAATGGAGAGCAATACAGTACAAAGGAGAAGGAATAGGTTTGGAGCAGAGAAAGATAATTCCATTAGGTTTGGAATAATTTGGCTACAGCAAATTTGAGGTGTTTTATAGCATAACAGCTGTCGTTTTTGTCTACTGTTAGGTTCTATTCAAAAGAGTCTCCTTAAATTGTTTTATTTATTCTTTCTTTATAGCAATCCAGTGAGGTAAGTGTTATTATCCTGATTTTACAGTTGAGGAAGCTGAAGCTCAGAGAGGTTTCAGCTTGCTCACGGTTTCACAATTAGCTGATCAGGGATTAAAATCTAGGTCTTTAATAACTCCTCTTAAGCACTATGTTTTACATAACTTGTATAGGCATGGGATTTTTGTTTTGTGCGTTGCCTGCATTTCATCATGCTTCTTGAATCTGAGAATGCATGTTTTTGAGAATTTACAGAAAAATGCATAGCTATTATCTTTTCAAATATTACCTCTTAGAAATTTTCTGTGTTCTTTTCTTCTTGAATTCTGGATGAGTGAATGCCAGACTCTCATTCTCTTCTCTGTGTCTCATTATCTCACTCATATTTTCAGATTTGTCACTCTGCTCCACTTTATGGATTATCCACAGATAATTTCTTTAGGTCTGTCTCCTAGATCACTAATTTTTTCTTCATCTGTGTCTGATCTGCTATTTAAACTGTCCACTGAGTTTTTAATTTCAGGTTTATTTCCAGATGATCTGGGTGGTTCCTTTTCAAGTCCCCTGATTGTGTTTGATAGTCTCTGGTTCTTCAATCATGTTTTTGAGTCCTCCTTTTATTTTACTTTAAACATCTTGAGCATTTAAAAAATATATTTGGTCATCCTAATATTTTAAGGGATCTAATTTTGTTTCACTCATGGTAGCTTTTTCCTCATAGGTTTTTAAGTTTTGGGTTATTATTTTGGTGACCTTAACATGCGGAAATCTTAAAAGGCCTGTGTGGAAGGTCTGCTTGTCCAGAGGGCAGTTGCTTCTCTGGGGCACCCAAGGGCTCTATTACTTTGGCAACTTTAATTTCTCAGCTTGAAGTTTCCCACACTGTGTAGTGCAGTGTTTTTATTTCCTTTCTCACTGTACAAGTGGTAGGTTGTTGCAAGTGAGAAAAGTAGTCTAAAAGAAATTAACCAGGGGAAGTTCCCTTGTGGCATAGTGAGTTAAGGATCTGCCATTGCCACATCTGTGGCACAGGTTGCAACTGTGGAGAGGGTTCATTCCCCAGCCTGGGAACCTCCACATTCTGTGGGTGCCACCAAAAAAGGAAAAAGAAAAAGAAATTAGCAAGGAAGATAAGCCAGTAGTAACTGAGAAGACATGGTCAGAGAGCTAAGTGGAAAACTAAGACAGTCGTTTTTTTGTAAGCGAGAAAGGGGAGAGATTCACGGAGAGGGTGGTCTGTTTGTTGGTTCTTCTGTGTTCTCAGTACTGACCTAGCTCTTTACTTTTTGTCAATGCTTTTCTCTCCTCCATCCATCCAGTCCTCACAAAGAGAAAAAACAAACCAGTAGTAATCACCCTGTGAGCATGGTTATTTATGTACTCATCTATATATTCTGCTGGATTATAAAGGCTGAGGGCAGAGACCTTCAGTTATTCATAATGAACTTTTTTTCACATAGTAAACATTTGAATTTCCTCATTCTTACACTTTTTACAAGGCGTGCTTCAAAATGCTTTTCTTGACTTCTGGAAACCAACCAATCCTGAATATGCATTCTCTTGGTTGCCTAGGGAGACCTTGTGCGAAAACTGAAAGAAGATAAAGCACCCCAAGTAGATGTAGACAAAGCAGTCGCTGAGCTCAAAGCCCGGAAGAGGGTTCTGGAAGCAAAGGTGAGTGAGTCTAGGGGATCCTGAAAAAGGAACATAAGTAGGTATAGAATTATTCACCTTTATTTAGTCTCTTTGGGTGGAGAGACCTAGAAAAGTTTCTGAATTAGTCACATTTGCTGTATCTCTACTTGCCCAGAATCCTCTCCTCCTCCTCTACTTGGCAGACTCCTTACCCTTTCTGCGTATAACTCAAAATGTCACGTTTTCTCAAAGCCTTCCTCCTCCCTGACCCATCCCTTCTCTGCCCTGACTTACATCCTAGGCTGGTTATGTTCCATGAATGTTCCTGGAAGGCATTGTGTTCTTATGAATTCCCTGATGTCTGCAAATAATAGTGATGATGTTTTAAATTTGTTTCTCTCTCTCTTTTTTTGTCTTTTTTTGCTATTTCTTGGGCCGCTCCCTCGGCATATGGAGGTTCCCAGGCTAGGGGTCGAATCGGAGGCGTAGCCACCAGCCTACACCAGAGCCACAGCAACGCGGGATCCGAGCCGTGTCTGCAACCTACACCACAGCTCACGGCAACGCCGGATCATTAACCCACTGAGCAAAGGCAGGGACCGAACCCGCAACCTCATGGTTCCTAGTCGGATTCGTTAACCACTGCGCCACGATGGGAACTCCCTAATTTGTTTCTCTTAAGGTAAAGTTCTATTCACCTGATACATGCTCCTGAACTTTCAAATTATAAATTTCCCATCACCAAACTGGAATAGTTTGAAGTTTTGTTTGTTTGTTTTTATCTTTTCTAGGGGTGCACCTGCAGCATATGGAGGTTCCCAGGCTAGGGCTTGAATCAGAGCTGTAGTGGCTGGCCTACACCACAGCTCACGGCAACGTTGGATCCTTAACCAACTGAGCGAGGCCAGGGATTGAACCCACAACTTTATGGTTCCTAGTCGGATTCGTTAACCACTGAGCCACAACAGGAACTCCCAGTTTGAAGTTTTAAGTCACTTTCCCTACAGTGATCCACTGAAAAATCAAATATTGGTTCAGTATCTGCATCTAAGTAAGCTTAGTCTGATAGTCTTGGAAATGATCACACACTTTCCTAAATAGTTAAGTAAGGGTGTCTTTTCTGGAACTCAAAGGGGAAAACACCCTAAGGTTTCTCTTGTTTTAAGGGTCTCCAAATCTTGTCTGATAAATTTTATACTGAATTCTGCTGAGGAATGAAACAAATTCACATGTGTAAATTGAAATTCCCACTCACTCCTCCAGTCATATATTTTCTCTTTAAAAATCCCTTATAGGAGCTAGCGTTACAGCCCAAAGATGATGTGGTAGACAGAGCAAAAATGGAAGATACCCTGAAGAGGAGGTTTTTCTACGATCAAGCTTTTGCTATTTATGGAGGTAGGGAACTGATGAGAGAAAGAACAATTGTGTTGTTAGTGGATTTAATAATCTTTTTTTTTTTTTCCTTTTTTAGGTCCGCAACTGTGGCATATGGAAGTTCCCAGGCCAGGGGTCGAATTGAAGCTGCAGCTGCTGGCCTATACCACAGCCACAGCAATACTAGGTCTGAGCCATGTCTGCGACCTACACTCAGCCCACAGCAACACCAGATCCTTAACCCACTGAGCAAGACCAGGGATCAAACCCACATCCTCGTGGATGCTAAGTTGGGTTCTTAACCCACTGAGCTATGACGGGAACTCCTGAGTTAATGTTCTTAAATCAGAAACACAGCTTGCCAATTGGTAACTAGTTATATCCGGTCACACAAAGCAGAAGCTAGATATCTTGCTGTCATTTGTTTCGAGTTGGTCACTTGGTGTGATGTCTGTTCTTGTTTCCCTACACCCTCCTTGTTCTTGAAGGCAACTTTTTGCATTAGGACTTAGGGAATTTAGGGGGGGTCCCGATATTAAACACTTGATGTGTCCATGCCAGTGGAGCCTAGGGAGCAGGAGGGGCCATTGTACACTGGCCGACTGCACTGTGCCCCTGCACACAAGGGCTTGATAAACCATAGTTCCTAGATCAGTCATTATGGCAGCTGCCAGGAGAGAACGTGCTTCATAGGTACGCAAATACATCTGCATCTTTTCTGAACACCACGTGAATTTATGTAGTCAAATATAATTCACCGATTAAATGCAGAATGGCATTTTTCATAGTTTTCAGAGATTATTGCAACAATATTAGACTTTCAGTACTTTGCTACCGACCTTGATTTGAGTTTTAGTCTGAGCAGATCTCTAAGTGTTTAACTTCTTGAGGTTTAAATGGTGGCTCAAATACTCAAGAATGTTTTAGAGAATTGGCTACTAAAATTTGAGATCATATTTATTCAGCTGATGCAACAAATTATTTTCTGATTTCTATAGCAGAAATCTATAATCTGCTTTTTCATTCTTTCTTATATATGGAGGAAGGTCTTTTTTACTTTTTCTAGTTTTTTGCTAATCCTACCTGAAATTTCAAGTTTGGAAATAGTAATGGAATGAGAGTATTTTCATTTTACCTCTCTGTCAGCTGGCTGAAAATAAGGCTCTTCAGTAATGAGGAATTTGAATACATTTTTAGGGAGTAAGCGAAGTCTTAAAAGTATCAGTTTCTTGTGTCTCCTTGCTTTGATTTGTTCAGAGTAACAAGGGAAAGTACCCGTTTTCCTCCTGTATTTTACAGGTGTTAGTGGCCTCTATGACTTTGGGCCAGTTGGATGTGCTTTGAAAAACAACATTATTCAGACCTGGAGGCAGCACTTTATCCAAGAGGAACAGATCCTGGAGATTGATTGCACCATGCTCACCCCCGAGCCAGTTTTAAAGTAAGATTTCTAGTTTGAGGTGGAAATTCTTCTGTATATATATATATATATATATATATATATATATATATATATATATATCTAACTAACTTTTTCTGATTAAAAAAACTACCCATGTTCATTGTGAAAATCTAGAAAGTAAAGAAAAACAGAAAATATTTACTGCCCACAGATAGCCATGTTAAAAATGTTGTATTTATCCTTCCTGTCCTTTTTTAAATTTAAATTTTTATTTTTATTTATTTTGTCGTTTATTTTTGGCTGTGCCTATGGTATTCAGAAGTCCCCAGGCCAAGGATCGAACCCTCACCAACAACCTGCTGAGCTGCAAGGGAATTCAGCCATTTAAAACAAATTGAGTTCTTAATGATGGATATAAGATCAGAACAACCCATTCTTTACTCCTTGCTCCACTTTGGGAACTGCGTAGAGATAATACCAGTGTCCATGCAGGTTTTGGTGGCAGAAAAATCCTTTAGTTCATTGTCTATACTGAGTTATCACAAATTCTTGGGTAGTCAGAATCCTCGTGTTTTGGACTTTGCTTGGATCATTAATAATAATGAGACAGCAGTGACAATGCCGTACCCTTAACTCACTAGGCCACGGGGAACTCCTGGCATACATGTTTATCTGCTGTGGGATGGATCATTATAGATACGGAAGCTTTCATCTTTCAGAGTCACAGATGTAAACTATGGCTAAACATATAGAAGGGAGATTGTCTTACAAGGTGAAAGTCTATGTGTTAATTCGTATGAAAATGACTAATTGGCTTGGCATTTATTAACGTAGGACCTCTGGCCACGTAGACAAGTTTGCTGATTTCATGGTGAAAGATGTCAAAAATGGAGAGTGTTTTCGGGCTGACCATCTGTTGAAAGGTATGGTTCTTTATCTCAGATAAATATCCTTTCAAGTAGGTTGATCAAAACAAAGGCTTTGGATTAATCTTTAATCTCAAATATTTTTCATTATTTTTTTTCTTGGGACGTAACATAAAAAGAGTAAGTGCACAGATCTTATAAGTATACAGATCTAGTCCCTCACTTTAAAAAAATATATATGTGTGTGTGTGTATATATATATATATATATGTGTGTGTGTGTATATATGTGTGTGTGTACATGTATAAGATCATTGGAAGTTCTAATGCACCAAAAGAACAAAGACGATATTATGACTCTCCGTGTAAAATCAACCATGGGATTCATATAAATTAAGAACATTATCCTTGGGTTCATTTTTTTTACCTGTCCAGCGTTGACACTCAAAAGTACATGGTCCTTTTTTTCTGACCGATTGAAATTCACATTTACCAACCCTGTTCTTGTAGCTCATTTGCAGAAATTGATGTCTGACAAGAAGTGCTCTGCTGAGAAGAAATCAGAGATGGAAAGTGTCTTGGCCCAGGTGAGTACTTGAGAGATGTCATCACAGTAACCCAGGTAGGTGCTGTCTGTCTTTCAGCATCTGATAACTGTTGGATTCCGCACGTGCTGACCTGGTCACCGCTGTAAAGAAGTTTACTTTCTGTCCCTTGTGCCATCTCTTTTTGCGTTTTTATTTGCTTCTCTGTCTACTCTTTGTGGCTAATCCTTTATTTCTATCAAACTGGCAGGTCAGTGAAAACAGACATGAAATTAGTTCTCTCTCCTCAGAAACTGATTGTCTGGATTTAATGGGAAAAATCAGGGCAGTCTCTAATGGTGACTCGCATTCAGCGTGGAGGTTTGGGGCAGGCATGTATATGAGCGCTGTCTCATGGCCACTTCTGTAGACCTACATTGGTTTTGTTTGTTTGTTTGTTTTTGTCTTTTGTCTTTTTATGGCTGCATCCATGGCATATGGAAGTTCCCAGGCTACGGTTGAATCGGAGCTGTAGCCACTGGCCTATGCCATAGCCACAGCAATGCAGGATCCGAGCCATGTCTGCTACAGCTTATGGCAGCGCCAGATCCTTAACCCACTGAGCGAGACCAGGGATTGAGCTCTCGTCCTCATGGGTGTTAGCCGGGTTCGTTCACCGCTGAGGCAGGACGGGAACTCCTGTAGACCTATAGTTTTAGAGTTTATTTAAGGTGATAATTTTAGGGAAGGCCAAAGATACCATTGAGATAACCTCTTCTGGCCTTTAGCTGATGTAGAAGTGCAGAAATACCTTCTGTGTCCGAAGTAGTTCTTACCCTTCTCTTGCACACCTTTGCCCCAGGGAGGCGCACGTGTCCACATGTGAATGTTGCTGGTTTCTCACCTCATCTGTCCTTTCAAGCAAAGTACATTTTTCCAGCACCACGTTTGATCCTGAGGTCCAGCAGGGCTTACCTCTTAAATTTTATTGCCTTCCTTGGATGAAAAAACAACCACCAGTGCTATGTGGATACACGTTTTCTTTTTTCTTCTTTTTTTTTTTAAATACACGTTTTCTTTATTTTGGCATATAAATGAGTGAAGTTCAGTGTAAGACTCTCTAACTCTCATGAGAATTACTGGATACTTCTCCACTATTGCCCTAATTTTTCAAAATATGCTAATTTTCTTCTGTGATATATAGCTTTCCAGCATTAGCTAAGAAATTTTCTCCTTCCTCACTTAATTTGAAAACTACTTAATCTGGTTCTTAACTCCTCTGCCAGTTTATTTTGGACCTTGTGAAGTATATTTTAGCCCTTACTCAAAGCTCATTGCTTTAGTATTTACTCATGGTTTAGAAAATCATTTCTTGTATTTTAATACTGTTAAGGCCACACACTCATTTCTCATTTCCTTCCTTTCCAACGGCATGACTATTATTAAAAGACGAAATGATGGAGTTCCCGTCGTGGCGCAGTGGTTAACGAATCTGACTAGGAACCATGAGGTTGCGGGTTCGGTCCCTGCCCTTGCTCAGTGGGTTAACGATCCGGCATTGCCGTGAGCTGTGGTGTAGGTTGCAGATGCGGCTTGGATCCAGCGTTGCTGTGGCTCTGGCGTAGGCCGGTGGCTACAGCTCCGATTGGACCCCTAGCCTGGGAACCTCCATATGCTGAGGGAGCGGCCCAAGAAATAGCAACAACAACAACAATAACAACAACAACAACAACAAAAAGACAAAAAAAAAACCAAAAAAACGAAATGAAAAGCACCCCTAAATTATTCTAATTACCCTTAAATTATTCTGTTTCCTATTCAGAATTTTAGACTTACTAAGGTTTTGTGTGTGTATTTTGATTTTTGGGGGGGGTGTCTTTGATTTTTAGCAATTTCATTCATTTCCGAATAAATGGTCAGAAGCCGGAAGAATTGGTTGATTTGCTAAGTCATAATGTATAAATTGAGTACTGACTTTCTGTTTCATCTCAGATACGTATTCCAGGAGAACAGTTTGAGTTTTGGTTTGCCACATCAGATATATATATGATGTATATATATTTTGTTGTTGTTGTTGTTTTTGTTGTTGTTGTTTTTCCTCAGTGCTACGTAAGTAACGTGAATTCTAACAATGATTTAAAATTGCTTGGAGCCACTTTCTCTGAATAGGGAAGTGCCCTGACTCTTAAATATGCACAGAGTAGTAAAATTCAACTATGAAAACTTATTCACATGATTTCAGATTCTTACCAACTAATAACGATTGTCATTGAACAAGAAGTATTATGCTTTTTTTTTCATCGTGAAATGGTAAATGTGTGAATTTTATGTCAGTCCCAGAAAGATACTCCATTTTTCTGTTGGTAAGTGTAAAGTGTGCAGACTGGTTATGGTTTTAGCGTGGATACCTTGAAGGTTAGGTTAATTTTGATGTGCTTATTTTGGGTGAATTTAATACTAGTTGGGGTTTTACATATCATACTTTATTGTATACTTGGGTTTTTTCCTCAGTCTTTTACACTCATGACTTCCTTGATGTGTTCTTTAGCTTGAGAACTATGGACAGCAAGAACTTGGAGATCTTTTTGTGAACTATAACGTAAAATCCCCCATTACTGGAAATGATCTGTCCCCACCAGTGTCTTTTAACTTAATGTTCAAGACCTTCATTGGGCCTGGAGGAAACATGCCTGGGTATGCATCACTTACTGTTTATGCAATGAAATTATTAAAATTGCTTGTAATAAAAGGTAAAGAGTGTTATCAGCCATGGAGGAGAAGTTTTGAAAAGTGATGTGTAGAAACTCCAGATAAACATATCAAGGAGCTAAAATGACCGGTGTATTCTTAAATTTCATTTCTTCTAATTCTTTCTGAATATATATATATATATTTTTAGTAGGGTGATGATTTTTTTGGGCCATAAAATGAAGACAAAACTCTGTGATCATCCTCTCTTGTAATTATTGCTGCATAGGGCAGTAGAGACAGTTGAAGAATGATTCTGAAAATCATTGACCTTACTATTGAAAAAGACTTTTAGAAGCCATTTAGTGTAGATTAGCTACACTGCAGGTGGAACTACCTGCAGTGGTGGAAGTGTTCTGTGTAATCTGTGCCGTCCAACATGCTAACCACTCGCCACATGTGACTGAGTGCTTCTGAGGAGCCAAGTTTTAAAATGTATTTAACTTCAAATAACTTAAATTGAAATGGACATGTACTGGTGGCTTACTATGTTGGACAGGTTACATTTAGCTTATTGATCTTAAAAATGTGGTTTTCACAGATAAAGAAAACCTGAGCACTTTACAGTATGATCCACAACCAGAATCTGTATTTCCAGATTCCTTGTCCATTGTTAACAAACTTCATCAAAGTCTTCCATTTCCTGGCTTCACGTGTTTTCCTTATGGTCTCATTGTAGAGTAAGAGAAGGTGGTGTTTGCTAGATGAAGCTAGCCTAGGTAGATCATGTTTCCTGGAGCAGAAACTAAGTAATAATAAAAATTAATTGTGATATAATGTAATTATTGGCGTTCTTTTAACAAGACTTTGAGTTGAATTAGGATATTTTGTGGAAGGAAGCCAAGGGTGAACCTGCCATTTTGGCAGTGCATACAGAGAGGTATAAAATGGACCATACCCTCTGACCTGCCTTCCTGCTCCTGTGAATTTATCTTAGGGAATAATTCGAAAGGAAAGAAGCTGTGCTCATCAAGAGCATATCAGTTAAAAGTAGAAATAACCCATTTATCCAATAATTTAAGGGTGGTTAACTTAATTATAGTAAAGTAAATCATTTTGGTAGAATACTCAACAACTGTTAAATATGAGAACATTTTATGATTTTTTAAAGAAAATGGATACTTATAAAAGAGTTCATAATTTTACACATTCTACTTATAAATATGCATATAAACTATAGTCATATTGGATGCAATAAAAAACAAAATGAAAAGAGTTGGTATGTTAGAATAAGAAGGTAAAATTTTATTTATTCTTTGTTTTGAAGTTGTATTCATAAAATATCTTGCAGTAGACTTTAGGAGCTCTTACGTTTTGCACAGAATCTTCTGTAAAATGGAGAAGAGGGCAGCAGCTCGAGTGGTGTATTGCTTGGCTATATGGAGAAATACAGAGACGCCTCTGGCTGAAAATGTAAAATACCATGAAGAGTTGCTCATTCTGCTCTTCTCTGTTTCTTTGTGTCTCTGGGTCCAGAGAAGTAAATGATGTGAAAAACCTTGAAAATTGCCTGGCACGGTGTGATAATTGTGATGAGCAGGCTGTGATGTTCCCTCCGTGTCAGTGTGTACTGGCTTCTTTTGAGCTCCACGGTTAGAATTAGTATGTGGGTTCACAGCAGAGGTGTACTTAGGTTATTTTCAAAAGAATCTCAAATTGTTGTCTCCCTCCAAAGTAAATGATTAGGCGGGAGAATGTCAGAGGTTCTACAGACGTCGTAAGAGAGGTTGTGTTTGACCCCCTGGAGTGAGTAAATCAAAGGACCTATCTGCCAGTCTCCTGATAACTTCTCCATTATGATTTTTTAGCTTTGCTACCAAGGCAAGTATCTGTTTCTCAGACTTCGTTTTCGGGCCCATACAGTTTTGTGTGAAAAGAGTACATGGAGGACTTTTAGGATTTGTATCTAGAATTTCACATTTATTGGAAAACTTCATTTCTTTCTTTATAACAGACTGATTTATTTAAATGTATAGGTACTTGAGACCAGAGACTGCGCAGGGGATTTTCCTGAATTTCAAACGACTTTTGGAATTCAACCAAGGAAAGTTGCCTTTTGCTGCTGCCCAGATTGGAAATTCTTTCCGAAATGAGATCTCCCCTCGATCTGGACTGATCAGAGTCAGGTACTGCCCGTTTTATTCTTCCGGTAAAAGTAGTGAATAACTTTGGCATTGAATTGGAAAGAACAGCTCGCTACAAGCTTGAAACAACTCTGCTGCTTTCTTACATGATTATATATTTATTTTCTTTTCCAAAGAAGCTTTTTACACGCGCGGCCTCAGAATATAGTCTCTGGGCTCATAGGCAGTTTCGAGTGACTACAGTGCTTAAGGAGGGGAAAGAAGGAGGGTGAGGAATAGCTCAAGTGTCACCTCTAAGGCAAAATGATTCATTTCAGTCTCCTTGTTCATCTTATGATTTGAGGATGGCAAGATCTTTTTTTTTTTTTTGGTCTTTTTAGGGCTGCACCCATGGCATATGGAGATTCAAGATCTTTTTTTTTTTTTTTTGGTCTTTTTAGGGCTGCACCCACGGCATATGGAGATTCCCAGGCTAGGGGTCAAATTGGAGCTGTAGCCCGCCGGCCTACACCACAGCCGTTGCCACAGCAGCATCAGATTCGAGCTGTGTCTGTGACCTACACCACAGCTCATGGCAATGCCAGACCCTTAACCCACTGAGCAAGGCCAGGGATCGAACTTGTGTCCTCATGAATGCGAGTCAGATTCATTTCCCTGAACCACTGTGGGAACTCAGGGGATGGCAAGATCTTGGTTGTCTGCACTGGGGCATTTTCTGGCAGTGGTGATGTAGATGAGTGTAGGGTCAGGTGGGGAGGAGGTGATGGTTATGGCAGGAGGACCGTGCTAGGTGTCCGGGGCAAACCGCATTACTGGTGTTGGGGTGAGGGTGTTTCAGTAGCCAGCTGGTGATCCTTGGGGTGTTTGAGGCACCTGGATGACAAGAAGTCCAGCTGGCAAGTTTACCGCTATCTGCTTTCGTTCAGACACTCTCCTCTCTCTGTTCTGATAACCTGCCCTTGTCAGATGTATCCAGGAGTATGTGGGAAGGCGTAACAGCACCGCTGTCATGTTTTTCTTTAGAAACTGACTAGGCTGTTGGTGACTTAACCTTTTTTTGTGATTTCTCTCCATTTTCTTACTGATATCATCTCTTGAGGTAATAAATGCCATATAAACCGGGGATATGGAGGGAAACTTAACTTTCTTAGCCTCCAAAGTATTTTCTGCAGCCCCAGTGCCCCCCGCCCCCCCCCCCCCCCGTTTCTTCTGTCTTTTCTTACTCGCGGTAATGACAGACTTCAGACGAAGTGTATCCAACCCCTGACTTACATCAGAGCACCCAGAGCACCTGCCTAATCTTGTCAGACCTCAGGACATCCTCTGAGGAATGCTCCTGTGTTCTCGCCAGACTGCGTCTCCAGTGCCTTCCACAGTATGGTCTAGAAGGGGCCTTCCTGGAGGGAGGAGCTTGCACACCTAGGAAAGTGGAGTGGGAGGATACCCCTGGGCCTTGGTGCAGAAAGAAGTAGCTGGAAACTTTATCCAGGTGTGGTCACAAGGAAAAACATGTCTGAATCGGTTTTATTTCTCAGTGACAATGTTTCTTCGTATCTTTTTTCCTTTTCTTTGTGGGCTTTCCCTTTGTTCCAGTAGTATTTGCAGGCATGCTTTCGGAACACCGAGGCAGCTGTTTCAGACTGAGCTTGTCCAGAGCCAGTGTTCTGGAGAGGATTTACATCAGCTAGTGTGGCGATGGGAAGATTGTAAAGGACCACGTAAGGCAAAACCTGGGGCCTGTGGTAAATAAGGAAAACCAGCTCAGAACTGCGGAAAGGCCCTTGGGGTTCCTGACATTTTATTTCTTGGTCAGTTTCACTTCAAACATTCTGTCTGGATTTCGGCTGCTTTTGTCACGTGCCTCGACAAGATCATGGCTAGAGATCCACTCACCCTTCCGCAGGTCACTGTCTCCATGGCTTTTGTTTCTCAGTAGGGCTAGGATCTGTTCGTTTAGTGTTTTGGTTCCTTCTTGGTGACATAATTTGAGGTGATAAGCCCTTGTATAGCTGTGATTCCTTTGGTTTAGGTTAGGGGCATTATATTGTTCATATGACACTTTTTATAAACTTCATTTCAATAGGCTTACTTCTATTGAATGTCTCCATAGTTCCAGGTAGAGTTTCCAAACTCAAAGGCAGGAGACAATCAGTATTCGTATTGATTTCTGTCTCCTGTCTGTGAGCTGGGCTCATTCGACAGAGTAGATGGAAAGACTTTGGCAGCAGATTGTTTTGGGTTTCTGGGCAAGGTCCTCATCTCTGTCTGCCCTTCCTTGTAGATGTTCCGTTGCCGTCATCCCATTTAGAAGCTCTGTGAGGGTGGACATAGGCTTCTGCGTCTCTCTTATTTCATAGTTATTGAAAGGCAGTTGCGTCTCTCTTATTTCATAGTTATTGAAAGCTATTTCATAGTTGTTGAAAGGCAGTTAAGACACAGTGCTGCTGGATAAATAAGAGATGCCATTAAAAAATAAAAAAATCAAAGCTCTTTTGCAGTTCATTTCATGTATTTTTAGGACCCATTTAAGCAATTTTTTATTCTAAAACATCTGAGGTAATCATGAAAGTGCACTAGTAAATGTGTGTGTGTGTTTTAAAGAAGAGAGATTTGATTTGACTCATAAAATTAACTTAAAACACTTTCCCCCCAATAGCTACTAAATTGCCATTCAGGGAAATCTCTTTGGGAAACCATTGCTATGTGCATATTTATTTCATCATTATGCAGTTAGCTTGATGTTAGCTTGTTCCATTTACGCCGTATGTCCTCTGCCTTGAATAACACTTTATTTAAGAAGCTCTTACTCTAAAGACACCAGCTGTATGGTGCCATTACCAGTCCTTTACTTGCTCAGAGCAATAAAAAGGAGGAAATCAAACTTGTTAGAAAAGCTAAAGAACAATTTATTTCACTTTTAATTTCCCATTCTTTGAAAGGTAAATATCAGGAGCTTCATTTAATGTACATTTATAAAGGCTTGCTAATGCTTTAAGGAAAATCATTTTATCTGGAAGTCACTATTCAGTATCTCATTTTGTGTGTGTGCCTGATGTTTGCTTAAGTTTTCCTAATTTTAAAAACTGTATTAGGAGTTCCCGCTGTGGCGCATTGGGATCTGTGGCATCTCTGCAGTGCCAAGACACAGGTTCAGGCCCTGGCTCAGCACAGTGGATTAAAGGATCCTGCATTCGGCATCAGTGGAAACCACGGCTCAGTTCCCTCACTCCAGAATTCCTTATGCTGTGGGGTGGCCAAAAACTAAAAAAAACAAAACAAAACTATCAATCTGTTCTTTAAAAATCATTTTCCATGTGGAGTTCTCATTGTGGCTCTGCAGGTTAAGGACCGTCGTCTCTGTGAGGATTTGGGTTTGATCCCTGGCTTCTCTTAGTGGGTTAAGGATCCAGCATTGCAACAAGCTGCAGTGTAGGTTGCAGCTGCGGCTCAGATCTGGTGTTGCTGTGGCTGTGGGATAGGCCCTAGCTGCATCTCCCATTTGACCCCTAGCCTGGGAGCTTCCACATGCCGTGGGTGTGGCCATAAAAATTAAAAAATATATATTTTCCATGTCATTCGATATCACTATAGTATGAGTTAAAAATAAAGGCCTTGTTAGTTGTTTTTCATAGTTAAGCATGCAACTTTTCTCCCTCATGTTTTTGCTTTCAGAGAGTTCACAATGGCAGAAATTGAGCACTTTGTCGATCCCAGTGAGAAAGACCATCCCAAGTTCCAGAATGTGGCCGACCTGCACCTTCATTTGTATTCGGCGAAAAGCCCAGGTCAGCGGACAGTCTGCTCGGAAAATGCGCCTAGAGATGCTGTGGAGCAGGTGAGATTCTGTACCTGGCTCAGTGGAGACTATCCTTATTCCAGCATTTAAGCATTAACACATTCTGTGCACTAGATAGCAAAATATTTTATTGTGGCCATCATTTATTTTTATACAGCCTGTGTAAAAACAGTATTTATTATATAATACTGTAGTGGGAGGAAATCACCTGAACATGCCAATGTGCAGGCCATTGGGGCTGACGTGAAAGCAGTATTTAGCAGAGCGCGTGCAAAAGGGTTCTTGGTTTGAACTGTGCCTCATCAGTCTGACTTTTAACAGCACGTACTGCTGCGGGGAGATATTTTGACGCACAAAAAGCGAGCTCTCCGGATTTTAAATTCTTCTGTCTTGCCTGTAGTGACTGATGGAAGTGTGCATGCTTGCCTGCTTGTTTATGAACTTATTCGTCTCTTCACTTTGTTAGGGTGTGATCAACAACTCAGTATTAGGCTATTTCATCGGCCGCATCTACCTCTACCTCGTGAAGGTTGGCGTATCTCCAGATAAGCTCCGCTTCCGACAGCACATGGAGAATGAGATGGCCCATTATGCCTGCGACTGTTGGGATGCTGAGTCCAAAACATCCTATGTGAGTCGAATGGAGCGGTTTTTACCATGTGGTTTCACACTGACAACTTAGAGGCATGGGTATCAAAATTGCCTTTCATGTGTTTCATGTCAGAGTGGCACAAAAAGGAAAGAGAACTCTTCCTGAGCAAAATGGAAAAAGCAGTTGCCCCCCTGTCCTCTCATAACGGGGTGGGGGCTACTCTTGTGCTCCAGGAGCCCTCGTAGACTCGGATGGCTTTTACCCAGAGAGTAAGGGTGAGAATGAGAGCGAGAGAGAGTGCCATGGCCAGTGAAAAGGCAGGGCTGGTGGGTCCTTCCCAGGGGGCGGGAGTGTGATTGGTCACATCCTGGAGTGCAGCTAAGATGGGGCGGCCTCCCTGACAAAGACCCTGGCAAACACTGTAAGTGGTGGGGGTGCTGAGGAGGAAGGTGCTTTAGTTTTAGAGAGCTGTTTGGTAGATTTTGAGGATGGACTAGTAGATTCTGATCTCTTGTTTTTCTCGAATTTCTCAAATTCCGTATATGTAGTAATAGTTCAGAGAAGACCTTCAGGCTACCTCTTTGCTGTACCTACGCCCCCCCTCCCCAGACACAAACAGGAATACTGAAGCTTAGGATTAAAAGGCGTTTGGATATAGGAGATGCTTTCTGCACTGGTGGCAGTAGGAACAAGGTGACATCCAAAACAAGGGGGCTGAGAGCCTCTGGCCTGTCCCTTATTTGGTGTTAGAGGGACTTCTCACACATGTGGAGACTTTAGCTGAGGAGCCTTGGTTCCGACATGCCCTTGGTTTCACTTTGTAAAGTGACTTTGTTTTAATAGAGTCATTTATTTTTTAACTAAAAATAAAAGTTATTAAAAACAGTGACCCTTTTTGCAAAACAAAAAGCAAAACCTAATTCTAAGTGTATCGTGTAGAAAGTGAAACTTGCAACTGTGTATCTCCCTCTCCCCCAAGGCATTTCGTGTCTCTTTTCTAGATCAGGGATCCAAGAACATTCTCCGTGGTAAATATAGTAAATATTTAAGGCTTTGTGGATCTCTGTGTTCTTTCTTCTTGGTTGTTTTCATTTGTTTGTTTGTTTTTTATAGCCCTTTAAAAATGTTGAAACCATTCTTGCCCCATGAACTTTGGTTTGCCAACCCCTATTCAAGATAATTTTATATGCTTTATAAGCATGTACACATGTATACATGCAGAATGATATGCATATATCTGTAGTGGCTGTTATTGATGGGTTGTATTTTTTTTTGTCTTTTGTCTTTTTAGGGCCACACCCATGGCATATGAAGGTTCTCAGGCTAGGGGTCGAATTGGATCTGTAGGCGCTGGCCTGCACTACAGCCACAACAGTGTCAGATCCGAGCTGCATCTTTGACCTACACCATAGCTCACAGCAATGCCGGATCCTTAACCCACTGAGTGAGGCCAGGGATTGAACCTGCATCCTAGGTTCCATCTGGTTGCTAGTCAGATTCCTTTCTGATGAGCCACAATGGGAACTCCTGATACTGTTTTTTAATGTATTCTCTTTCCTTTGTGGAATTAGGCAAGAATCTGTTAGGTTTTTCTTGTTACTTTACTTTCTTCACAAACTTGCTTGACATGTATCTGCTAAAATGATCGTGGTCATTATTTTTGGATTAGAGATGATGAGTAATTTCTTTATGTGTTTTAGATTTTCTGGAATTTCTTTTTATTTTCAAATTAAACCAATAAGGTATTTTCTGTTTTGTGTGAGATTTCGGGTTAACCCAGACACAGAGTCTTAGGATCTCAATTTAGATTCTGAGTCTGGCCTAGATTACATTTCATTTGTTCATTCAGTGTTTGTAATCGTCTAGAGTTGGATATCATTCTGAGTGTATTATTATCTAATGCTCACAATAATTCTATTCATGGGTCCTATTTCTGAAGAGACTGAAGTGCTGAGACGTCAGCTAGTTTGCTGGAGTCTGACAGCTAGTGAGTGCTGACGCAGGGGTGTGAACCAGGACTAAGTCTAGACCTGTGATCTTAACCACGTTGCTTTAATACACCTTGCTGCACCCCTGTTCATCCTTATCTGAGTATCACGGGGCTGTGGCCATACCCTCAAGGATGGGGGGGGGCGTCAGAAAATGTGGGCCTCATAAGTCCTGGGGGTGCAGTTAATACTGTATTGCACATGTGAAGGTTGCTCAGAGTAGATCTGAAAAGGTCTCATTACAGAAAAAAACCCTTGTAACTATGGATGCTGATGGGTGTGACCTCAACACATTGCGGTGATCATTTGCAGTATATACAAATATCAAATCATGATGTTCTGTGTACACCTGCAACTAGTAGAATGTTGCATGTCAGTTATACCCAAATGAAAAAGAAAATTAAAGAAAAAAAAATTTTTAAAGAAAATCAGGGCCTGTTTTGAGATTAGGCCAAAACGTTTGTGTAGTCATTGGGAGACTGGTCTAAACAAAACCAGAAGCTCCAAAATAACAAACCTTTAAGGAGAGAGGACACCTTTTAAGACTTTAATACTTTTTTGGTGTGTGCTTCATTGTTCGTTTTTTTTAAGAAGAAAAGTTACTGATACAGCTATTGCTCCATCCTCTTCGTCTCTCTCCTCAGAGAGAACCCAAAGTCGGTGTCTCCCAATCCTAGGCATGTTTCTCTGGTTTTACCTTTTAGTACCTAAATATGTTCATTGACATCTGTAGCAAATGACCACGAGCAAGGTTTATATGTTTAAGAATATAGATATACTAGTTGACGTCTTAAGTGACTGTCCGATGATCAAGTTACATGTGTTTAGGCTTTGTTTTTATCCTTAATGACTATTTTGTTGTTGTTATATGTTGGGATTTTTGAGCTTATATGAGTTTTGTATTTGCCTTTTCATTTTAAGTACCCCATGTGGTGACATGTACTTGGAAAGCTTAGTAGTTGTGATGGTTGAATTTTCTCAAACTCTTTGAATTAAAGACAAAAATAAGTATTCAAGAGAAGGACTAACTGAAGATCTGCTGAAACAAGCTTTTTCCCACTTTTAGTCTTATTCAAATAATAGGTTCTTAAGAGTCTTTGAAAATACTTTAGATGATGCTTTTGAAAAGTGTCTTAGGCATTGACAAGAAATGGAACTTGTCACCCATGTGATAGCAGTGCTGTTACTAAGTTTTATTCTGTGACCTAGACAGTGCCTGTCCTTTACTGAGTTTTCTTTGTTGGGTAGGAACCTGAACTGAGCACAAATGCCCACGTTCGTGGCCAGCTGCGGTGTGTGTTCAGCACAGCCATCCAGTGCCAGGTTGTGAGAGCAGTAGACAGTTCATGCCAAGAGAATACAGTTGTCCCTTAGTGTCCACTGGGGCTCGGTTCCAAGACCCTTGCAGATACCAAAATCCTTGGATGCTCAAGCCTCTTAAATAAAATGGCTTTGTATCTGCATAGACCCTGTGCACCTCCTTCCATATACTTTAAGTCATCTCTAGGTTACTTAAAACACCTACTGCAATGTAAATGCTACGTAAATAGTGACCAGTATGTGGAAAATTTAAGTTTGACATTTTGGAACTTTCTGGAAATTTTTTTTTTCCTGAATATTTTTGATTCACACTTGGTTGCATCCACAGATGTGGAACCCAAGGATACAGAGGGCTGCCTGTGTTCAGCTTTGTTATTGCCGAGCCACAGCAGGAACTCTGTATTCTTGGCTGCGTTTGGTATCACTTGAATACACCCTTCAGAATCTACCTGCCACTTTTCAGAAACCTTTTAGAGGGTGAATGTCAATAAAGCAATGCAATAGCTTTGTAGAGAAAGTTCCTTTTTCCTCTTTATTCGTCTGTCTTCTCTAAGTTTACATTTGTGTGGTCTCTCCTCTGACCTTTCCGTAAGGTAACTTCAGAGTTCATCCATTTGAATTAACAGATAGGCTACTAAAAAGAGGAGGAAACAGGCGAAATTGAGTAAATTCATGTTCCAGTTCGTTAATGCCTCCCTAATGTATAAAAATTGAGGCAGGGTTCGGTGTCACCACCATGAGTCTGGCACACTGGCATTCTTCTTAGTTCTTGCATTTTTCCTTGGTCTGTAAGTCCGGGTGTGGACAGATATCCATTCTGTTTGCCCTTTGGGGCCAATGGGATGTATTAGCCTCTATTCCTTTCCTCCTTCTTGTAGGGCATTGTATTCTCTTATTATTATTCTCAGTTTTTTTAGGGCCACTCATGGTAGCTACCTTTTTTTTGTCTTTTTAAGGGCCAAACCCACAGCATATGCAAGTTCCCAGGCTAGGGTTCAGAATTGGAGCTGCAGCTGCTGGCCTACACGACGGCCACAGCAACACCAGATCTGAGCCACATCTGCAACCTACACCGCAGCTCACAGCAATGCTGGATCCTTAACCTACTGAGCAGGGCCAGGCATCAAACCCACGTCCTCATGGATACCCGTTGGGTTTGTTATTGCTGAACCGCAACGGGAACTCCACACTCTCTTATTACTTTTCTTTTTCTTTCCTTTTTAATGGTTTAGAAAAATGCATATGCACATTGTGTTATTTTCCTGTAATTTCTCCTAAGGATCTCCTGGCGCAGGGTTCTGAACTTGAGTGACGTGGGCGCAGGACGTGCTGTCATACAACTAACTGCCCGGCTGAGTCCCCTCCCCACATGTGTCACCCTTTGCATCTTGGACACCTCATTCAGACCTGCCATCACCCAGCATCGTATTAACGTGTTCTTATTTTTGCTGCTCTTCTACTGTCATGTCGTACTGTCTGTTGTCTCCTCTCAGATGGCTTATCCCTTTGGTGAATCCTCGCTTCCCACCCGCTGCTGTTGACCTTATTTTTCTGTCTCCTATGTTGGTCTCTGAACCCTAAAGCGATTTTCAGGTGGCTAATTGGGTCATTCACCTATGAACTGTTGTTCCCTTTAGTAAAAACTGGTGAAATTCTTCCTCCTAATTATCTTCCATGCTGTTAAAAGGTTCTGAAAATTGTTTTCCTGTGTTTCTTCTCCACAAATTTCTTTTGAGGTGAGCACCAGATTAGATTTGTGGGTGCATATATTCTGTGTGGACTGTCAAAAGGGACCTTTCTTGACCCCTCAGCCCTCCGCGTGTAAGGTGATAGAAAGTTCTGGAGAGTGTGCTGTTGTGTGTGTCCTGTGGGATTCCAGAGGGTGAGTTCTGGTCATGGATGTGATTTGCGTGCAAGTATAGGGCTTTTCTGACTTAGCCATGCCCTTCTCTTTGGCAATTCTTAAAAGTGCACGGAGAGTAACAACTTTGCAGATGTGACTTCTTTGATTTGAGCCAAAGTTTTACCAACATAAATATATGGGGGCCAGGGGCGGGGCGGGGTGGGGGGGACCATTACAGTCATCCCTCGATATCCATGAGGGATTGGTTCCAGGATGCCTTGTGGATGCTAAAGACCCTAATAGAGAATCCCTGTGTTAATGGTTTCTGTCAGATTCATTTGGAATCCTGGTCACAAATTTGGAACAAATCTATCAGTTTGTCTAAGTTCACATTTTATTCTCATAACTAAATCTTAGGAAATTTTAGTTTATCCCACATTTACCATATGGCAAAATAAATCTGTCCAGGAAATAAAAAGACTGCCTTGTGTACATGTGTGAATTGTATTTTATAGGACTGTTACTGCCTGCTATATAAAACTATTCCCATTTCAAACACTTTTAAGTAAAAGTTGAGAGGAGGTCCTGTAACTGAATTATTCTTGAATATGTGGAAGAGTTACTGCCGATACGCATCACTTAGGAATGAACCTTATGTAAGTTGCACATGTTTTTCTGTTATGTCTTCTTAGGGCTGGATTGAAATTGTCGGATGTGCTGATCGTTCCTGTTATGACCTTTCTTGTCATGCAAGAGCCACCAAAGTCCCACTTGTAGCTGAGAAACCTCTGAAAGAGCCCATATCCTTTCTGGTCACTTCAGCAACTCAGGACCAAAGTGTAAAATCCACTTACCCAGTCAGATAAATGCAAGTCTACACCTTGTTCTACGGAAAAGCTGCGATGTTTGGGGTATTGTGATAGCACTCTATTTAAACCCCTTTATTTTACCCATGTCATTGCTCCTTTGCTAGTCTCTTTACTTGTAATCTGACATGTGCCTCTCAGTGTTTGGTCCTTGAAAGAAGCACATGCAGAAAAATGCTCTGAATGTCTTTCGGGATGGTGAACAGTTTTTCTCAGCCATTTCCCACACCTGCGTCTACATACATGCTCTTAAAATGTGCATGGTGAATACTTTATTAAAAGATGAGTGCCCTTTTATGGTGAATGAAATAATTTAGCTCATTTGATCTGTAAATCAGCAAAAGAGAAATTTCCTTCCTTTACCAGGCAGTGAGGTTGTGAGCTGATCTAAGGGCTAAGCCAGTGACAGGAAATAGATCCTGTTGTGTTGAGGCATTTGAGAAATGAGTAATTTGTTATCAGAGGTTATTATGTTGTGTGTCAGGTTATGTTGCTGATGAAATAATACGCCTTTATCTCACTATAACTTTGGAAAAAGTCTTTCTTGATGATGTTTCCATATTTTGAGTGCAGTTTGCCCGGATGATGTCATGGTCGTTGTTTCATGTGGCACTTGAAATTGGCATGGAGAGGATCTCAGAAACCAATGAGGAAGCAGTAGTTGTTTTAGGTCTATGGTGGCCGTTTCCTGCGATACTAAGGCAGTTCTGCAGTTTCATATTCCTTGACTGCTGCGTACAAGACAGTCAATGTTGTTCAGTTTGAACCCAATAAGGGAGCAATTGGTAAAGCATATAAGAAGGATGCAAAGCTGGTGATGGAGTACCTGGCCATTTGTGATGAATGTTACATTACAGAAATGGAGAAACTACTGAATGAAAAAGGGTAAGATTTAATATATGCGCTTCTACACAGCTTCCAGTCAGCTGTGTCATCTCTGCCAGGTTTTGAAACTTAGGGCGAGATAAGTTTCTTTAGAAATGTTTTGCAGGTAAGTACCACCTCTCGGGTATATTTAAGGGCTATGTTTGTCGAGATTTTGGCATGATAGCCTGGAAATTGATTCAAAATACACTATAAAGACCTTTTTCTTTTTCCCCCAATAGCTTTCTTAGAGCAGGAGTCTTGTCCAAGGTATCTACCGAGGAGGAGTTAGAAACTACATCCATCTCTCAAGTCAGTTCCCTTTTTTTGAGCTTTGGCATGGGCTGTGTAAAACTAATGGGCTGTGAACATACATGTAAAAGCAACAGAGAAGACGCTTTAAAGGGATTCAGCAAAGTCCAGCACTAAACAATATAAAATTTACTGTGTCTTGGCAAACAATAAAAAATCTCTTAACACATGAAAAAACATGAAAATGTGACCCATGACAAGGGAAAAAATTCAGTCACAAGAAATACCCAGAAGTGGCAAACACGATGGAAGGGTGTTAAGATGATTATTATTAATGTGCGTCATATGTTCAAGGATGTAAGAGAAAACGTGAATGTATGAGGTGAGAAATGGGAATGTATATAGAAAAAAATGCAAATGGAGCATCTAGAGGCCATATCTCAAGTGAAATAGTGTGTACATAGCCACAGTACCATAGAATGCAGTCTTTTAAAGTGCTAACAGACAAAAGTCCTGCACCCAGCAAATAGATCTTTCAAAAATGAAGAGAAAATGTTTTCAGACAAAATGCTCAGAGGCTACATTGCCAGCAGACCCTACATTGCAAGAAATGTTAAAGGAAGTTCTCCAGGCAGAAGTATGGAAATTTAGATCCACCCAAAGAAACTAAGAGCTCTAAAAATGATAAAATATGTGGATGAATACGAGTGACATTTTCTTTCTTTTTTTTTGAAAGGCAATAGGTTTTTTAAGATAGGACGCTTGTAAGAGATGCAAGCAGGCAGGCGCGGAAGCTCTCAAGTAACGTTTAATTTCTTTAACGTGACATCTCTTAATTCTTTAAAATATAATGGGGCGTTTAAAGAAAAAAATGATAACAGTGTGTTATGAAATGTGCAATGCATGGAAGTAAAATGTTTACCATCAGTAACCGTACGGATGGGACAAAGCATTGGGAATATGTGAGAATAGGTGTCCTGCATGAAGTGTTACATTACAACGTGGACATAGACTAGAAGGTAAAAAAGGACTAAAACTCTACGGCAATTACCTGGGGGAAAAAACCCCACCGAAACCAAAGGGGTTTATCTCTCTTAAACCGGTAAGAGAGATAAAATAGAATAATAAAAAATACTCCAAAAAAAGACAGGCAAGGAGGAAAAGCAAAGAATGGATGCGACAGATAGAAAATAACTTGTGAAATGATAGATTTCAACTCAATAATATTGATAGTTACATTAAATGTAATTATCTAAACACCGAAATTAAGATCCTTTACTTGTCAGACTGGTTAGAGAAAAATCAAGACCCAGTTAAATGCTGTTTACAGTAAACTGTATTGTAATACAAGCAGACCTCAGAGGTACTGTGGGTCTGGTTCCAAACACTGCAATAAAGTGAATATTGCAATAAAGCCAGTCACACAAATTTTTTTCGGTTTTCCAGTGCATGTAAAGGTTTGTTTACACTATACCATACTCTATCAAGTGTGCAGTAGCATTGTATCTTTAAAAAGATGTGTTCATACCTTAATTGAAAATACCTTATTGCTAAGAAGTTAAATAATGATGAAAAAGTTTGAAATATTGCAAGAATTACCAAAATGTGACTCCGAGATACGAGATGAGCAAATGCTGTTGGAAAAATAGCACTGATAGACTTAATGCTGTGTTGCCACACACCTTCAATTGCAAAAAAAAAAATCAGCATCTGTAAAGCCCAGTTAAGCAAACACAATAAAACAGGGTCTGCCTGTACACAAGTTCAAGAATCAAAAATTATTTCCCATGCAAACACTAATCAAAAAGGTGGTGTAGCTATATTAATATCAGACAAAGTAAACTTCAGAACAAGGAAAATTCCCGGGGACAAATTTGCATTTCATAAAGATAAAGGTATCCGTTTATTTATCAAGAGAGCATATCATTTTTAACTTTGTATGTAACTAAAACAAGCTCAAAATACATGACAGAACTGCAAGGGGAAGTGAACACATCCACAGTTACAATTGGAGATTTCTACACCCCTTGTCAGTGATTGGTGGAGCAAGTAGGAAGAAAAAAAACAATAGGAATTTGAAGATACAAACATTATTAGTCAACTTAATTGCCATTTACAGAATACCTAATAGCCAGAGAGTGTACGTTTTAAGTGCATTTGAAACATCTTTTATGTTACTTTTATACCCCTCTCCAGCTAGACATGATGTTTCCATTTTCAAAGTGTAGTTTATAAAAACAAAACACATGAGATTTGCATATGGCCTACAAATTCTGAAGTATTTCATAACTGGCCCTATGCGGAAAGTTTGCCAAACCCCTGTCATAGACCTTAGGCTGAGTGAAAGATTATATGTATGTGTATTTGTCAAAAAAACTCTCATAGGAGTTCCTGTCGTGGCTCAGCGGTAACAAACCCGACTGGTATCCATGAGGACTCGGTTTGGCCCCTGGCCTTGCTCAGTGGGTTGGGAATCCGTTGTTGCTGTGAGCTGTGGTGTAGCTCGCAGACTCGGCTTGGATCCTGCGTCGTTGTGGCTGTGGTGTAGGCTGGCAGCTATAGCTCCGATTCGACCCCTAGCCAGGGAACTTCCATATACTGTGGGTGCTGCCCTAAAAAGACCAAAAAAAAAAAAAAAAAAACACCAAACTATCATAAGATGAATGCTTTTAAGTTGAAAATATAATTATCCATTTCAGTAGGAAAGTTTTAAAACATTTCTCGTCTCCCAGAATTCATGTCTATTTATGCTGAAATAACATCACATCCCATTGATACTGTCATAGATTTCTAGTCAGATATCATTATCTATAAACGAGAGTTGTGGGGTTTTTAAAAATACATTCTCAAATAATGGCTGTCTCCTTGCTAATTTCAGCTTTTTATAGCTCTCACCTGCTCTGCACTTAGACTGTGCTCGCAGAGGACATATGATGTTGTTTACATAATAGAGTTTTAATGCACACATGCACAGACTTCAGAGGAGTAAAAATGGAGGAAATCAATGAAAACCTTTCATATGATACATGAGATTATCACTGCTAGAAACTAGCAAAATGCACTATACCATGGACCAGCCATAAAGCTTCAAGGACTCCCCCACTTGAGGGCTCTCTCTTCCCAACTGAGCTGCTTGGGAGATAAGACACATCCAAATTAACCTTCATAAGTGTGACATACCTTGTAAGCTGAGATACGGGTATTACATGAAGCACTTTAGAAAAGTGAATTCTCATGACCTGAAGTGGAATGGGCGTGGCTCAGGCTGTGAACATGGCAGCCAGTGATCTTGGAGAGAGAGTATTTTATGCTGAAATATCAAGCAGAATCATTAAACTTCTTTTAAGGTGATCTCCATCAACGTGAGCGTCAGAGTTTGTTTTGGAAACAGTTTCATGTGGGAGTTTAACATTTTTTTTCTGTAAGATGACAAACTGGTCATTTTTACATTTGTTGGAACAATAGTGAGAATCTTTCTACCAGAAGGCCTGTTTCTGACAGATTTTATTGTAATTATTCTAAAACTGAATCTTTTTTGGTGGCGGGGGGGGGGCCTCCCTGCTTCATATGGAGTTCCTGGGCCAGGGATCAGATCTGAGCCACAGTTGTGGGCTTTGGTCCAGCTGCGGCAACGCTGGATCCTTTAACCCAACTGTGCCTGGCTGGTGATTGAATCTGCTTCCTGATGCTGCAGAGACGCTGCTGATCCTGTTGTGCTGCAGTGGGAACTCCTAAAACTGAATTTTTAAAAAATTGTTTTTAATTTTACCTTGATCTCAAACCCAAAGGAATTTGGTCATTAAGTCATTTGTGAAATTTTATGAAACTAGCCACATTTTTGGGTGCCTCCCAGAATACTGTTTGATGCTGTTGTTAGAATAATAATTTGATATTCCTCATGAAGTAATTTAAATTTGACTATAGCTGTTATATCTGGAGAGTTGACCAAATTGTATTACTCTTAAAATGAAAAACAGCTTAGCAATCTGTAAAACTCCTTTAAATTAAGGCATGGGGATCCGTATTTCACTAACATATGATGTCTTTTGTTTCTTTGTAGGGAATTTACCATTGAGACTGAAGGGAAAACATTTCAATTAACAAAAGACATGGTCAATGTGAAGAGATTCCAGAAAACACTACATGGTACATTTGTAAAAATAATTAAGAAACAAACAAAAATCATTACTCCTTGAAGGTGTTTTTTTTTTTTTTTAAGTTTTATAGCATAACCATTTTATAGAAAATTTGAAGAAAAATAAACCCTTAACGCCACAAACCTAAAATTAATGAATATGTGTAAGGTATTCTCTTGGGCTTTAAAAAAAAAAATCATTGTACTCTTACTGAAGAATAATTTGTAACGCTTCCGTTAAATTTCCTATGACCTAAGGTACATGAGAAGAATATCTCTTTGATTAAAAACATCTTTTGTTTTTTTCTTTAAGGAAAAGTCCTTTTGTTTCTTAAGCAAAAGAAAGAGCTCACCCTTCTATCTTTTTTGGCAAATTAACATAGAAGTCATTTAGATTAGTGATCTTTCATGCTTTTTTTAAAATCCAAGGAGATGGTTATTTTTTTGGAGAACAAATTCTCTGGGTGGGGCAATGGGTATTTTGGAGAGTATTGGAAGTGGGCTGGTGGTTCCTGTGGCTGAACTGAAGGGCCTGGAAACTGAGAGCAGTGGGTACTTGAGTTGCTGCTGCCCGTGGCGAGAGCAGCCTCCGTTTCCATTTGTTTTTGGCCAGCCTCGTCGTGACCAGGCTGTGGTGAGCTGCAGAGCAGGACTCGGGGCTCCTTCTTCATGCTCTAGAGTTTTAAGCCTCCATCCTGGCAGCTGGCTCAGAGCTGCATTTCACCATCACTCAGATGCCACGAAAGGATGCACAGAAAATGCCTAGATTATTGTTCTAAAATGTTATTCTCCCTCATTATCACAGACCCAAGAAACTTCTCTATTCTTCTATGTATATGGGGTTTGGGTTCCAGTTATCTCATTTCCTCTGAAACCTAAGTTCTCCAAAGTTAGGGTCAGGTGTCTTAGACTTGAGCAGTGCTCAGCAGTGCTTCCTTTTAATAAGAGGTAATGATGATAACAATTCCTGTGTTTACTTACCACGGGTAAGGCTTAGGGGAAAAGCTCTGGGGCCCGTGGCACGTCTTTGAATGAGTGCTGGTCCCGAGCAAAACTCTTCTGACCCCAGAACCTTGGAAATGCAATGGCAGTAATGTGGCTCCCGGAAGGAGTTCTCATCAAGATCGCAAAATAAAACGTAAAACACAAATCACATTATACTTGTCGTATGTAGGAGTTATTCTTGTTAATTTTGCCAGCCGTGGCAGCAGATGTCTAATTCTAGCAGAGTCTTACAGAAGCTCTAGACGTTTTAAATGCTTTCTGCAGGTGATCGAGTGTAGCTGCTGCTGTTCCTAGCTTACCAACTGGGGCAGGATATGCTGGTATCTTGTTTCATTTTTATGCTATAGAAACAAAGAATTAAATGTGGTAAAAAAAATTTTCGCTCCTGTTTTCTCTTTAAAGGCATCGTGTTTCCTACCAGCAAATAGTTTTGGGGAATGTTCTGATTTCTTTGTCCTGAGGTACAGAATCAGCCACCAGCCATTTAGAATGGGGTTATTTTTAAGGCCAATACGAATTGTTTAGGGAGGCCCCGAGATGCATGAGACGGGGTTTGAGAGAGTGTTCCTGGGTTTCTGTGTCTCTTGCAGTTGAAGAAGTTGTCCCGAGTGTCATCGAGCCCTCCTTTGGCCTGGGCAGGATCATGTACACGGTATTTGAACATACATTCCACGTCCGCGAGGGAGATGAACAGAGAACGGTGAGCTGTCGCATACAGGGTGCTCACACTGTCATTTACTGCGGGAACAACTAGTGGTCATTTGCGGTAATGTTAACACCTTTGTTTAATTGTTTACAAAGCAAAGCGCTTTATCTCCTTGGCGCTTCGGGGTGCGTAAGTTATCCTAGATGCCATTGTTTTAGTTGCACCTGAGTTCTGAGATAGAACATGTTACTTTGGGGAAATTGTCTGTGTTGTCTCAGTGGCAGGAATGATACTTTCTGGATATACTCGCTTTTTCAGAAAATTGAGGGGGGCGATAGTTCATAGAATTTGGCCAAACCAAAAATCTGTATTTGTACATCGGTAAAGCATTAGAGGGAACCTTTTCAAACTGCATAAGGTTGTCTGGAGGTTTTTTGGAGTAAAGATGTAAAATTCCTTGGTTCTGTTCCAGAGATACTGATTCACTAGGTCAGAGACGCAGGGATCTGGTTTTAGGATTTGCCTCATAAGAGCCCCAGGCGGTTCCAGTGTGGGAGATTGGCAGATGATAAACTGAGCAGAGGTGTGTGAGGGAGTAGCCTTTCCTAGCATTCAAGCACTGCTAGGGATTAAGGTTTCTAAGTCTTCGTCCACTCGCTCAAGTTTTCTTTTTGGCTCTGATGCTTTTGAATCCCTGCTCCACACCTCCCACCTGTCTCTTCTCTTCTGCCTTACTTCACCTCTCTTACCTTGCCTCTGCCTGTGGAAATCAGACTCCTTTAATTTATAGCTTCAGGTTTCCAGGAAGCTCACTCAGAAGAAGAATGGCTAGAGAGGAGAGGCTGAAAGAAGCCTGACAGAGCAAAGAAGCATTCTTTACGTGCATGACCAGCTAAAGTTGAGTGTGTGCAGAATGGGACATCAGCTCTGGGGCTTTTCCTAGGGCATTTAATCTTAAAGGATGAACTGATGAGTTCCTGGCACAAGCATTTTAGAAAAGCCGCCATGTTCTTGGTAATAGGTAGCTAATAAAGCCACTCTTTTATTCTCTGCCCTGAAGTCACATCTTCATTTCCTGACATTTAAGGAGCAGCTTTTCATTCGTTAGCAGATAGTAAGAACCTGAGCCAGACCGCAGACATGCAAACATCAGAGCATGGTTCTTCCTGAGGAATGATGTCGTCTTAACTGGAGGATGCGTTCTTTTCAGATGTCAAATTTCCTTCAAGCCTTTTCTGCTTATTTTTCTAATAAAAAGGTTTTTAAAAAGGTCCTTTAGCTATTCCTTTGAATCTAACAGTATCGACATAGCTAGAGTTTTAATAGAAATTTCATAAGAGCTAAGCAAGAATAAATTAGTTACAGTATTTTATGAATTGCATAGATTCTAATCATGAAGAGAAATCTGATTAGGCTGCGAGAACGCCAAAAGCGTTTCTAAATTATTAACACATAGTCCCTTGATCCGTCTTTCTATAAATTTGATATAAAATCATTGCCAGTGAGATAACAAAAAATTATTTTTCTACAAAGGCAGGTCCCTGCGTCTCTCCCACATTAAATGGAGTGTCACAAAGAGAAGGAGAGGGGTGGAATTTGGGGTGTTCCGTGATTCAGACACCATGTTGGTGGAGTCTATGGTTTACTTACTTACTGTGGGATATTCTCCATGGCTTGGTATTTAAGGTTAATTAGGCTTTGGGGGCGAACCTGGAACCCATGTCATTCATTATTTTTACGGGACCTTTTCATTGAGTCCCATGTTGCCTTCAGTTGAACCTTTTGTACAACATTATTATTTTTTGTCTTTTGTCTTTTTGTCTTTTTTAGAGCTGCACCCGTAGCATTGGAGGTTCCCAGGCTAGGGGTTGAATCGGAACTATAGCTGCCGGCTACAGCCACAGCCACAGCAACACCAGATCCAAGCCGTGTCTGCGTTCTACACCACAGCTCATGGCAACCCTGGATCCTCAACCCACTGAGCAAGGCCAGGGATCCATCCCACAACCTCATGGTTCCTAGTTGGGTTTGTTTCCGCTGTGCCACATGGGAACTCCTGTACAATATTATTAAAGAACTATCTTTATCCCTCATTTCCAACCCAAAAAATAGACTGGTTTGCCTTCCACAGAATACCTTCGCTTTCTCTGATTTCTGAATAACTAGAAAGCTGTTTTAGGAGCAGTTTAGGAGGGCTGTACTTTTCATTGCCTGTATATAGAGCACTTTTGTTTTCTACTCTTTCTTTTGGACATGCCTTTGTGAGCTATTAAACTTTTGTTTTACTTAGTCACTGAGCCTCAGTGATCCTTCAGCCGTGCTGACTCTTACGGGACAGAACAGGAGTTTGTCTTTGGACACTACCACTTACTCGATGATTCGGGGGCAGGTTTTTTAGGAATCGCCGTAGAAAGAAGTGAGGCTTCTATGTAATACCAAAAATTCCCATCTCGGATGGTAACTTTCACAGGGCTTCCACATCATTTAACCTGTTTATAATAGACCTGCCAAGTAAGCAGAGCAGATGGAAGAGACCTGCTTTTTAGATGGAGAAACTGAAGTCCAGAGAGGTCGGATTCCCTGAGGTGGTCCAAATTCAGAGTTGAAAACCAGATCTCTCTTCTGATTCTCGTTCTGGTTATCCTGCTTTCTCTGTTTGGTCACATTGCTTTTCATACCATATTGTCTGGTCTTCTGATAGTGAAGTTTGGATATTAATGTTTGGATGTTTATATACTAACGTGTTTGGATTTCTTTCTCGTTGAACCGTCTAGTTCTTCAGTTTCCCTGCCGTCGTAGCTCCATTCAAATGTTCCGTCCTTCCACTGAGCCAGAACCAGGAGTTCATGCCATTTGTCAAGGAATTATGTGAGTAGATCCAGTTGGGTAATCTCCCTGGGAACCTGTCAAGTGGTCCTGAATTTTAGAAGTGTCTCTTTTTCAATAAAAATATATATTCAAAAAGAATACATCTAAATGGTTTTAGCCTCAGCTCTTATTTCTGAGAGAGAGAGAGAGGATGTTTGCTCAAATTGTTTCCTCCTAGCCTTTGAGTGAGTCCAGGTAGGACCCAAGAGTTAGATTTAAAGCATCCTTGCTTCTCTCGGTCCTGGTGGAGGGTGACAGCCCTAGTAGATCTACAGCCATTGGAGCCACGGCCTGGAAAGGGATCCTAGGGGTCATCTGGTGCAGCCCAGAGTTCAGAGCCGGGGAGTGGGAAGAGGTCAGGGAGCTGCTCGGCGTCACACAAGCCTCCTGGCCTTGGCTCTTGGTCTGATACTCACTCGAGGCCGAACAAGACGTAGGTGTGAGTGAGGGGTTGGGCACCAGCAGGGAGATAAACTTTGGGAAGTTTCTCTCTTGCTCCTGCAGCTTATTGCACTTTGGGGTTCACCCCTTTTGTAAGTTTCCTGAGCTCGCATGACATTGAGGTGACATCAGCCCTTTCTCCATTGTAATTTCTCTAACTATTTACTCTGGATAGCGGAAGCCTTGACCAGGCACGGTGTGTCTCACAAAGTAGACGATTCCTCTGGGTCTATCGGAAGACGCTATGCCAGGACTGATGAGATCGGCGTGGCTTTTGGCATCACCATTGACTTCGATACGGTGAACAAGACCCCTCACACGGCAACCCTGCGGGACCGAGACTCCATGCGGCAGATAAGAGCAGAGGTGGCTGCCTCCTGTTTGCATGTTTCATTTAGAAATGTGTATGGTTCCCTTCTGATTTGAAGAGGCTGTTGTGTTTATGCTCCCTTCCCTTTTTTTTTCTTTTTAATTTTGCTCATAAATTTGTATCAGACAGAACACAGACTCCTAAATCCCCTCGGTTTAATTATAAAAATATTCATGAATTTGGATCACTCTGAACTCATTCTCTGACAGTTTGCTTTTATAGCTATTTGTTTGTTTGGATAAGAGAAATACAGTCCCAAGTGGTGGTTGCCATAATTGTATTAGTTGGCTTTGGAGGGCTTTGACAGTTTTGTCTTTAAGTGTATGCATGTGTACGTATAAAGGTTTTCATGTTAATCTGTTCAAAACAGTGAATAATGTTTCAGTAGTTGACTTAACGGGAAAGGAATAATGGAGATGGGAAAAGTACAGGAGGGAGAGGAGAGTGGTCACTTTAATTGATAGTCGCCGACTAATTTATTTTGAATAGATTTTTATTTAGAGTGCCTGTCATATGCTCTGCTTCTCACAGAGAGTTAGCACTAGGGAAAACAAGTGAAAAACTGCTTTTTTCTAAAAGAGTTCATAGTCTACTTCAGAAGTCACAGATTTCTGGCTCGTCTGTTTACAAAACCATGGCTGCTCTGCACCCATGTCTCCATCGGCAGGGATTCTCCAAGGGTGGTCCCTGGACCAGCAGCGTCTGCATCACCTGAGAGCTTGTTAGAAAAGTGAAATCTTCACCCCACAGCTACTAAATCAGAAGCGGGGGGGCGGGGGGAGCTGTGGAAGGAGAGAGAGCAGGCAGAACTGCTTCAGCAAGCCCTCTAGATGATTCCAAGGGTCACTCAAATTTGAGAACCCCTCCTGTGCGGCAGCCAAGGCTCGGTTCTGGCTGGGGAGCAGCTGGCCCCCTTACCAGGGGCTCTCCAGTTTCCCAGCTCCCTTTGTTCATGTGACTTGACTGACCCCTGGTCTGAGAGTGAAATTTCACACATGAACTAAGTCCATGGGGCTTGGAGATGCGGAGTAACTAGGGAAGGCTCTGCTGGAGAAGCCAGTTATCCAAGAGCTGGCAGGCTTTCTGGGCTGGAGGAAGAGCGTGAACCCAGGCCTGGGAAGGAGGTGAGGGTGCTTCGGTAAAGAGGCTTCAGTGGGAGTCACAGGAAACCTACTGTAGGGACCAGTTTGTAGAGAGATCCTGTCATTGTGGAGACACTGACCTGGCTCTCTGTGTAGTGTCCCGAGTTCAGGGCGAAGCCTCATTGTGACAGTCTGATCAAGTTGGTTGACTCTGGGACTTCTCTTTGCTTTTACCCCAGGTCTCCGAACTGCCCAGCGTGGTCCGCGACCTGGCCAATGGCAGCATCACGTGGGCCGATGTAGAGGCCAGATATCCTCTCTTTGAAGGTCAAGAAACTGGGAAAAAAGAGACAATCGAAGAATGAGGACATTTTTGGCAACTTCTGGCCATTTTCGCTAATAAAAGAGTAACTCTTACCATGTCCACTTTACAAAAAAGCAGCATCGCAATTCCTCCCGGTGACTGCGTTTCATCCTCAGTGGCTGCCTGATCTTACTTCCACAATTAAAGTTGAAGGAATTCCAAACAAACCTGTAGTCCAGTTGCTCGTGGTTCGGCGTTTTCAGCAAAGCTGTTTCTCCTCCCTTTGTTTATACCCTCATGGCTTTATGTTAAACGCAATTAATATGTTTAAAAATTAACCTTACTCATAAAACCGTAAAATTCACCTGTTTTAAGTGTACAATTTGATGTTTAGTATATTTACCGAGTTATGCAACTGTCACCACCATCCAACTTTAGAGCATTTTCATCACGCCAAACAGAAATCTCAGGCACATGTCAACCCGGCCGCAAGCAACCCCTTGCCTACATTCTGTCTGCACAGATTTGCCTTTTTTGTTCTTTCTCTTTTTCTGAGGAAGTGATGCATTGAGCCAAACAGTAGGTGGATGGGCTTCTGAGAAGAGCTGAGGTGGGGATGAGGTGGCAGGAGTCGTGGAGGAGGAAGCGGCTGCAGTGGGGGTGCAGGCTGCTAACCCCAACGTCCTGCTGACGGAGGTAGGTCTCTGCTCTTCAGAGTCGCCAGCAGGGGGCGCATCGGCAGAAACCTTGCATTTTAATGCTCAGGCGTCCCTGTACTTGCCTTGTCTCACTAGGCACTTCTCATCCACCAGTGTCTTGATTCTACCTTAATAGTTTGGGCTCAGGGTTTGAGGGGCTTGACTTCTGTGACATTTTTGTATAGACCCTCAGAGCACATTCGTTTATTGGTTAGGAAACAATTGAAGGATGTGTGACTTTGAACTCTGTTTGCAGTTAAGACTTGTCTGGCATCCCACCTTCCTCACAGGGGAGCGGAGAGGCGATCTCCAGAATGTCCTCCTTCGTCTTGGGTGTGGAGAGTGGCTGAAGAGTGTCCGGACTTCTGCCATCTTTGTCTCATCTCTGATGATGCCCCTACTGTAAATAGTAGGCAGTCAGTAAAAAGACTTTGAACAAATCTCTTGGGGGAGAACGCCTTTCACTGAAGCTCATTTCTCTTCTGCCTGGTGCTTTTTAAAGTTCTAATTATTAACTTTTAGAAGGACCTAGATTTTAAATAAACTGAGTTTTCGTTTTCTGGGGATACCTTTCCCCTCAGATCCCTCAGCTCTGGGCGTGTATTCTCGCCTGCTCACGTTGGGGCTGGGGTGGGGTGGGAGGCAGTTGTCTCTCTTCCCTTTTATTTACTTCCTTTTACAGTGGGCACCTCCGCACTGAAACAGTCGCCACCGCCTCAGACACCGTTGCGAGCTCCTTAAAGGAAAAGAGGCATTAAATACATAGTGGGGTTTACCTCCTTCGGAGCATCGAGGGATTAACCAAGGCTTTCTTTGCTTTTCATTGGCAAATACATTTGTCATCATCTGGATGCTGACATCAGTTCCGCAAGCCCTGCCTTTCTGTTCCTCTAGGTGCAATGCATGATTTCTCCTGAGAAAACACCCTCTGTCTCTATGACCTGATGGATGACCTGAGGGGGAAGACGGCTCAGTAGCAGAGGGCTCTGGTTCTGTCTGTGTCATGTATGCTTGATTCTAAGCACAAGCAAGTGAGCTGTCTTCTAAACGGAGAGGCTCTTTACACACGAGAATTGCACACACACGCCTCTTCTGTTGAAGCCCAATGTGTATCTAAAGCCAGGGTTTTTCTGCTTGATGCTCCGGAAGGTTCTTTATTTTTTTTTTTTGGTTTTTCTTTCTTTTTTTTTTTTTTGTCTTTTTGTCTTTTCTAGGGCTGCTCCCGTGGCATGTGGAGGTTCCCAGGCTAGGGGTCTAATCGGAGCTGTAACCACCGGCCTACACCAGGGCCACAGCAACGCTGGATCCTTAACCCACTGAGCAAGGCCAGGGACCAAACCCACAACCTCATGGATCCTAGTGGGATTCATTAACCACTGTGCCACAACGGGAACTCCGGGAAGGCTCTTTATTATTTACCAACTTGTGCGTATCAAACTGGGGCCTTGCCCAAGAGCTGAAAGACTGGCAGTGCCTCTTAGAGAAGTTACTCCTGTTCTTCACTCTCCCCAAAAACAGGGGTGGGCGAGGGTCAGATTCTAACTGGTTTCCATGGAATGTACATAACATGGTGGTTTCTTGAAAATGTCTGTTGGAATGTAGGACCCTCGGGCAAATACAAGGCGTTTTGTCTAGAGAGGTGGTCTGGGCCTGAGTTCTGTAGGAGCCCAGAACCTTTATATGGCTTCATGGCTTATAATAGTAGAATAATAAAGATGAGTGTCTCAGAAAAGGAACTCATTGCCGAGTCATAAATAAGGTCTTACGAACTGGGCGAGATGCTACCTGAGATATCAGATGTCCAGAGTCTGACAACTTGCAAAGTTATTTTGTTCGACAGATCATTTGAGTTGGATTCATTCTAGACTTTTATTGTTCCCTTGACTAGGGGAAACAGGGTGAATGAGAAAATGCACGTGTTCTCTGACAGCCAGGGAAACGTCCCTCGCCAAGGGCAGGAAGAGCCTGAGCTGTCGCAACCACCGTGGCAGAGCCTGAGCTGAGAGCGGCTGGGTCACTCAGCCCCTTAGAGTCTTGCAGTTGGCTTTGCAGCTAACTGGACAGACTCCTAGGTCTGTAAGGGACAGGGCTGCTGGAGGAGCCTAAAACTTCCTTCCTGTCCTTGTCACCATCCGCACTGCACCTGAGCATTACCCAGTCACCTTCTCCAAAGGCAAAACGTTGTGCTCCCATCAGGAAATGCTTACCTGTGCATAACCTCACCCTGTAGCTCAAGACTTTTCCTTTTCGCCCTACACTTTGGAGTTTGTAAAAGCAGATTCTCGGCCACGTTAGGAAGTCTGGTTTTCTCAGCCATGACTTGTTTTCAACAGAAGCTGTTTCTGCAGACCTCTGTCTGAGGAGGGCGCCAGCAATAGAGAGGAGGTGAAGGAGGAGCAAGAAGACTGCTCATGGACCACTAGACCACAGAACTAGTATTTTCTGATTCCACAAACCTGTTTCTGCTTTTAGCCACTGATTTTACTTAGTGCCCTATCTAGCTAAAATTTCCTTCTCTCTCTCTCATCTGGCCCTTCTCATCTTCCTACTCTTACCTCTTGTCCACTGTTCAACATTAGCCCATTTGGAGTATTTCCCCCAAAATGCCTACAGTTTTTACTTGGCATCATATTCAGTGCATTCCTGTTTGCCTTGATATGTGGATTTACCAAAACCATTTAGGCATCATTTGTGAAGATTCTTTTGCCCAGGTTAGGGCATATGTCAGAACTGAGTCAATGATCTAAACATTTAGGGCATAAAACAACACAAGCTGTCTGATGTATGGGGCTGTGAGAACTAAGAGAATTATATAAGGAACCGTAGGCAGGGCTCTCGCTTGGCGAGGGGACAACTGAGTTGCCACCTGAGTCACTCAGTTCTTCGGCTAGTCTCCTTGAGGGCCTGTTTCCTTTTCTGAAAGCTGGTTGAACAGAATGACTTGAGGTTTTAGTGAGTCTGTCCATGAAACAGCTGAGTAATATCTCCTCCGCCGCCGCTTGGAGCTGCCGTCAGAGCTGGTTGAGTGGGAGGCTCCTGTCCGTGGCCTGACTGCCCTCTGTTTGTTGATAGTTGCGTTCAGAATCTGACCATTTTCGTTTTCCTGACGATGTCATTTCCTGCTGGTGAGGTACTGTCATAGCAAAGGATAGACTCTGGGGGCAGATGTGTCCACAGGCAAATCGACTCTGACACACAGGTGGTGTCACTGTGCAATTTGTATAACCTGCAGCCGATGATCCTTTACTGTTAAAGAAACTATGTCCTCATTTAGGAAGGAAGGAAGAAGGAGGGAAGAAGGAAGGAAGAGAAAGAAGGGAAGGAAGAAGGGTAGGAAGGAAGGAAGGAAAAAGCCCTCCATCAGCAGAACTTCAGAAAGCAGACAGACCTGTGTCGGGCCCACAGGGGTGGGGTGGTGGCTCTTGCGTTAAATAAAAAAAGCTTGATTTTTGATTTTTAAAATCTAAGCCCACTCCAAGCTGGCCAGAGATACAGCTGTGAACCCTGGATAGGGGAGACCCAGGCTTGGGTCACATGTAGGTGGATTTCCAAGATAAGGGGGCTGCTGGAGTGAGCACGCCCGTGCGGCTCTCTGCTCAGGGGGAGCCCAGATGGTGTGATTGTGCGTGGTGGGGGCAGGGGCAATGATGGGCCCCAGGGGATCCTGCAGAAGGTGTTTCCCCTACTTTTGCATCATTGTGCACTTTCTTGCCATGTGAAATGCTGGACTGCTTGCTCTCCCTTTGAGGAAGTGAATTGATAAGGACCTTATATCCAGTGAGACAATGAGGCCAGCAGGGGTAGAGGCGGGGAAGAGAGCAGTGGGTTCTCACTTTCCCTGGATGGTCCTACTGAAGGAGCCCGATCTTGCTGGACGGGGGTGGGTGTGGCCGTGTCCTCTGTGCTGGAAACCAAGTACAGCAGATTCCTGGCCTGACTTTTCTAGAATCCAGCTGCGATAGCCCTGCTCTAGCCCTCTGCACCTCTGCCTGAGGCTGAACCTAATGGAAGTTTCTTGAGCTTGCGGCTGGGAAGCTCCTTCTGGGAGCCAAGGCTCTCTCCCCTCCTCTTTTTTTAAAAATTTTTATTTTCTTGGGCTGCATATGGAGGTTCCCAGGCTAGGGGATCAAATCTGAGCTGTTACTGCCGGCCTACACCACAGCCACAACAACGCAGGATCCGAGCTGTGTCTGTGACCCACACCACAGCTCACGGCAACACCACATCCCCAACCCACTGAGAGAGGCCAGGGATCGAACCCATGTCTTCGTGGATACTGGTTGGGCTGGTTTCCACTGTGCCACAAAGAAACTCCTCTCCCCTCCTCTTTAACGTTCAAGACTTGGTGCCGAAGGGAGCCCAAGTAGAATTTTTCCAGCCAGTGTCTGCATTTGTTGAGTCCTAAAACTCAATCACTGGAGTTCCTATTGTGGCTCAGTGGTTAACGAATCCAACTAGGAACCATGAGGTTGTGTGTTCGATCCTGGCCTTGCTCAGTGGGTTAAAGATCTGGTGTTGCTGTGAGCTGTGGTGTAGGTCATAGGCATGGCTCGGATCCCGAGTTGCTGTGACTGTGGTGTAGGCCGGTGCCTACAGCTCCTATTAGACCCGTAGCCTGGGAACCTCCATATGCTGTAGGAGCGGCCCTAGGAAAAAAAAAAAAAAACCCAATCACCAACAATTAGTACAGAAGCAGTTATGCCAACTAAAACAATTTAGGCTAATTAAAAGGTTTTCTGGCTCGTCAAAACCCCTTGGTTCTGCATCTGCGTGTGAGCTGATGGTGAGATTCAGCACCCTGAGATTATGAGAAAGTAAAAAACACACTGACGAGCTTTAAAAAATCTTTATGAACATTCTTTTTTAACTTGAAGCCTGACTTTCCACTTTTCTAAAAAATTCTGAAGCAAGCTTGCAAACTGTCCACTTCATTTGTTACTGAACGCCAGACGTGTGGGTGGGACCAAAAAGCTGAAACATCGGAGTTTGGAGAAGAGAAAGTTTTATTGCAGAGCCAAGCAAGGAGAAGGAGTGGCTTGTGCTTAGAAAACCCCAAACTCCTTGAAGTGTTTCAATGAAGCTTTTTTTTTTTTTTTTGGTGATACCTGAAGCCAGCTTGGAACCCACGCCTCCAGAGACAATGCTGGATCCTTAACCCGCTGTGCCACAGCAGAAACTCCTCAGCAAAACAATTTTTTTTTTTTTTTAAGGAAGTTCCTAAGCTAGGGGTCACATCAGAGCTGCAGCTGCTGGCCTACCCCACGGCCGTGGCAACGCTAATTCTGAGCCACATCTGCGACTTTGCTGCCTCTTGTGGCAACACTCAATCCTCAACCCACTGAGCAGGGCCAGGGATTGAATACGCATTCACATGGACACTCTGCCGGGTCCTTAACACCCTGAGCCACAGTGGGAACTCTGAGCAAACCATTTTTAAAGGCCAGGTGAGGGAGGGGTGTCCCAGGGCCTGTGATCTGCTCGAGTACAATTCTCTGGTGGTCGAGGGTGATTAATCCTTAGGCACCAGAAGGTCTGGGAGTTACCTGCTCCGGATCATCCAGCAGTTAATTCCTTGCACTGGATGGTGGTTTTAGCATCTGAAAAGCTCAGGAAGTGTGCACAGCTCCTACTGTCTAGGTACATGAGAGAGGAGCTACAGCCGAGGATATGGGGGAGAGGAAGCCCCAGAGGGGCCTGCTTGGTTACACGTTAACCTGTCCTCTGGATTTGACTTCTCTTTCTCTTTTGCCACATGCATGCCATCAACTTCATCTTCACCAGATATTCAGGATCAGGCCACAAAACTGCTCTAAGCCACAACCCTGCTCTAAGCCACTGCCACTTCCTGCCTCGCCTGTGGACAGAGACTTACCTGAACTCTTTGCTGTACCTTTCCCCCTTCCCAGTCTGTTTTACACCCAGCAGCCAAAGTGATTCCAATCATCCTAAAACTCAGTGGACTTCTTTTTTTTTCCCCCCTGCTTTTTTTTTAGGGCCGCACCTGCGCCATATGGAGGTTCCTAGGCCAGGGGCAGAATCAGAGCTACAGCTGCTGGCCTATACCACAGCCACAGCATCTTGGGATCTGAGCCGTGTCTGCAACCTACACCATAGCTCACAGCAACGCCGGATCCTTAACCCATTGAGCAAGGCCAGGGATTGAACCTGCGTCCTCATGGATACTAGTCAGCTTTGTTTCCACTGAGCCATGACAGGAACTCCACAGTGGATTTCTGCTCACGCAAGAATAACACTTTCGTGAACCCCCACCCTGCTTCCTACCCCCCCCCACACGCACGCGCACACGCCCACACACGTACACACACACGCACACACACACCTCTGTCCTGTTGCCTCAGCACACCCAGAAGCAGGCCCTTGGCCCGGCTGTTCATCTGTGTGCAGTGCCTCCTGCCCCATCCTCACAACTTCTCCCCTGCTTCCCTTCAGGGCTTTGCTCAGCAGTCACCCCAGTGGACCCTCCCGCAGTCATTTCATCTCCAGCCTCCCGCTCCTGACCCATGTTCAGAGCCACGCACACCTCATACCCTATTCCCGTCCTCGTTTCCGCTTTAGCGCGCAACGCTTTACAGCGCATGTTGCTTCTCGGTCTTGTTTAAGTTTCAGTCCCTCCATTAGAATCTAAGTTGCATGAGGACAAGGATTTGGTCCGCTTCATTCAAGGCTGTGGCCTCCGTGACGCCCGGAGCAGTGCCAAGCACTCAGTGGGTGCTCAAGAAATAGAGGAGCGACTTCAGAATGCATCCTCTCCAGGGCAGGTGCGACAGTCAACATTTTGGTGAAAAAACTGGCTTACTTTGAAATGACTGCCTTGGACGAATACATGTAACTCTTGGCGTAAAACGCATGCCCCCACTCCGTAAAAACCCTGCAGCCTCTGAGTGGTTCTGACCAAGTCCAGTTCTCAAACTTGGTATCAGAGCAGCATTCGTGGAGGAAACAGAATCTCGAACCCCCTAGAAGACCTCAGAGAACCCCCAGTTTGAGAAATGCGAACTCACATTTTCCACTGTTCAAATTTCGCTTGACCCTGTGAAAAAAGGTAAAACATTTTTTTACAATTGTTACCAAATTTTTTAAATTATGACTGAATGAAAGTAGTAAATTTAAAAATTCTTATAAAACTTGGCATTCCCATTGTGGTGCAGCAGAATCCAACCAGGAACCATGAGGTGGTGGGTTCAATCCCTGGCCTTGCTCAGTGGGTTAAGGGTCTGGCATTGCCGTGAGCTGTGGTGTAGGCTGGCAGCTGTAGCTTGGATTCTACCCCTAGCCTGGGAACCTCCATATGCCTAGAGTACAGCCCTGAAAAAAAATTCTTACAAAACTTGTAGACTGTAAGAAGAGGTTCCAAGCAGAGAAATTCTCGGATTTCAAAGCCTTTTAGAGACAAGAGTTCCTAGACCTGGCTGAGGCGCCCTGAAAGGATCTGGTAGCTCTTAGTAGCTACCTTTCTTTCTTTTTTTCTCTTTAAATTGAATTTCCTGTATTACGGGATTTTTAAGAGGATTAAATGAGAAAGTACATGGAAAAACTTCTAGTCCCGTCTGCCGTGCAGAGGCAGGCAGTGCTCATATCTTTCTTTTCTTTCTCCGAATTCAATGCGCTGATCCCTCTGGGCCTCCAACTTACAGATTTGTGTTCTGTCTTTTTTCCTTCCGTGGTGCCTCAGTAGAAATTCTCTCCAGCAACCTCAGTTAGGAAACTACTTCCTGACCCCAGGGCACCAAGAGGCCAAGGTGAGGTGGGCTGGGGCCTGGGACCCTCTCCTGGAGTGCTTGCACTTGCACTTGGACAAAGGTCTCCTCCAGTAACAGAATACAAAGAAACTACATAAGGGACCAAAAACTACACACAGGTGCAGTTGGGGCAATTGTGAACAATAAGCTACTTTTAAAAAGGCCACAACCCAGCTGCCATTTCTGAGGTGCTGAGAGCAAAAGCAGGGTCCTGCGCATGATCTCCCTGCACACGGCACCGCCAAGGGGGTGAGCAGACCACCTGCCTGACCCACCAATCCGCCCCCACCCTCACCCCAATTAAAGAACCAGCTCCCCCCCCCCGGGGGGGGGGGGCACGCCAGGGCCCCTGCTTCCTGTTTCCGCTCCCTTGTGCTAAAGCCTGGCCTGAATTTTTTGTCTGGCCCCTTATCCATTTCTATTGACTAAAGAGTCTAAGTGCCCAGGTGGGTAACAAAGGGACTAAGATTGTGTAAGTTTAGTGGTTTTCAGATTCTTGCTTACGGAACCCTTAGTTCAAATGTCATCTCTCGTGGAACCCTGACATTTGCTGGGTACTGGCAATTCAGGGCTGAAGGCAGACAAGGCCCTGCCTGCCCTCACACCCTTCACCACCTGCTGGAGGAGACCCAGCCTCGCGCACATAGGCGAGTGTGGCCAGGGAGGAAGCTCTGGCAAAGCGAGGTTGCCCACCGCAGGGGTGAGGGTGGGGGTGCAGTGAGAGACACAACAGGTGAAAGGCCTTGTGTGGGGTGGCTCCCAGGCCCTCTGGCGTAAGGACCTCCTGCATAAGGACCGTTGGTAAAAGTGCGAGATCCCCCCTCCCAGGATTGTGTTTCAGGAGATCAGAAGTGGACTCAGAAACCCGTGCGGCTTAAATGCCCCAGTGCTTCTAACACATGGGCAGACGTCAGCATCTCCAACCCAGGGGCTTCTTCTTAGCTAAATTAGAGCAGCCTTTAAATTTTATCCTGAGCTCAGGGGCTTTTAAACTTGGGTCCACCGTTCCCTTGAGAATTCCTGTAGACCTTTCAGGAACTATTTAATATGTTGTATTTTTGCAGGTTGTACATTTCTATTTTCCTAGGGAGAAGAATCAATCACATTTCCAAGGAAGGACCTCCTTCTTCTCATTCCTGCAGATGCAATGACCTTAACATTCAAGAGTGCAGGTTGATGGTGCAGGGGACCGCCCAGAATCTGTCTCAAGTGGAGGAATGGGATGGACTTGGAGACACAAGGCTGGTGTGTGGAGGGGGGTTCATTTGCTTAGGATCTAGTGCCCAGGGCCTGCAGTGCACCCTTTGGAAAGCCCGGAATAGACGAGGTATTTGGATTGAGCTGGAAGAATAAGAAGGAAAGGTGGCAGCTGCGTGGCTCTCGGGCCCACCACCAGCCTTCCCCAGCGATCTGGAGGCCGGAACTGGAGGAGGAGGGAAGAAATGACAGGTCTTTGAATTTCTCCGCCTTCTTGGGCAGAGGGGCCTCCATGCGGATCCATGATGCTGGATTGTTTATTGCAGTTGGGCTTCTGGGAGCCAGAGGGGGCCTTACTCAGTGCCCTGCAGAGCTAATTAAGAATCACAATTAATTACTTGTATTCACAGCAGAGGCTGAGGGATGATTTGGAGCTAGAATCAGTTCCTCCTGCTGATCTAGCCTTTGTCCAACAAGCAGACTGAACTCAGCACCCAGCCTCAGAGAGTCCCTTCTATGTAGGCTCTCCTTCCAAAGTGCAGTAGCTAACAACTGGAAGTTTCTGTGGATCTGGCTCTCATTTGTTTATTCAAGGGGGCTTTGTGGCCCCTACCATGTACTCAGATGAATCTGGGGTTTAAGTAGGGTGATTACATAGAGTTGACCATTGAACAATGTGGGTTTGAACTGAATGGGTCCACAGAGGTGGATTTTTTTCCCCACTAAATGCAAAGCTACAGAACTACACAAGCCGAGGTTGATTGAATCCCCGAATGTGGCACAGCAGCTATAGAGGAAGGACTATAGTTATATGTGGATTTCACTGCCCATGGTTGGTTCCCCTAGCCCTCCAGTGTTGTCAAGCATCAACTCTACTTACTGTCCAAACCAGGACTCTTTCACGAGTGAGAGTGGTGTTTTAATTACACCAGGACAACCGGCATGAACCTCGATGAGCCGGGGAAGATTGGGTCTGGTCGCCCCACCTGAATTGGTGATGGACAGGCTCACTGTCCACCCAGTAGGAAGTTGGACCTGTGGAGGTGCGGATGCCTTGGGGTGGGATGAGAAGGGCTGCCCTCATGGAGTTTCCGTCGTGGCGCAGTGGTTAACGAATCCGACTAGGAACCATGAGGTTGCGGGTTCGGTCCCTGCCCTTGCTCAGTGGGTTAACGATCCGGCGTTGCTGTGAGCTGTGGTGTAGGTTGCAGACGCGGCTTGGATCCCGTGTTGCTGTGGCTCTGGCATAGGCCGGTGGCTACAGCTCTGATTCAACCCCTAGCCTGGGAACCTCCATATGCCGTGGGAGCGGCCCAAGAAATAGCAACAACAACAACAACAACAAAAGACAAAAAAAAAAAAAAAAAAAGAAGGGCTGCCCTCAGCCTGGATCTGGCCTCTGGGCTCTGTTGTTGGTGAAGTATAAAGCCCAAGAATGGATTTTTCCTCTGTGCAAAGCTAACAGGCCTCTGGGAATCTCTGTGCCTTTGGGCTGCCTCGCTCGTGCTGGACTCTAGCCTGTGAGTTAACCTGCGCTGGGTGGCACAAATAGGAAAGGCCAGTTTACTGAATGTATGTTTCTAGAGCACCTACTGGGTGTTGAGCTCTAGCTATGGACAGAAGTAACAGTATGGGCCTCTGGCAATTCCCAGGCTGGTGAAGCCTGGCAGGGGTTTTGGTAGGAGCTCCCAGTGGGTACACGTCCTACCAATGCTGGCAGGACGTCTTCCTGGAAGAGAGGCTCTTTGAGTCAGGTCTTGCAGGACAGGAGTTGGAGCTGAAGGCCACTGTGATGGTCCTGTAGGGGAGTGGGACACACTACAGATCTGGGGGAGGGCCTTGAGCTCTAAGCAAAGAAATCAGGAGGAAACTCAATCAGCCCAGGGCAGTGATCCCAGCCCACCCTCTGCTCACTCCTCCTGCTAATTGCCATCTCTAAGTGGGTGACCACCTCCGGAGAACTAGTGGCACCTTAGGTGCAGAGCCTGGAAGCCATACTGAGCCTGGTGATGAATAAACTTAGATGTTTTATACCTGCCTCTTTGCTTCCGACCACAGCCTCCTCCCCTTAGAGGTTTCTAGAAAGGCAGGTCACTCACTTTCCCTTTCTACAGTACACAAGTGTGTGTGTGTTGTAAAGAAGAGTCAAGAGATACTTTCTCATTCTTGGCTCCCACACCAGTCAGCAACAGAATCATCTGGGGGGCTTGTAAAAAGTGCAGACCCCGCCCAGTCTGGAAAGGAAGGTTCCCTAAATTTGCTCTCCATCGGTTCTAATGAGACACCCAGGGGTGTCCTTGGCACAGGGGGCCCCAGCCAGGCTCCCTGGCTGGAGGGACAGCTCTTCTCCACCACACGCTCCCTGACCCTGGCTGAACTGTCACTCTTGGCAATGACTCCCCTGGAGCCTCACAGACCTTGGACATGTCCCACAATGGCCCCAGACATGCAAAGGGGGTGACTTGTTCTGAGTTTGCCCTTCGCCCGTCTCTCCCGTGACAGCCCCCTTCTCATCCAGCTGCCACGGGCTCGGAAGGTGCTTGGGAGGGAAGAGCAGCAAACTGAGACTGTGGCTGTGGGATCAGGCACTCCTGGGTGTGGATGGAGGCAGTGGGAAAGAAATTGGGGAGGGCGACTGAGTTTGGTGTCCTATAAACCTTGTCTGGCTTGGGGCCCCTGAGGCTCGGGCTTGGGGATGTGGGAAAAGCAGAAGGCTGAGGACGGTACCGACTGCAGAAGGTGACCGGCCCTTCTTCCCACGAGGACAGCCAGAAAGGGGGGGGCCGAGAAACCCACCCAGCTAGACTCAGAGCATGAATGCTTTTTCGGCTTTTACCTCATACTCTTTGGGAGCTGTTTCTTCTTCTTCTTCTTTTTTCTTTTTTGACCACACCCACAGCATGGGGAAGGTCCCGGGCCAAGGATCGAACCCTCACCACAGCTGTGACCCGAGCTACTGCAGGGACAATGCTGGATCCTTAACCTGCTGTGCCACAGAGAACTCCAGGAGCTGTTTCTTTTCAACTAGATTTTGAGTTTCTCCAAAGGGGAGCCTTGTCTTATTTAGTGTTATTTCCATGCCTGGCACACAGTGGGGCTCGTAAGTGAGGAATGACCAACTGATGGACGTGTGTGCGTCTAGCGTCTGGGTCCCCTCTGAGGGTTCCTAGGAGTCTGTCTGTCCAGCTGGGCCTCCCTCTGGGCCTCCACATCTGTAAGCATCTGTGTGTCTCCATCTCTGTCAGTCCACAGGCTGCGGGCAGTTTCCACAAGCATCTTAAGTCCACCTTCAGTCCGTTTTCTGTTCTGCTGCTGGTCGGTCTCCTCCACAGGGACGAAGGGTCTGGAGGCTTCAGCTCCTGGTTAGAACCTCTACACAGACCCGCAGGCTTGCCTTTTACTTTCTGCCATCACCTGCCATGCCCGCTGGCATATCTGTCATTTACTGGCTCACACACCAGCAGGCATTTTGTGGCCCCACTTTGATGATGAGCCAGAAGGTGGCAGCCATGCTGGGGACAGGGCTCTGCCTGTGCTCTCTCACCGGCAGTGGGACAAAAAAGGCTGGTTTGAGGGCTACCCTTGAGATCTCAAGCCTGCTCCAGCTTTATAAATCAGGAGGGTGAAAGGGTTAAACAGGACAGCCTCAGAGCACAGGGGTCTGGGAACTTGCCTGCTAAAGAGGAGAGTCTGCTAATGAGGCCACTTTCCAGGAAGGCCAGCAGGTAAGGAGCTACACTGTAGCAGATGCTAATGAGGACGACGAAGACAGACCAGCTCGGCTGCAAGGAGCAGGGGCCTAATGGCTCTGGTGGCATTTCAAGGCCTGAGCTCAGCAGAGCTGTGACCAGGGGCCCTGGTAATGAGGGGGTGCAAGGTGGGTGCAGGACCGAGGAGGGGCAGGGGTAGAATGGCCTGCTGCCCAAGGGTTAGCGACTTACGGAGCTCCAGGGCAGACCCTCCTGGGAGCGGACCCTCGGGGCGCTGAACTGTTCGAGGCTCAGGGGCAGCGGTGAGTAATCAGGACTTGGCACTGAGGCTCTGCCAGGCCTGAGTTCTCCGCTCTCATGAATACTCCGCCCCTCCGGCAGCAGAGCTCTCCAAGTGGCCTCGTGGGGCTGAGCCTTTCACGGCTCCTTGCTCTGCAAGAGCCCCCATGATGCTAATGGGAGCAGCTGTTGTCGCCGCTGAGGGCACAGGAAGACTTTCCAGGACTGGCAATGGTTCTGTGTCTCGGGGACACACCAGGTCCACGCGCGCAGGTGCGAAGCCAGGTGACTGGGTGCGTCTCGCACGTGCATCACCTGCCTTTTAACCCCACCCCTCTCCACCCAGGGGCCAGGGCTCACCCCAGGTGCCCAGGTGAACCACCACGGGAGCACAGTCACCAGAGAGCAAAGCCCTTGGCAGGGCCGATAATTTTCATTTCATCTTTTCCAGCCAGGCCTAAAGAGGACTCAAGTGGCCTGCTGACAGATCATTTTTTATAATAAATCACTATGCAGTTTTTGGCACACTTCTCAGAAGGCTTTCAGAGAATCGGGTGACATCTACTTGTTTGTGTGATATCTACTTATTTATATGAAAGGAGTCTCTGCATGTAGATCTATAAAAATGAAAAAAAAAAAGTGATGCCAACTCCTGACTCATCCATAGATTCATGAACAATTAATTTCCTATCTGCTTCACTATGATGTGTTTCAATATTTCTCTTTTCAGGTTTTACTTATAAATATATTTAGTATCTATGTTGTTGTCATCAATTGTATATTTTTATATCAAAAATAGTTGTAGTAACTCAATTCGGAAGACCTTTTAAAAAAAGCCCTTAGAATCTTCAGTCACAGGGAATTAAGTACTTCAATTTCTAAATATATTTTTGTGGCAGAGAAATATGAGGTGAGCAATAAAAGAGTTTCACCCATAAAAATGCTATATTAAGATGCAAACTATGGCATTTGGAATGGATAAGCAGTGAGATCCTGCTGTATAGCATAGGGAACTCTATCTAGTCACTTATGGAGGATAATGTGGGAAAAAGAATATATATATGTGTGTGACTGGGTCACTTTGCTGTACAGTAGAAATTTACAGACCACTGTAAATCAGCTATAATGGAAAAAAAATCTTAAATTAAAAACATTTTTAAATGCTATATTGGTTAAAAAAAAAAAAGGTCTATGTGGAAACAGAATGAAAATACAAGTTCAGAGAGAAAAGGAACAACCTAAAACTTCCCACTGTTAAAGAAGAGCAGGTTTTTAAAAAAATTTTTTTAAATAGAGTATTAAATCACTGCCGTGTTTGGATTTCATATGATGTATTATAAAGTGTTGTGGCAGTTATATTTTAAAATGCAAATATTTACCAAGTGCCAGAAGTCACATCCCTCACAACTTTTAAAATTTACATAAGGGAGTTCCTGTTGTGGCTCAGCAGGAACAAACCCGACTAGCATCCATGAGGTTGTGGGGTCAATCCCTGGCCACGCTCAGTGGGTTAAGGATCCAGCGTTGCGGTGAGCTGTGCTGTAGGTCGCAGCAGTGGCTCAGATCTGGCGTCGCTGTGGCTGTGGTGTAGGCTGGCAGCTGCAGCTCTGATTCAACCCCTAGCCTGGGAACTTCCATGTACCACAGGCTCTAAAAAGCACAACAAACAAAAACTTGCATAAAAAATACTAGATGTCAACTTAAAAATGTGCAAGAGATACATAACTTTTCACAATCGAGGGGGCATACCTAGAGCAAAAGCCCTTTCCAACCCCAGCCTGATGGCCCCCTGCCCCTTGACTCGCACCCTCTCCTGGAGGGAAGCAGGGATGGAGGCCAGGAGGAAGGCGGCCTTGACTGTGGCTCATGGAGACGGCAGGGGCCCGGTCTACACTTCCCTCAGACTCCAGAACCTCGGCCTTTGGGACAGGCCGTGGTCTGCTGGGGGGCCGCACCCCTCCTCCACGGGGAACGAAGCTGCCTTCGGTAGGGGAGGAGGGGCAGAAAATAGGCCTGGGTGAACCAAAAAGGACAGATGTGCAGGCTCAGGTGGAGAGGGAGCCCCGGCCCCAGGCCAGGGCGAGAGTCTCTGCAAACAAGCATGGACCCAGCCCCCCATCCTTGGCCCACAGCACCCCTTCACCTGACGGGAGGCCGTGTTTCCACAGAGGCATGGTTTATTTCATAGACAGCAGAGATGGTATTTCTGAAGGGGAAGCTGAAGCCCAGTCTCAGGTGGGGGCAGAGGGATTAGTTCCAATCACCGAAGACGTGCCTTGGTACCCCACTCCTTCTCCCAGCCCATCCCGATGCCTCTCCCCACTTCATCCTGCACTGTGTATCTGGCTGGTCCAAGACCGTACAGCTGCCCTGGCAGCATCTTCCTCCCACCCGCCCCTCCCCAAGGCCCTGAATCTATGCATTAGGCTGAGAAGAGGTCTCTCAGGAAAGGGAGCAGCATCCTTCCAAAGGCCCAAGGGGCAGGAGGACAGGGTCAGGGGCGGGTGTAGGTGAGGCTCCTCTAGGTGAGAGTCCCGGGGACGAAGCCAAAGGAATGAATCCCTTACTCCAGCGGCTATGCTTCCCTCCAACTGCAGAGGGCGCCACCGAGCACAGAGGCAGAAGGCAGGGCATGGGGCCAACCATTACCCTGCTGCCAGTGGGAAGACCCTGGTGGTGAGAGGGGCAGAGGAGCCCCAGGTCTGCCAGGAAACAGCTGTGTGACTTGGGCAGGCCCTCCCTGACGCTGGGCCTCAGTCTTCTCATCTGTGAACAGGGCTACAGTGAGGATCCAGTAAGAAAGGCTGGTGTGGGTAGAGGCCTGAAGACCGCTGACCCGCTCTTCACCCCCGGCTTCCTGTGACTTCTCCCCTGGCTTCCTGGGGACCCAGCTGGCCCTGGTTCCCGAGAGCCCCTTGGGCTGTGGCACGGCCTCTCTCCTGCCAGCCTGGAGAGCTGGTCCTCCCCTCTCTGTGCCGCCACTGGGGCCTGTGGCGAAAGGCGCTGGAGGAGGATGAGGAGGCCGTCCCGAGGGTGAGGTGACAGGCGAGGTGGGGGCACGGAGGGGTCATACGGCGGCCGTCTGCTTGATGCTGTGGAAGCTGATCCGCGTGGGTGACGTGGGGATGGACATGGCCCGGGCCACAGGCACGCGGAGGGAGTGATGGTCCTGCCAGCGGTGCCACCTCTTCCTCACAGCCGAGCGCACCTGCGGGGGAGGTGGAGGCTCAGCTGGGCCCTCGGAGGCCAGTCCTGGGGTCAGGGACAGTCCCCTCCCCTGCTCCCTGCCCTTGTAGGGCCGTCAGGGGAGGCTGGGGTGGTCCCTCTGCTTGTCACCCTCACACTCAGGGGCAGGCCAGATCCAAAAGCGGGGTCCTTCTCCCCATGCTGTTGGCCTTTGCAGCTCGGGGCTCCTCTCTGCGGCCTCTCTCAAGGCCCCTCCTTCCTCACCTCTCTCGTGGTCCCCCCAGCGTTTCTCTGGGACATGCTGCCTTCCCTGCCCTGACTTGCTCCACCACCTCGCGTCTACAGTGGGACCAGAGGACCCAGCTTCACGGCTCGGCCCCTCGCGCTCTCCCAGGCGCTGGCCAAGTGTGTGCTCCATTCCATGCTTGGCCAGCATCCCTGTCCCTCCTGAAAGGCTTCTCACCTCCTCTGTCGCCCTGACCTCTCCACCTCCTGAAAGACCCGCCTGGCTTACCATAGTGCCCAGCTGAATTAGAAAGCGGCTCATTTAGGAGTTCCCGTCGTGGCACAGTGGTTAACGAATCCGACTAGGAACCATGAGGTTGCGGGTTTGGTCCCTGCCCTTGCTCAGTGAGTTAACGATCCGGCGTTGCCGTGAGCTGTGGTGTAGGTTGCAGACGCGGCTCGGATCCCACGTTGCTGTGGCTCTGGCGTGGGTTGGTGGCTACGGCTCCGATTCGACCCCTAGCCTGGGAACCTCCACATGCCGCGAGAGCAGCCCAGGAAAAGGCAAAAAGCCAAAAAGAAAGGCTCATCTAGAAACCCCGATCGTCACTGGGCCCGTTCTCTGCTCATTCATGCGGCAATGGAAGGATTTTTCTGCAGAATGGATCCCGTTCCCCACGTGCTAGCCTGGCACATGGCTGGACCGAGTAAGAGTCCGTAGGCATTCATGGTTAGCAGCTCCGCGGTCCCTGCGCTCCGGCCCGTGCTGGGCTCCTCTGCTGGACTGTCCCCTCCGGCATCTACTTTAATCCACAGAGACCCAGGCGTGCAGACCCTGCCCCCGCCCTGTGCACAGGAGGGTGAAGGGACCTCAGGGTGGCACTGGCACTGGGATGATTGGAAGCCCTCAGGCCCTGGGGGCTGTCTGCCCTTTGCCCCAGGACCCGCTGTGTGTCATCCCCCACCACAGGCCTGACTGGGCATCTCCCCCAGGTCGGCCATGCTACGATTCTGCACTAGGCCTCGTGAGCTAACCAGGCTTCGCCAGAGCCTGGCTCCCTGGAACCCACGCGGAGGTGCGTGGTCTTCTCTGTGGCGGTGGGGGATAGGAGAGGAGGCACAGGTGTCTTTCTGCTCCCTGGGTCCATGAGAGCCTGATGCCCGGCTCATCCCTGACCCGCTCCTGGAGAGCATGCTTCTGTCGCCACCCGTGTTCTGGCTTCCCTCTTCTGAGAGACCCTGTGGCCTGGGCTCCTGCCCACCTACTCTCTGAGGGCACTGTGGGGAGCCTGCAGGTTGTTTCTAGCCTGCAAAGTTGACCTTAGCAGGTTGGAGTCCCTCAGGCAGAACTCCTGCCTCCCCAACGCGGAGGGGTTTCTCCAGCCTTCTCCCCCACTTCTCTGGAGCAGAGCGGAGCAGAGTTGGGAACTCCCAAAAGGCCGGGGTGGGGGGAGGCGCCCCTCAAACCGCCCTGGAGGGGGGTCTGAGGATCTCAGAGCCAGGCCGCCCCGGGCCGAGTGTCGTACCTCTCCATTGAAGAAGCAGTAGAAGACAGACACGAAGAAACCCTGGGAAGGAAGAGAGGAGTCAGTGACCCGCTCGGGGAGCCGCTCTGCCTGGGGGCGGGGCCGGGGCAGGGACCAGATGGCTCAGATCTGGGTGGGCACCCCCATCACGAAGCAGGGGTACCAGGACCCACTGCAAGTGACAGGTGGCCGTGGCGCATCCTCAGAGCGAGCGCTGGGCGGGCGGTAGGCGTGACGGGGCTGGGGCCCGGGTTCAAGGCGTGCACGGCTTTGACTGTGCCAGCCGCAGGTGGAGCCGCCCGCGGCCCCCCTCTGGCCGTGCGCCCCACCTGGAATGACTGCAGGAAGGAGTTGAAATAGATGAACACGATCTGCGACAGCTCGTCCTCCCCGGGGCTGACGAAGAAGAGCATGTAGGTGATGCCCAGAAGGGGCAGGAGGACCAGGGTGGCCTTCACCGCCTTCCTGGGGGGGGAGAGGGTGACAAGACCCGTCTGAGCCCACCCTGCAGACGGGACCTCACGGGATGGTGTTTCCTCGGGAGCCGGAGCGAGCCCTCGGGGCGAGGACCCAGAAGGCCCTGCCCGGACGTGGGGAGTGGCCCGGATCGCGCCTCCCTCCTCCCCTGCAGGGCGTCGAGGCCCGCATCGCTCACCTGTACTGGATTGTCTCCGAGGTGGTGGAGGCTCGTAACTTTGTCATTAGGATCCTGACGATGTTGAACAGAAAGATAAAATTGATCTGGAGGGAGGGAGCAGGGAGGGAAAAAGGAAGGACCCCGAGGTGAGGATGAGCTGCGAGGCGGCCACCTCCCCTGGGAACCCACTGAACCCCACGTCCCACGCACACACCTGCCCCTCCCCAGTCACGCCAGCACCCTCCTGGGCCTCAAGGCCTCTGCTCCCCTCTTGTCAGGACAGGAAGGTACCCCACTCGCTCACCCGAGGGCTCCAGGGGCTGCCTCTCCACCCCAAGACCCAAGGGAGGAAAAGCAGCCTTGGAGGCAGTGACCCAGGGCACAAAGGCCCCTCCTTCCTGAGGCAGGACTCCTCAGAAAGTTCCTTAAGCCCCTGCCCTTGCCAGGGACACCACCGGGGCTGGGCCTAGAGCTCTGCCCAGCTCTTCCTCCTCTGTTGCAGGGCCCCCACTTGTCAACTGGGGGCGTCCCTGAGGCCCTTCCAACTGAGGACAGCCTCGCCCGGGTGGAGCGGACCTGGCCAGATGGAATGATGGATGATCTGGCTGCCGGGAGGACTGACTCATCTCTCACCACGCATCCCATGCGCCCAGGAAAATTCTAGAACCTTTGCAGACACTCCTGAGGCAACGGAGATGAAACGGCTGTGGGGCTGACTCCAAGACTTATTATCTCCGTTCCAAGCCTTCTGCGACATCAGAGCCTGCTGCCCCCAGCATCAGCCCAGGACCAGCCTCATGCTGCTGTGGTCCCGGTGTGTGTGCAAGTGTCGGCCTGGCAGTGCGCCTGCGTGCGGCCCTCTAACGCTCCATGCAGGTCTGGGCTCTGCGCTTGTGTAAGCATTTGTCTCAGAGCGTGTGGGCGTGTGAGCGTGCCTCTGGGAACATGGATATGCCTGGGTCTCTCTTCACCCATCACCAGGGGCAGGCAGATAGGAAAGTGAGGGTGGTGGGCCTGACACCGTGAGGGTCTCTCTCAAGAAAGTGCCCATGACTCAGGGAGATACATATTAGCCAGCGTGTCTGCTGGCTCATGTGTGTGCACAGGTGTGAACACGTGTACACATACCCCTTCCAGATCCTGGTCCTGACTCCATCATTTCTTAAGCCTCCTAAGTTCTGGATCCAGGGTGGGAGTTTGGGGACATAGGCAGACATCACGGGAAGACATGCCTGTGGCCTCTGGATCACCCCTAAGCTTGACGACGCTCAGCGGACCAAGGCAGGGGGCAGACTCCTCCTCAGCCACAGCCTGCTGCTCTTGTGACCACAGTGTCACCGCCTGGTGACCCTGCAGGGAGGGCTGGGATGGGAAGCCTTCAGCCAGGGCTGCCCATGGTCTGCCGTGCCTTGCTTCTAGCTCCTGGGTTTCTGGTATATTTTCTTGGATCATAAAGTCATCTTAACACATAGGGCAGTCCTAATTTTCTCATACGAGTGATACAAAATCCTTGACCTTTTCTGATTCTTCCTGACTTCTCTGAGAGCAGAGGCAGTTGGACTCAAAAGAGATTCTCATTTCTGCCACATTTCCCTGCATTAAATCTCATACGCCCATCATCCATGCACTCACTAACCAATTCACTCACTTATCTACCCACTCTCATCCGTTTGTCCATCATCCATTAATCCGTTCATCCAAATATTACTCAACCATCCACTCATTGATTTATCTACCCACGCACTCACTCGTTTATTTAACGTGTAACATCCATCCACTCCCCCACCCATCCAGGCATCTACTCAACATTCCATTGAGGGACCCACCCGTCCAGTCAATAAGCACCTGCCGAGCACCTCTGGGCTACAGGGCCCTGTTCTATGCGCTGAGGCGAGAGCAGGGACAGGGACTAGAGTGCAGGGCCTGGGACCCGAGGCCTGATGCCCTCTGCTCCCCCCTGTGCAGCCCCAAAGTCACTCTTCCCTTTTGGGTTCGGTTCCCAGCCTCCTCTATGTCACTCCATTTCCTCTCTTTCTCTCCCATGGCGCCACCTCAGCCCACATGAAGCTCTCCAGCTCTCCCCTCTCTGTCCCCCCCCCCAAATCCCAGCTCTTCAGTGGGCACTGGCTACTGTACCCTGATCTTGTCCAGCCTGGTCTCTGATTTCATTCATCCATTCACTCACTCATTCATTCACTGAATCTACCTGCCATGTACCAGGGCTCTGAGCCTGGCACCAGTGATGGCAGTGGACACGGCTGACCCAGGTTCTGCTGGCAGAAGGCTTGTGGTCTGGGGTTCAGGGGCACTGCCTCTTTCTTAAGGGGCCAGAAAGTCCTGGAAATGGTACATGAGTTGAGAACTAAATGGAGATGGGGGATTGTGCTGGAAGGAGAAAGAAGGCCAGGGGCGAAAGTCCTGGGGTGGGGGAGATAGAGCCCCTCCTCTTCCTACAACAACCCCTGCAGGGCCCTCCCAGCCCAGAATGGTCTCAGGGCAGCTAAGGGCTCCAGTTAGGAATTGAGGGGGAGGGGGTGCGGAGTAAAAGGTAAGGCCAGACCTTCTGGAGGAGCCTCCCAAGAAGCCCACCCTTGCGTCATCCGGTCCATTCTTCCTGGTGCTCGTGCTGACAGCTCACACCCCCACTGGCAGGTGAGTTCCTTGGGGGAGCCAGTTTCACCACCCCTCATCAGTCTCTGGGCCAGAGAGTACCCCTGCCTGATCAGGGCTCAGGCCCGGTGTGGTAGGTATCCGGCCACTGTGCAATCTGACTGGGGGTCTAGCGTTACACGAACCGGAGGCGGGGGCGTGGAGAGGGGCGGGTGGTGGGTCCTGGTCCTGGGCCTCCAAGCCTATCTTCCTTTCTGCTCATTTCCTCACTGCTGTCCGACATCTTTGCCCAGGCCGGCCTTCCTTGGCCGGGTCCCAGCTTCACCAGAAGCCCTTTCCCTCCGGGGCAGGCGCTCATCAGCCGGTGGGGAGCGGATGGGTCTCGTGGGGTTTCCATTCACACGGGGGCAGGGGGTAGTGATTCACTGCAGCTGGCACTCCAAGGACAATGCCATCCCCCCACCCCCACCCCACCCCCACTGACAGCTGACAAGGACAGGCTTCTGCCTCTGAAATGAATGGAGCCCTGATGGTGGAATTTCAGGCTGTGGATAAAAAAACCTCCCTAGTCATCTCTGGTTCATATACATCACGGACATGCCAAAGACGGGGGTCAAATGAATCCCAGAGGATGCCACAAAAGGGAGGAGAGCAAGGAAATAAAAAGAGATAAACAGGAATTGTTTCCAAGGTAGACCAAAGAACCCCCCCATGAGGCATCTGCTGCGTGCAAGGGGATGGCACTCCCTCTCCAGCTTCCCACAAGGAGTGGGGAGCCCTTTAAGGAAGCTGGTGCATACAGGAGCCTGAAATTACCAAGCCTGAAATAAGTCTTACGTAAACACCAAGCTCTTATGGGGCTTTTGTGTAAATGTCTCTTTTTTTTAACGTATGATATATAATGGGTTCGTTGGTGCAGCACGCAGCCTCTGCTTCACCTCTACCTTAATTAAAGCTCGCGCTGGATTAAAAACATGGCGGCAATTATAGTTTAGATGTGAATACATTTGGCGAAGGGCGGGGAGCTGCATAAGGAACAATTGCTCATTACACTGAGTGCCATCCACTGCTCCAGGCTGGGGGCGGTGGGCTGGGCCCTGGAGGGGGTCGCTGCGGGTGGAGGGAGATCTAAGTCGGGGCTGAACAGAATCCTACAGACCCTTCTCCTGCCCCCAGCTGGCCCCTCGCCTGGATGTCTCAGCACTGCACCTGGCAAGGGGTTGTCAGGTGTCGGAGGCGCTAGAAATCTGCCATTATTCAGACCCATTCACTGCCCAGAGAAAGCACCTGAGGGCCAGCGAGGGGAAGGTGCTGCATCAGGGTGTGGAGAGAGGGGAAGGGGGAGCTGGGGCCGGGGGGGCCAGGCAGTGGGGGTGGCGGGTACAGAGTGTGTGCTGGGGGGCAGTGGGGGGGGGGAGGGACACACTCCAGGCCACATCTTTTGCCAGCATCTCTGCTGGGTGGGTCCTCTGCTGTCCTCCTGGTGCCCAGCCCTGGCCCAATTCCCAGTGGGCACTTACCAGGAGCACGAGGATGATGGGGCCCTGGTAAATGTAGTCCACCAGGTCGCCGGGCTCCTTGCCAAACCAGCACCTACAAAGAGGGGGTGGCTGTAAGTAGCCTGCTGAGCCACAGCCTGGGGACTACTGCAGACTGGGGACCAGAGTTCTCCAGCTTGACCCTTTCTGAGACCCGATTTCCATGGCTGCTCACTCCCCAAAAGCCTGGGTGGACAGCCCTAGCTGCCCTGACCACTCTGATTCACCCCTGGGCTGCCTCTTGCCCGACATGGACAGTCTGGTCTGCCAGGCAGATTGAGGCAGGCCCCGGGGCTCCTCCTCCTCCCCGTGCCCCCACCCCATCCCACCCCAGATGGCTGGGCCTTGGGCTGGACATGCTGGAGGCTCATGAATGGAGAGCTGGGCTCCCCCTCGCTGGCCCAGTGCCCAACCACCCATACCACCTGTTCCCGCACTGCTTAGACCTGCCGCTCGTTGTGCCAGGCACTCAGCTGCACAAAGCAGGAGCCTTCTCCCGGTAGATCCCTGGCTTCATTCACCCAGGGAAGGGGGGCTGCTGCTACTAGAGTCTTGGTAATTCTCTGGGAATGCTAAGGGGTGGAAAAGCTTCAGGGTCTGGGAGAGGCTGACCCAGGACCCAGTCTGGCCCTTCCCGCAATTCCACTGGACCTCATGAAGGCCGCACAGACTTCAGGAAATTCTGACTGTGTCCTCTGCAGCCTCAGAGGGCATCCAGTGCCCGCTGCCTCAGGTATGAATCGCCCCTGTGGCCTCCCAGCACCAGAGTTTCTGTTCTTTGCTTGAATGCCCCCTTTGACAGGAAGTTCACTACCTCTCAGGGCAGCCCTCTCACTCTCAGGCAGCTTTTATCATTAGAAGCTTTCTTTCTTTCTTTCTTTTTTTTTTTTTTGTCTTTTTGCTATTTCTTGGGCTGCTCCCGCGGCATATGGAGGTTCCCAGGCTAGGGGTTGAATCGGAGCTGCAGCCACCGGCCTACACCAGAGCCACAGCAACGCGGGATCCGAGCCGCATCTGCGACCTACACCACAGCTCAAGGCAACGCCAGACCCTTAACCCACTGAGCAAGGGCAGGGACCGAACCTGCAACCTCATGGTTCCTAGTCGGATTCGTTAACCACTGTGCCACGACGGGAACTCCTTTTGTTTTTTTGTTTTTTTTTTTGTAGAAGCTTTCTAATGGGCTCCTGGACCCCATCCATTCTTGTCCCTGTCCCCAAATCCCATTTGCCCTCTCCAGCCTCAGAGACTGTTTTAAGATTTGCATAGAGAGATTGTCGTTCCCTGTCTCTTCTCAGCTGGTGGCACCCAATTTCCCAGCCACTCCTTGGATGACCCACAGCCAGAGTTGCCATTATTTGGGCTGAGACTCAATAGTTTAAAGTTTCTGATGCAGAGAAGGTCCCAGAATGGGGCACTGCTCTCCAGGCAGAGACTGGGATGCCGGAATGAAACAAGTGCCCATGGCCTTGGCCTGGGCATCTATGAGAGGCTCAGTGCCACAGCCTTGGATGTACTCTGGGCTAAAAGCCAGGAGCCCTTGGCCTCATCCATGTACCCCAGGCCAGACTTGCCACAACCAACTCCGGAGGAGGCCTTGCCAAAGGCCAAGGGGGTCATGCCTTGCGTGTTGAAAGGAAACACGATTCCTAACACAATTCAACCAAGTTGATTTGACACCTACCACGGGAGTGCCTCTGGGTGCCTGGGGGAAATTTTTTTCAATTTAAGGATGAAGGAAAAGTGACTCTTTCCTGCTGAGGCTGCAATTCCTGCCCTTGGCTTAGCTGGAACTCATGGCTGAGCTGTCCTAATATCGCTCTGACCCCTGTGGCTGGCCCGTCCTACTCACTGTTTATTCTCATAGTAGAGCTTGCCAATGGCCCAGGCGATGATGATGGGGCAGGGGACGCCTGAAAGAAGGACAGACACAGCTGTAGTGGACAGACAGATGGTCAGGAGCCCCTCTTGTAGAACCCAGGGTAGAGGGGACCACCAGGGGCTAGGGTCATGTTTCCAATCCATTCCACCTGCAGGCCATCCATGATCCCAGAGGGTCCTGTCCTCTGATTTTGCCCCCTCTCCTTCTCCCACTCTCAGCCATCCCTTGCAAGCAGGTCAGAGAGATGAGGGGATGGCATGATTTTCTGAGATATTTTTGGTTAGAGAAACGGAGCTGGCCAGCGTCTCTTGTGAAGCCAGGGACACTGGTCTCTGAATTAGCCACCCCAGACAAAAAAAGGGAGGGCTACTTGTGGAATGTCCTTTTGGAGGGACTGTTGGCTTCTTTCTCGCCAGCGTGGAGGGGAGTGGCTGCATCCTTGGACGGTCCTGGGGATGGCAGCCAGGAATGTGGTCCATCCTGGAACCCAAGATGAAGGGAGGTGACCCTGTGAGCTGTCTCCTCCCCAGGAGGCCCTGCAGATCCCCCGGGACCCTCACACCATCCAATGAAGAGGAAGAGCCACTTGCGCAGGCGCTCAGTGGAGTAGGTCATGACGATGGCCGTGTGCAGGTAGCAGCCCTCGGCGAACATCCAGAAGAAGTTGGTCACCACGAAGTAGTTGAAGACGGTGGTGATGCAGCGGCACCAGACCTGCAGGGGGCAGGCAGCAGTCAGCAGTCAGCGGCCGCCTGGGGCCAAGGCCCATGTGTGCAGCCCAGGGGATGATGGAGGGGAGGGGGTTTTAGTTGGGTCATGGACACGGCATTAAATACCGTCGGATCTCAGTCTGGGATGCTTCCTCCTTCATCGTTTCTCTTTCACTTTTTAGATTAAGTTGAGGCTCCCCTGGTACCAGGGTATCTGACATGCCCCCTAGTGCTTCCTAATCTCTCTTTTTCATAAAGAGACGGGGAGTCTGGGTCTGAGATCTCTGCAGGCAGAGGCGAGAAGTGGACGGCACTGTTGTCTTTTCACCATCGTTTTTTTGAGGGTCACCTTCAATTCACAGCGAGTCAGATTGGTTTCCACGTAGAAACAGGATATGAAATTTCATGTAGAAAAAAAGTAGCCAGTTGATGAACAGACAATTGTTACAGAAATAGCACCGGGTCTGCCAAAGCGAGTGCCGCTGTGGAGGTGATGCTCCTGAATTTCTAGGTTTACGAGATTCTGGGCCAAGTGTGGTGACCTCTGTCTCTGAAGGGAGGCGTGCGACCTCCAGGACCCTGGCAAGGGGCCGTACCTCTCTGAACCTGGAGGTGGAGGTGGCAGAGGCAGGCACCAGGAAATGAATGGTGCTGCCATTTGCCTTCTCAGGTGAAGGGAATTTGTCCCTGTCCCCCTGAGCGGGACGGCTACCCCTCCCTCAAAAGGGAGACGGTGCAGGCAGAGGTCAGGCCTGCCCAGAGCCACAGGGGGCCACAGCCAGGTCTGGTCTCAAGACAGAGGTCCTCTTGAGAAACTCTGCTTGGCCATCTTTCCCAGGGCCTCATGCCCAGGACACCCTCAGAGCTGAGCTTGGGACGTGGGGAAAGGTAGGTGGCCAGAGGAGCCCAGTGATGGGGAGCTGACGGCCCCCGTGGACATCTCAGCCCCTCTCTGTCCCGCCCTGACTGCCTCGGTTGTCAAATAATCTATCAGCTGAGCTGATCACAGCCTCCACAGCGTCCCCCCACAGTCCCAGCCCTGATCTTGGGCCCCACGTGGCGGTCCCTCTCCTCGCTTCCGAGACGGTCCTGTTGAGCTGAGTCCTGAAAGATCCCCTCCTCCCAACCCTGCCTTTTCGACACGTTAATGATGCCTTATCAGTACAAGCCAACACTGGGTGGCAGGGCATGCCAAACTGGATTGAGTTCCACTGGTGCTGAGGTAGGGCTCAATGTTGGGCCAAGTTCAGGGTCAAACCAGGCTGGGCATGCGCTCCTGTTCAGCCATCCAAAGACAATGCATTGAGCAGTAGCTAATATTGGGCCAAAGAGCTCTGTACATGGCCCCATTCTAGGCTCTGGTTTGATGACTTAGACATAGTGCAACAGCAGTTGACATGAATCTGGGGAGGCCAGCTCAAGATCCTGCTGACCTAGATGCAGAGGGCATCATGATGGCATCACTTAACCTCTCTCAGCCTCAGTTTCCATGTCTGTATAATAAGGCGGGGGGCGGGGGGAGTCCCTACACCTCTCATTGAAATGAAGTGAGATAAAGCTTAACAGAGGATTAATTTTAGCCTCCTTTTCCCTAAGGGATCTTTGGGAGGGGCTGAACTCACAAGCTGGGGAGGGGAATAGGATAAACCAAAGTCTGGTGTCAGGTTGGTGCTGCTCCCAAGACCCTGGCCTGGAACCCCATTTCCCCATCCCTAGCTCAGGAGGGACACTGATTGGGTGGGGGGAGCTCAGATGCAGGTCTGCACCTGGGGACTCGGCAAGGGAGGGACCCCCTGGCCAGAGCCCAGAGCCCCCCAGGCCCAGCCCCAAACCTCCACCCAGGACCTCGTTGCTCTCATGCACTTCATGGTCGATGAGCTGCAGCAGGAACCACAGGACATTTCGCAGGATAAAGGTGGTGATGAGGTTCCAGTGAATCACGTTCCGCAGACAGCGGATGCTCCTGAGGGAGGCCCAGGTCAGGGGTCAGCTGGCACAGGCTGCACCTGGGGTCAGAGCTCAGCTGGGGCAAGGGTCAGGGGCCAGTTGGGGTCATGGGCCATGGGTGTCCCACCATGAGGCCAGGGAGAGACTCAGCCTGGGGCGAAGGTAGGGCTGTACCAGGAGCCAAATTCCCAATCATGGTGGCCACAGTTGGGTCTCCCAGAACCAGTTACCCTTCTGCCTCCTGCAAGCCTGCCAGGGGTCAGTGCCCAGGCTCCCCCCCCAAACCCCCTCTGTCCACTGGCTCCAGGGCCCCTGGTGTGGAGGTGAGAATGTCTGGGAGAGGTGAAGGGGGTGCTACGGGTGAGGCCAGGGAAAAAGCAGGGTGGGATGAACTCACCGCAGGGCCAGGAAAAGCAGGAAGGCGGCCACGAGGGCTGCCACGGACACGCAGTGGCCCAGGTAGTTGACAACGAGGGCTATGCGGTAGTGCAAGTCGTACTTCCTCTGCTGGAGACACAGACAGACACTTGGGCAGATGGAGGCTTGTGGCATGTGAAGGGTGGGACCAGGCACTCTAGCAACGGCCGCCCTGTGTGTCCCGACGTCGGGGGCAGAAGAGGCTGCAAATGTCATGACCACGCCTGGCTCCCAGAGCTCTCTCCTGTCGGCCTGTGGCTCTCGGTCTAAGCGGCTGTGGCCAGGCCTTCCCACGTGCAATTTCGGGGCAGATCTGGACACCAGGTATTCTGACCTCTGCCAGAGGTGTGGGTATGTAGATCCTATTTTATTTTTGATTCTGGAATGGGAGTTGCTACACCTGTGCTTTGTCTCAGCTCACAGCCTAGTGGGCTGAGCGATGAAATGTACACTGATTTCTATCTTTGGGACTCAGTTTTGACATCTGTACCACACAGCTAACCTACAGTCTCAGAAGCAGTGACCTGTGGCAGGTCTGCCCCGTGGGTGTGGCAATGAGGTGGTGTTTTATCTGCAGAGATTTTAAGAACAATTTTAAGACCAATATTAAATGTCTTTTGGGGGGCTGCTCCTGCAGCATGTGGAAGTTCCTAGGCCAGGGATGGAACTCGTACTGCATCAGAGACCCAGGTTGCTGCAGTGACACCGCCAGATCTTTAACCCATTGCACCATGAAAGCACTCTAGTCTGCTTCTTATTGTCACCACACTCCAGCAATTCTAAGCAGCGGTAGTGATGAAGCACTCCTTCCTGTGGGGGCGCAGACGACCCCCAACCCCACCCCGTGTTGGTTTTGCCGCTGCTCAGAGCAGCGATGAGATGAGGAGGTGGGGGAAGAGGGCTGGAGGGGAGTCTTCTCTCCATTATGATCTGTTCCACTTGCTACTCAACCCTCACTGCAGACCCCCTGTGGCTCACATTTTCTAGAATCCCTTTCTAAAGATAGACAAATATTTTTCCTCTGAAGTTGGGCTTCTTTGGGGGACAAGTTCCAGCCCCACTGGGGGTCTGTGTAACGGGCCAATGAGGGAGATGGAGGTGGGACGTATCGTTTGGGGTCAGTAATGAGGTGTCACTTCAACGGGGAGTAAGCTGGAGCTGCAGGCAACGTGGACTCCAGTTCCAGAGCAGGGGGCGTGGCGGGGGGACTCTGGGGAGATCTGAGTGGGATCCAGCTTCCTGTGGGGATTGTCCTACTGGGGGTTGCACTAGTTTCTCCGTGTGGAGTCATAGCATCAGAATGTCAGACTGGGAAACAGGCCCAGACAAGGAAGGATGTCACACAGCCTTGTTAGACATTGGGACACTGGTTACACGGTCATTCTCTTCTTGCATCATGGGCCACCTTGCCCGTGTCCTCCACTGGCGGAGCTCTCTCCAAGGCGGGGCTCCCTGTTCCCCACCTCTACCCCATCAGTATCACTGAGCGCAGGCAGGACGTGGGGGCAGGGACAAGAGGTGCAAGAAGAAGGAGTGGATGGCACCAGGACTGGTTCTGTCCCCTTGCGGATCCTCTGATCTGAGTCCCCCTTCCTGTACCAGGACCAGGGGCCGGGCAGGTGGGGACCACTCACCTTATCATCCAAAATGGGCTCGCACTGGGAGTAGTTGATGCGTGAGGCCCACGTCCCATTCTCCAAGCATTCTCGGTAGGCATTGCCTATGAAAGATGCCAAGCGCCAAGAGGCGGGTCACTCCCCTCCTCAAGAACACTCCCTGGCGCCCACAGGATAAGGTCTGTATGTCTCAGCCCCTCTAGGATGGGAACTTGAACACACGTCTGAAGGGGCAAGTGAAAGTCATGAATGTGAAATTGCACAGAGGGCTTATCACCCTGGGCAGCTAAAAGGCGTGATTAAGCCCATGTTTGATACGATCTTTGACTAGCCTTTTGTACACTTTCTTTATTTTGTTCAAAACCAGAGCCCATCGTGAGCCCCCGCTCACGCCTGAAGATGCACCACTTTCAGTGAGCTGAATCACTGCCATCCTTCTCGTAATCATTTTATGCTCACAGATCCATACTTTCCCCACCAGAATCAGCACTTGCATTTACATAATAGCCACCGTTTACATAGCATGTGTTTGCCGCATTCCAGGTCCTCTTCCAACTGCTTTGTTTACATCTGCCTGTTCAACCCTCACGGCAATCCTAAGGAGTAGGTACAATATTAATCCCCCCCCCTTTTTGGTCTTTTAGGCAGCAGCATATGGAGGTTCCCAAGCTAGGGGTCCAATCGGAGCTGTAGCTGCCAGCCTACGCCACAGCCACAGCAACGCTAGACCGGAGTCACATCTGCAACCTACACCACAGCTCACAGCAACACCAGATCCTTAACCCACTGAGCAAGGACAGGGATTGAACCTACATCCTCATGGATGCCAGTCAGATTCGTTTCTGCTAAGCCACGACCAATATTAACCCTTTACATAGATGAGGAAACTGAGGCCCAAGGAGATTAAGCCACTTGCCAAGGATGCAAAGATGAGAAGATTCAAGCCCAGAGGTTCTGGCTTCAGGGTTTGTGTTCTTAACCCCTCGGCTAGGGGGCAGTGGTACACAGGAAGGACCACAATTTGGGGAAACAGGGCAGTGCTGCTGACCTTGAGCTGTGGCTGCCTAGAAGACCACTATGGGATCTCTTAATGCTGGGAACCTGCCTCTGTGTTAAAGTTGGAATGTGACATGGAAAAAGACATTTCAGAGCATCAGTGTCTAATGTACAAAAGCATATATTTTTTGTTTTTTGTTTTTGCTTTTTAGGGCTGCAGGTGCAGCACATGGAAATTCCCAGGCTAGGGGTCGAATCAGAGCTGTAGCTGCTGGCCTACACCACAGCCACAGCGATGTGGGATCTGAGCCGTGTCTGTGACCTACACCACAGTTCATGGCAATGCCAGATCCTTAACGCACTTAGTGAGGCCAGGAGTCGAACTCACATCCTCTTGGATACTCGTTGAATTTGTTTCTGCTGCACCACAACAGGGACTCCAAAAATCACGGGTTTTATTGAAGGGGGATGTAAGAAGTTCAAAGAATGCTTATACTTTCTTTAAATCCAAGTTTGACTATCAAGGCCTAGCTCCTTAAGCCACCATCGCCTTCAGGTTGGAGGAACCCCTTGCTCTGGATAACTCCAAAGCCCTTTGCCAGCCACTGCTCAGCATTTGGTCGTGTGTGTACCTTCCCTCCCCCTCCTACTTACAAATTCTAAATGATCTATTGTTCAGGGGTGATTTGTACCAGGGTTCTGCTCTCTGGCTAATGGGCAGTTGTTTGTGGATTTTTCTTTGGGGCTTATGTTAGAATCACAACATAAAGCTAATTAAAATAGATAGTTCACAAAGCACAGAGTCACGGAGCTGGAGGGGGGACTTTGATTGTTTCTAAAAGCAATGAGTTCTGAAATAATTGAGTTACTTAAAAAATCCACTTCCGTTGTGCTGACAGTGAGTTAAAAGCCAGGGATTATTAAAGAGCACTTGCCGAAGAGCAGAAACAGTGGGGGAGATTCTATTAGCCTAATTGTTTTTTAATTTGGTGCGCTGAGGTCGTGGATTTTTCGTATTTGGGATTGTTACCAGCCTATTCCTGCCTTCTGGGCCTGTCAGGTGTCCTCTGGCAGGCCACGCTGAGCCGGGTGTGAGTCAGTCAGGCCAATGCCAGTCTGACGAGGACTCTGACTCCAGGGTGCGGACCTCAGCTTCTTGCCCCCGACCATGGCACTTAATTCCCCTTGTGGGTTTTCTTCCTCTCCAGGGCTGTTTTACTATGGAAAGGTTGTATGCTCCCCCCCCAGCCCCACCCCCGTCCCCTTTGGCTCTGCCTGTAACATGCAGAAGTTCCTGGGCCAGGGACGGAACCCAGGCCATAGCAGTGAGCTGAGCAGTGACATGGGCTCCTTAACCTGCAGAGCCATCAGGGAACTTCTAGAAAGGCTGTCTGTTAGGAGAATGTGATGCGTAGGGTCAGTGATGCTATGGAACTAAAGGACAGAATACAAGGTGAACTGAAAGGACACATGAAAAGGCATCTTGGGGGGGGGTGCTTTTGTAAAATGAATAATCCCTCCCTGACAGGGGTTTGGAGTCCCTCTCAACAGGCCTGTGTGAGGTGAGACAGACCCTGATCCTGGCTCTGGTTCAAAGGGCAGAAAAATTTATCTTCTGTGGATGAGTTCACAGATGTTATCCAGCTTTCCTGAAGTTCGGTGTTAAGCTCCTTCCTCCAGGAAGGCCTCTTTGATTACTCCTACCTTACTCCTGAGCCTCCTCCAATGCCCCACCCTGCCATTCCCTTCAGTCCTGACAGCCTGAGCTCCACACCCCACACCCCAGCCCTTGCTCGTGACCTGACCTGAGTTGTTCAGGTGCGTGAGTCTGGCCTCTCTGATCAGTGCGGGGCTCCCTGAGGGCAGGGCCTCAGAGCACGCATTTCCCAAGTATGATATCTTGTGGCGGTGCTGACCACCGGGTGGGCTTGTGGACAGGAAGGGGTCAGGATAGAGATGCTGCAGATCTGGGGCCCTTCTGGTCTCTTACATCAAGCCCTTGGGGTCCCAAGCTCTGTGGATTCTGCCCCCTCTTTCTTTTTCTGAAGTCCACCCTGGCTCCTGCCCACACCTCCACCCCCTCTCCGGTCATCTTGCCTGGACTGGCACAACAGACTCCATCTTGCCTCCCTGCTTCATCTCTTGCTCCCATTGACTCTCTATCCTCTACTCCATTGCCAGAGAGATTATGTTGATTTCTGATTCGAAGCCATCAGCAGCTTCTTATTGCTCTTGGGAATAAGGTCCAACATTCTTGGTATGCTTTTCAAGGCTCTCGATACTCGGGCCCCAGCCGCACTGTCCTGACCCATCTCCATCACTCCACATGGCAGATGACAGCGGCACTAGCAGGCCTGGCACACACGCGGCTCCATGCGGAACCACGCCTTGAAACACACTGCTCACTTTCACCACGACCCACTGACAAACTCCTACCGATCTTTTAACCTCCGGCTCAAATGCCACCTCCTCCTGGGGGCTTCCCTAACCCCAAAAGTATTGAGCTAGCTCTTCTTTTTCCCCTCTAAATACCTCCTCTGCATCTTCCCATCTCTCGAGACATAGGCCTTCACATGCTATTGCTCTTGAACCATAGCAACACATCCATCTCATATCACATCCAGTACCCACACCCCTCCCATATTACTGAATCACTGCACAAAGTGACATTCATCTTGACCACAGCTCTACTATTTTTCTTTCTGTTCTTTTCTAATGAACTATATTTACTTTATGTACAAATGCTAGCCACAACCCACCACATTTACTTCACAATCCACAATTGTACTCCCTAAGTTTGAAAAAGAAAAACCTCTTTTAAAGCATATGCCATAATTCACTATGGGCTTCATCTCTTTGGAATTGATCCTTCTTTTCTTTGCTACTGAACTTGAGCTCCCAGGGGGGCAGACAAGTAGGCAGAAACCATACTGGAGTCAACAGCTTCCCCACCGCCCAGGAGTGAGCCATCGAGTACACGTGGGCTGAATCAAATTGGCTCAGGCTTGCTGAAACCTTGGAAAGCAGGGTCTGAGATGTGGGATGTAGTGGCGAGAGGGGGCAATGCCTGGGAAGGAGGCTGTGGCTACAGGCACTGGGTACCAGGGGACTGGAAGACAGATGTTCATAGCGCTTCTAGGGAGCTGGCTAATGAGGACATGGAGCCCTCATGCACAGCCTTGGACAAGAGACAGTAAGACAGGAAGAGTCCCCCCCCACCCCGTGGAAACCACAGGAAGATGGGCACAGCAAGTCTGAGGGCAGGTGGTCAGGGCAGAATTGTGGGGTGGGTGCCTGTTACCATAGCAACGCAGGTGTCCCTGCTGAAGATCGATGCTGGTGGTGTGCAGTCTAGCCTGCCAGGGGCAGCGGGGTCTGGAAGATGCAGGCAAGGTCTTCTCTTCCAGGGCTCTGTGGTCTGGGAAGCCTGGCCCCTGCAGTGTGCCAGGACTCTGCCCCCAGAGTGGCGCTGGTCTGCTGAAAGCCCCATTACAATGGGCTCCCCATTTCAGAGGCTCACACTTTGATACGAGTTTCTGGAGCCTGGCTGGGAGAAGAGGCAAGCCTACATTCTAGCCTTAGTTTTGTCTCTGGCTGATTAAGTGACTTTGGTTCAATCCTGTCCCTCTTGGCTTCAGTGTTCCCCACTCAGAAAAAGTAATGTAAACTGCTTCTCATTGATGCTATTGGCATCTCAGGTGGGTCAAGTATTTGTTGCAGGGTCTTTTCAATCCACTAAATGCCAGTAGTACCCTCAAGCCATTGTGACAACCCCAAACATCTATACATCACTTTTAAGCACTCCCTAGGTCCGCATGTCTATCCCTGATAGTCAAAGTGGTGACACATGGCAGGTGTGGACCACAAGGGACCACTCTTGGTGGGAGTTAGGAAGGAGAGAGCACAAGAGGTAGGGGATGAGTGGGGCTCTGGTGGAGGGACAACAACGTGGTCAGGGATGTCTGGAAAGAAAGTGACAAGAAGTGAGGGTGGGAAGATGCTGGCAGGAGATGGGAAGGGCCAGAAGCAGTAGTTCCTGAAGGCATGAGGTCCCTGAAGCTTTCGGTACCATGGACAGCAGAACAATCCCACTCCCCACTTCCCACCACAAACGCAGGTGGGGACCTTGGGAAGCTCCCAAGATCAAACACCCCCACCCCCACATTCTGCCCAAGGCTGTGGGCCCAGCCCAAGAAGGTCAAACTAATTCACACCCCTCTTCAAGGCCCAGCTTCAGTCCTAGTCCTTCCAGGTGCCTCCAGGATGGCTCCAGCCCCTGGAGGGCTCAGCTAGCTTAGCTCATGCTGGGTCGGGAAGGTTCTCTCACTGATTTCTTCTGAGTCGTGCTTTCCCAGCTATCTATGGGGGGTGGGGGGAGGTTGGGCAAGGCTCAGGTCACCCTCTCCTCTGGTCCTTTCTTAAAGGCTACCCACAGCTGAGCACACAGGAGCTCAGGATGGACCAAGGTGGTGCAGTTGTTGAGGTGACTGGGGAACTCCAATTGAGAATGAGAGGCTCCGAGTGAGCCGAGAGGACGGTCTGCCCCCTCCGATGCCCAGGCTCTGCCATGCGGCATGGCAAATGCAAAACAGTCCCACATGCAGGAGGCATCTCGAGTCTCACGCTCACGCTGCAGGTAGGCTGAGCCCCACTGCCAGAACTGCTGACATGGTAAGTCCATCACCTCGTGGGGTGGGGGCGTCGGTCTGAAGTAGCACATCTAGCATCCTCTAGATTCCAGGCAAGAAGGGCATTGGAAGCTGAGGCAGCAGGAATCTCCTTGGGAACTTAAAAGGGGGAGGAAACTGGAGCTCCTCAGCAGGTTAAGGACCTGACATCTCTGTGAGGATGCGGATTCAATCCCTGGCCTTGCTCAGCTTGCCACAAGCTGCAGCACAGGTTGCAGATACGGCTCAGATCTGGCTGTTGCTGTGGCTGTGGCATCGGTTGGCAGCTGCAGCTCAGATTCCACTCCCGCCTGAGAACGTCCAGATGCTGCAGGTGTGGCCTTAAAAGAGAAACGAAAGAGGGGGAAGCAACTTTTCCCTCACTTGGTTTAAAGAATCCCGAGGAGGGAGAGGCGTGCCCAGGGTCACCAGCAATGAAGAGGCAGAACTAGTTCTCTCTCCCCGGGACACTTTTTCATGGGAGACCCTGGAGTCAGTGTTTCTAGAAGGGAGAGGCTCTCCAGCTACCCTGTGTTCCAGAAGACAGTTGTGTCATCCCTGCTGTGTCCTAGCCACTTAGGGTCTGGACCCCCAGATCGGAAAATGCCTGAGGGGCCCCATATCCCCGCTCAGTCCCCTCACTGCCTCTCCCTGGAGCTGGACCACTCCAGACCCAGCCATCTCCTTCTCGTCTGGCTTGGGGCCCTGCTGGAAAGCTCTGACCTTCACCTTAGGTCACTTTTCTTACCCTTTGTGGGAAAAATCTACGACCTGGACCAGGCAGTGGACAGGACAAACTTCTTTTCACCTTCAATTAAAAGACCATTTGAGAAAACATAGCTCAGCCATCGTGCCAACAGCACTGTTTTCCTGAGCTTCCCAAACAAGGTGTGTCTCCCTGAGTTAACACTCCTGCATGGCTCCGGTGCTGCTGCAGCTAACTAGGCGGGTGTGCTCTGGGGCCCAGCTTGAGGGTTCCTGTCCTGATCCAGATGGGATTACAGCTCCCTGGTGGGGGTGGAGGTGGGGGCAGCTGGTGGCGCTCACCCAAGCTCAGAACCAACCACTCAAGTGTGAAACCAGTCTGCTGGGCTGAGAGACAGGGAATCTGCCATCATCAACCCAGTCATCCGGTTGGGAAGGGCCTCCCCAGGGCCATCTGCTTGTGACATCTGGGACGAGAGAAGGGAACTTCCTTCCCATTTCTTCAGTGTTGCGTGGACACTGCTCTCCAGGCCCCCCTGTCCACTCTGGATGTCCCAAAGCCTTCAGCTCCCTGTTTCCCAAGGGCTTTTCAGCCATGATACGCTTCCATCCTTGAGTAGGCATGGCAGGTAAACGTCTACACTAACGGCAGACAGTGAGGAAGCTGAGTCAGGAGGCACGAAGCAGTTCAATGGAGACCACGCTGGGCCCAGGAAAAAGGGAAGAGGTGTGATGGTGTGAGAGCCCTGGCCTCCCCCGGGAAGGGGCAAGTGGGAGGAGGAGGCTGCCCCCTGCTCCGGCCTCTGTTGGGCAGGGCTTCCTCCTTCTGGTCATCCCTAGCAACGCTCGTCACCATGACGCTGCCTGCAGAGGGAGGAGAGAAGGACCCCGGCGCAGAGGCTGCTGTGGAGCAGAGGACGTCAGGGGAAGGGGGCCACGGGGACTCATCCAGCTCACTGCCCGCCTCCCACAGAGATATTGAAGCCCAAAGAGAAGAACCTGACCAGAAGCGAGACACACAGAATTAGACCTGGCTTCCCTAGTTTCTATGACCTGATGGCAGTGGCGGAGGGGGGGGAGGTCTGAAGACATCTCTGGCTGGCAGAATCCTATATCCTCCTGTGAACACAGGGCTCTCTAGAGCCCACGGGGCTGCTTCTCTCCAGAGGCTTTTGGGGATCAGACCCTCTAAGTATAGACAGGCTGCTGCCTCCTAAGACATCACCCAGAGACCCTAGAAGTGCAGTGCTTCTCAGGGATGACAGGAGGCCACAGCACCCCAGAATGAGGAAAACCTTCCGTGGCGTGAGTGGGACCCTCAAGAACACGATCCCAGGATGTGACTACTCAGACCCCAGACCACCCTCTACCTGCCTTGTTGAAAATAGCCCAGCTGTGCATGGGGAGCCAAGGCAGCGTTGTCTCCCAGCCATGACAGGGCCCATGTGGTCAGTACACAGATAAGGAAACCTCGGCTTGGATGGGGTGGGCCTGCCCATTACTCAGGGAATCACAGCACAGCCAGGACTTAGATGGGCTCAGGTGAAGCTGGATCTGGGCTCCTCTTGCTGTTACGCACCCCAAGCCCCACCTCTGCGGATACAGTAAAAGGAAATCCCGGCCAGACTCTAGAGCACCTGCTTTGAGGTGGGTGAACTGCATGTGCGGCCCTTTGGGGCGGTCTCTGAGAGTCACAGAGAGGGGGTGGCGCTTTGCTGTGGAGGTGCCAGGGCCTGCTGGTATTGCCAGGGCTGTAGGCAGAAGTGGGCAAGGAAGGATTCTGCAGACTCTGACTTCACGAGCAGGAGGGAGGGGAGGACAGGGACAAGGTCAGCGTTCCCAGTCAATCTGGATTCAGATTTAGAACATCAAGCAGCATCCTTCCAGAGTATTCTAGTCCTTATCATGATGCTATGGACTAGCAATGGGGGCTCTAATGCTAACAGAACTGAGGCCTATGGTCTGGCATTCAAGGTCTCCATAACCTGGCCTCTGTTCCCTCTACCCACCTCACCTCCCCACCTCTGTTCCCATGCTCCCTTCCACCCGACACATCACTGGCCCAATTTTCCAAGGCCCTGTTCCACAGCACTTCCTCCATGAAGTCTTCCCAGCTTGCTTCCCTCTCCCCTCTTTTGTAATCAACCATCTCCCACGTACTCCTGCAGCCTGGGTTGTGCTATTTCAATGAAGAGCAAATATCAAAAAGTTCTCTTTTGGGAGTTCCTGTTGTGCCTCAGTGGTAATGAAACCGACTAGTATCCATGAGGACGCAGGTTCGATCCCTGGCCTTGCTCAGTTGGTTAAGGATCCAGTGTTGCCATGAGCTTCAGTGTAGGTCCCAGAAATGGCTTGGATCTGGTGTTGCAGTGGCTGTGGTGTAGGTCAGCAGCCACAGCTCTGATTCCACCCCTAGCCTGGAAACTTCCACATGCTGTGGGTGCGGCCCTAAAACACAAACAAACAAAGTTGTCTTTAAGAATCTGTCTCTCTCTCTAGAACAGAAGCCCCTAGAAGTTGGGCTTGAGTCTTATGCCTCTTGGAAGAGCTTGTTAGTGGAGAGAGGGCAACACACTCACAAACCCAATAAGAGGTGAGCCTGGTCAGGGAAAGGGCCTTAAGTGGCTGGAGGATTCCTGGGGAGGGGACACAGTCAGGGGGTGGCTGCACCTCTGGTCTTCTCTGAGATGAAAGGTCCTTAGGCAGAGGGACAGCTGAAACCCCACTGTTACACTTCTCAGCTGTCCGGGCCCCACACCTGCAGAGGTAGAAAATGCTAGAGCATGGGTCATGAGCTCCCCGAGCCAGCAGAGGCTATTCCGGGCCGTGGCTTTCAGTGGGACCCCGGGCAAGTGCCTTCCTCTCTGGACCGGTCATTTCCCAGCCTTAAGCAGCAGGGCTGAGAGGGGAGGGTGGACTGAGCACCAACAGCCCCGCAGCTGGGAAGCAGTGAGGTGTCTGGGTGACCAGGGGGCCATCCTTTTCTGCTGTCTCTCCTCCTGGCTCCCTCAGCCAGACCTGGCCATGGCATATCTGTCCCACTTCCCCTCTCTCCCAGCAGGGGACAGTTCTCATGCACTGGTAACTTCTGACCCTTCCACAGCCTCAGGCTTCAGGGTGTGGTTGGGTCTCCCTGGAGACTGCGCCCACCGACCTGAGTTTCTGGAGCCCCCGCTTCTATTCCTCTGCTTTCTATCTGGGACCCTCTCTGAGGCTCCACATTAGCACCAGGCCTGCCCTTGGCAAATGTGATGTCCCCACGGCTTTAAGACCTTCAAAAGCCACAAGAGCCTGCTGTCTAGCACAGGGGACTGTATCTAATCACTTGTGATGGAACATGATGGAGGATACCGTGAGAAAAAGAATGGATGTAGATGTGTGTCTGGGTCACGTTGCTGTGCCGCGGAAATTGACAGAACATTGCAAATCAACTATAAAAGATTAAATTGAATTAAAATTTAAAAAACCCCTTCAAGACCCACTCCTACCCCAGCCAGGAAACCTTCCGGGAGTGCTCCAGTGTCCACCAGCCCCTCTTTCCCATCGCTGATGGTTGGTTTGTGTGAACCTGGTTTTGGGGTGGCCTGGGCTCAGCCTTTCTCGCCACCCCCGTCTCCTCAGCACAAACAAGCAGACCCTGCGGCTGGCAACCTCCTCGTTCACGTGTTTCCATTTTAACACAACCAGGGCTTCAGCACGTCTTTACAGTGGGGTTCTGGGAAGCGGGACCCCAGTCCTCCCCATGGGGTAGGGTTCAATGGGGTGTCTCTTCTCCTGTCCTTGCAGATGTTGCAACCACAGCTGGCCCGCCATTCGCAGCAGGACATGGTGGGAGCCTGAGGCCAAGGAGCCGAGGCTGAGCCGAGCCGGGCTTAGTGATTCTGCAGGGGGAAGATGCCCTTGCCCACGAGGCAGCAGGACCCTCCTTTGCAGCCTCGAGGACCATGGGGACAGGGAAAGTCCAGGGTGGGCAGATAGGATGAGGGATGGGAGGAGAGAGAGACGGTGGAGAGGGAAGATGGATGGAGGGAGGGAGAGAGAGCGACACAGCAGACAAGAGAGAGACAGTCGCAGAGACATATACACAGAAAGAGACGGAAAGAAAATACACCCAGAGACAGAGACAGAATCACACAAAAATAGCAACAGAGACAAAGCCACGGAGACAGAGAGCAACAGAGAGCGTCGCACACAGAAAGATGGGCAGAGGCGCCGAATGGCGAGAGGTGGGAGGAACATGGAACACAGCGCCCACCTCCGGCCAAACCAGCCACTGCTGCTAATCGCCTTCCCCTCTCCCAACCGACAGGGCAACCGAGGCCCAGGAAGGGGGTGGGACTAGCCCTGGGTTCTACTGCGTATGGACCTTATGATAATGCTGGGGGGGGGGGCACGATTTGAAGTTGCTTCCCCTGTGGGCTCAGGGACAACCTGGGGGAAGCAGAGGACACCTTCTGCCACAGAGCTGAAATGCCAGGCCCCCACCTTCCTGGAGCTGGGGGCCCAAAGCTCCACTCCCCCCACCCCATCCGATGCACTGCCCTGAGGGAATCAGTGAGCTCTGGGCCCACACAGTGGAGATGGGGAAACTTCCTGGGAACCAAGCTTAAGAACCCACGGCAGTGGTGACAGCAGAGCTGTGGTCTTTCTGGTGGCCAGGGCTCATGGAGCTGTCAGGTCCCACTCAGGGAGAGTAAGAGTTTCTCACAGGGCCAGCTCTGCCCTGAGTCCTTGCCTGGGGACCCCATATTCAGTTCTCTACCCACCTAGTAATTCCATAAGCTCCCCGACATCCTTTCGACAAACTCCTTCTCTTTTTTAACCCCGCAGCGCAGAACTGCTTTTGAGAGGCAGCAGAGCCTGTGTTCAATCCTTATTCTGTTTCAAGCTGTGTGACTTTGAGAAAGCTGCTTAACTGCTCTGTGCCTCAGTTTCCCCATGTGTAACATGAGGATAAAATATTATGGCTCTGTCATCAGGTGAGTGTAAGGATTAATGAATTAACAAGGTCAATGTAAGGATTAATGAATTAACAAGGTCAAACGACAGTCCAGAACTCAGAAACTAGGCCACTGAAGCAGCGGTGTAGGCGGTAGGAAGACCCCTGGAAGGGACTCAGACACATGGACACAACTTAGTTCTCTCATGGACTAGCACATGTGACCTTGGCCAAGTCTCTTCCCTTGGCCATCTTCGCTGTATCTGGAAATAGTCTCTGGGCAAGAATAACAGCGCTGACTCGGCCTCCCGCCCTCCCTAAACTGTAGCTGTTAGCGAAGCACACAGGGACTCCTGACACCTTGTCTCCAGCCCCAGGCGCTCTGCTGGGCTTTCACCATCCAGCCAACTGCATCCTCTCTGCTCCCACAGCCTCCACTTGACCTGGGTCAGTTACAGTAGCCTTTTGATCCCTCCTCTTGCCTCCAGAGACTCTGGACCCCAAAGCTGAGCTCCTCCGCTCATGAGGTCCCCCGAGCTCCCCCCCCCACCAAAGGTGAAGCCCTCTGCAATGCCCTGTGCCATCCCCCCGCCCCCCATATCCACCCATCTGGTCTCATCTGCTTCTTGCTCCTACTTCCTGTGCTCCACACAACACTGGCCAGTCCTCAGGCGCAAAGTAGATCCCAGCTCTTCTCCCAAACCTACTACATGTCATCTGCTAAGACCCCACCTGTCCCCAGAAGTCCAGCTCAGAGGGCTAAGCCCTCCCTGGTCCTGCAGGGTGAAGGGAGGAGTCTTTTCTTGTCCCTCTGAGTCCTACTCACAAACTCTCTCTCACAGAGGTAGTGCTGCCTGGCGGTAAGTATGAGAGCTCTGGATCCCCTGCCCACACTGGTGCGTGGGAGCTGATGATCACCTTGAAATGTTCCCTTGTGTCTCTGAGCCTCAGTTTCCTCATCTGCAGCATGGGCATAAGAGCAGTACCTATCCCAGGGGGCTGTGAGAAGGCAGGAACGAGGGGGATCATGCTACAAAGCTCTTCTGGTAACTGGCACCTGGACAATCACCCACTCTTGGGGGCTTTGTGGCCGATTCTCTCTGCTCGGCTCAGTGGACTAAAAGTTCACAAGGTCTGATGCTTAAGCTGCCATCCTCCTCTAGCAATGCCCACCTTCTAAAGCATGAGCTTCCATGGGGGTCTGGCTGCAGCACAGCCAAAGTGGGCAGAAAAGGAGCTGGGATCTTTCCTCCTCTTCCCCTGGGCTTCTCCTAGGAGCTCTTTTCCTTCCTGTGTCCCTCTTTCCACAGGAAAGATTCCACTGGAAAGGCAAACAGAGCAGGAGGAAGCAGTGGCCGGGAGGCAGGGGAGGAGAGAAATCAATCACCGCATTGCCATTGCCATTAGCTGCCTCTGCTCTTCCCAGCGCGGCTGGGGCTGGCCTGCGGGTTAGTGGCCACACTGCTCCTGCTCCCACCGTCTCCCATCATCTCCCACCGTCTCCCACTGTCTCCCATTCCCCAGCAGTCAGAGGGCTGGCAGCGCATTAGTCCAAATCAAGAAAACTGTTCATCACTAAGAGGGGGGCCAACTGGCACTGCACTGGTCAACCTCGGGGGCTCCCTGACCTTTCTTCAGCTTCTCATTTGACATGAGGGGAGTGGGGGTCTGGTGTCCCTGGCACCTCCTGTCCATCCTCCCCACCCCGCTTCCCCCTTCCTCCCCCAATTCCACGGCCCCCTTGCACTCCCCCACTAGGGCATTAATCACTCTGTATTTATTCCTTTCATCTGTTGCAGTTGTGAGTGAGGGCCTCAATGCCAATGCAGTGGCTGGCACATAGTAGCTGTTCAATAAACGGATTGAATACTGGGCTCAGCTTGGCTAGGAAGAAAAGACCCAGGCCATCCATGCCCTCGGGGCTCCTGGCTGGCTGCGGAGCAAGGGGACAGCTCAGGCTGGGGTAGCAAGCAGAGCAGAGCTGCCTCAGGTCCACAGGCTGTGTAGGGTGGTGGCGCCTCATCACCTCACTTAGCAATCAGTCTCCAGGCTCAGACTGAATCAGAGACCCTGACCTGTACTGTCCCATCCCACCCCGCTCGCAAGATCCTAAAAATACAGTTTTATAACCTCAGGACTGGGAAGGGGCACGGAAGCCATTCCTGCTGTTTGCGCATCTCCTGGGCTGGGACCTCCCCTGCACTCAGGGCGTCTGTTTTAATCACGGATAGGAAGCACAGTCAGACGACACAGAAATGTTCCTTGGCAGCCCTGCTGCCTCTCCCACCTCCTTGCATCAGAGGCACCCCTGCCCTTGGACTCCTCTGAGCACAGCTGCCCTCTGGGCCCACCACAGTGTTCCTCCTCCAGGGTGTGGACAGGGGGATGCTCCTTAGCATCAGATGCCTGTGAGGACGTCCAGCCCTCTAACCTTCTCACTGGGTGAAGGCCTGAGCTTGGGCAGGCTTGTGCGTGTATGTGTGTGTGTTTGTAGAGGACCTGTGCCACTGTTCAGACACACATTCAGAGAGAGGTTGCTACCATGTTTCCAAGATGAGGAGCTTCAGACAAAAACAGGTGCCGTGCCCCCTCCAGTGTCTCAGAAGGCTCTTTGCTCGTGGGGTGGGGCTGGAGATATGAGTGGCCATTCAGGGTGGGCTAGTGATTGCTGCTCCCCACTGCCTCACAAGACACTCCCACTTGGCCCCCATCAGACCTTCCACAGGGATTTCTCAGGCCTGTGCCACTCCCAGAGCCCACACTGCACGACCCCACCTGCAACCTCTTCTGCCATCTCCCCAGACTGTCGAGTCAGCCAGTGATTTGCCGGGAGGAAGGAGGGCACAGGCTGTTCCCCCAGGGGGGTGGGGGGTGGTGGTCCTGATTCAGACACCTTGCATCACCTGGGTAGCAGGAGTAACACTGCCCACCTGCCCCTGACTCACAGCCCAGAGGGCCTGTCTGGGGACATCCGGGTAGGAAAGAGGATGCACGCCACACTCTGGTCCAGAAATGTCTATGCTTTGCATACGTTCCCAACACAAGACGCACCCCACCTTTCCTGCCTCCAGTTCTCCTCTTCCCTAGCAGAGCCTGATGGCTGCCCTCACCCTGACCGTGTAGATGGCCCCCTCCCAACCGCCCCGGGGGAAGTGAGGGGGGAGGGAAATTGGCTAAACAAAAGGAACCCCAATGGGGAAACTTCAGGCACCCAGAATATATAATGTGAGAGAGATTTATCTTCAAAAGAAAGTATTTCCTTCTCCCTTCCTGGGCTCTCAGCGCATGGAGCACGAGAATCGTGGGCAAGTCACTGCCTTACTGAGGTCTGAAGCTACAGGGGGGTAGGGGCAGACAGCGCCCCGGTACTCTAAGGGGTCTTTTTAACGCCAGCGGTATGAGGTGCCATGGCCCTCGGCGGTCTTCAACGCTTGGTCAGGAGCCCTTGCCGCTCTGTAAACCGCCCTCCTGGGAGGCGGGTGTAGAGCCCGCGGCAGAGGGTCCGGGGGGCACTCACGGGTCGTGTTGTACTTGATGCCGTTGAAGTACTCAGGGCACGGCCTCTCCACCAGGGCTCCGGCCGCGCTCCGGGGCCAGCACGTCCCGATCTGGTCCAAGGTCGTGTTGCAGTAGAAGTAGGGACCTGGCGACGGGAGAGCGCGGAGCGGGGCTCAGAGGGGGTGCTGGGGGCGTGGGGCGCCGCAGGACGTAGGGCGCCGGGAGCGCGGGGCCCTGGGCGCACCCAGCGCGCCAGGGAAGGAACCCGCGCCGCCCCGGTCCGCTCGCCTCCTGCCTACCCTCGGGGTCCAGGGACATCCCCCAACCGTCCAAGAGCAGCTCTTCGGCCAGAGCCAGGCTGCAGTTGGCCTCCAGCAGGCTGTGGAGCAGCGCCGCGTCCATTGCCCCGGAGCCGCGCGCCCGGAGGGAGTGTGAGTGTGCGCTCGGCTTGGCAGCCGGGGGCTGGGTTCGAGAGTGAGAGGTCGAGAGGGGTCTGAGTCCTGGTCCTGCCAGCTCAGCCCCGACCTGCCAGGCAGCCTCCGGGCGCTGCGCCCGAAGCTGCCAAGTCTGGACCTCAGCGGAGAGGAGATGCGGAGCGCACGGAGCTGCGAGTCCACCCGCTCGGTCGCGGCCAATGGCGGTATCGGGGGCGGGGCCGGGTGGCTCCTCTCCTCGGGGCCGAAGCTTCCGCCCCCGGCCCACCCGCCTGTCCCGAGCCGCCTTCGAAGGCTCCGCCAAAGGCTGGGGGAGGGCGGCGGGGATAGAGAGGGTGGGCCTAGGGCGGCTGAATGCCCTGTCCAAGGATGGCAGGTTCCGGGGCTGCAGAGGGCAGCGAAGCGCGCCCGCCCGCGAAGGAATCAGAACTGGGTGCCCACCGAGCCAGAATTGGGTGGCTGGAGGCCTGAGGGTTTTTTCTCCCCGAGTGAGGTCACGGGAAGAGGGAGCAGGGGGAGCAGAGAGTCCACGTGCAGAGCCGCCCTCTAGAAAAGTTCCGGTGGCCTCTGGGAAGGAAGTGGATTGGAGGGGCTTCGAGGGAAGCACTGGGCCACCGGAAGAGTCTAGTGAGATCAAGCGGCCTGAACAGTGCAGACCTGGGCCAGGTCTGGGATGGAGAGGGATTTGGGAGAACCAGCCCTGGTGAGGCGGGACCGGAGAGAGGAGTGGGTGGGTGGCTTCCAACAGGAGCCAGGGGGCAGGGATGATCTCAGGTCTCCGGCTTGGAGAGAAAGTGGCTGAAATTATCTGGAGGACTTCAAAAGGGAATAAAGTGAGAACCCCTCTTCCTCAGGGCTTGGGCAGGGCCATCTGGAACTCTCGTGTGTGTGTGTGTGTGTGTGTGTGTGTGTGTGTGTGTGTGTGTGTGTGTGTGTGTAGGGGAGACCAGGCCTCACAGCAAGTGCGGAGGAGCTAAAAACCTTTATCTGGAATTTGTCCAGGCCCCTCAGAGCTGCCTGTTCCATAATTTGCCAAATGCCAACACTGGGTCGCTGCTCATGCCGGCTGAGCAGGGGAATCTGGAGACAAGGGCTGGGGTATAGTTCACCTCATCTCAGGCTAGGTTCTGGTCTGCCTCTGCCTGTACTCTCTCTGCATGTCCCCCAATTCTCACCTCTTCTGGGGCAGCTTCTCCACCAGTGAAATGTTCTCAGACACCCCTCCCAGCCCAGAGAATCTCCAGTTCCGAGTTCTGAGATGCAAAAGCTGAGGAAGATGAATGCATGTGTGAGTGTGTGTGTTTCCATCTTTAGAGGGCAGGGAAAGCTGGGTTCCAGTCCCAGCTGGGCTGGAGGCCCCAGGAGAGCTGGTCCTAACCCTTCTTGCCAGCCCCCTCTGGGAACAAAGCTGCTGGGGAAGGCTAAGACACCCTGAGCCTGCACTAAGACCTGAGCAGGGAGAGGGGAAGAGGCAGGCTGGGCTGCCTTTGGGTGCTCCAATCTCCCCAGCCTCCGTGTTAATGCTGCGGTCACTGTCCAGGCAAAGCCAGAGAGCACCGAGGCCAGGGCCAAGCACAGGAATCTCTCCAGGGCCAGCTGATTGACAGGTACAAGGTGCAGAGCAGCTAGCCAGGTCTGTCCTCTGCCTTTGAATGGACAGAGCCCTTGGCTCAGCTCTGGGTAGCTGCAGAGGCAGAGATCCCTTAGTGTCTATAATAAGCAGTGCCAGGAGCAGGCCAGGCTCAGTTGAGACCCAGTCCCAACCCTAGGCAGATTCCCATTCATCCTTCTAATGTTCAGCTTAGCCCTTAGAAAGGAGGTGTCCTTTCTCTTATCTGGGATGGGTGGCCTTTCTTGGTGCCTCTATCTGCTGGGCCTGGTCTATGTCACATCAAGGTTGTTGGTTTTTCTACTGTCTCTTCTACCAGCCTGTGACTCCTGGAGGGCAGGGCTGGTTGTGTTCACTAACCAGTCCCCAGCTCCCATCAGAATACGCCAGGCCTGTGCTCAGCGAGTCACCACTGAAAGAACAAATGCCTGGGCAGCAGCCCTGTCTCTCAGCCAAGGCTCTTTTCCCATTTAACCAGCCCTGGTGTGTGTGTGTGTGTGTGTGTGTGTGTGTGTGTGTGTGTGTGTGTTGGATTGGAGAGTTATTTCAAGGGATCCTCCATTCCATTTGGGCACTTATGTTGCCTATGGTCTGAAAAAATAATATCCCTACAAGTTACAGTAAATATATGCTCTATTAGTTTCCTCCGCGATGAATAAAACACATAATCCATTTAATGTCTGCTTGAAGTCTCTTGTGATTATGTGTGTTTTTCCTTTATTTGGACCTCAGGGGCAGACAATTTAATTGATCACGGTCTTTGATTCATGACTCCTTGTCATCATTAGCCCATATACATCCCAACTTGATTTTATTTTAGACTTTTATGGAGGTTTGTATGTACTGGCACATATGATGCATCTATCATCCAATCCAAAACTGGATCATTACCAACCATTTACAAATTTATCTATATCTGGCTTCCTCAGAGGGAGCATTCTTTTCCATGTTGCATTTATCATCCTTTGCTCTTAGGTTTTTTTTTTTTTTGGTTTTATCACATGTGGTGTGTCTAAACAGCTGGTTGTTTGGTTTTACTCGTTTCTGAACTTCATGTTAGTTAATATGCATTTGTTCAATCAGTGGACACCTAAAAGGCGATCCCTATCAAGTGCATCCATCTGATAAACTCTTTCTGAAGTCCAAGGGCATCCTAACAACCTGTACCTCCCGCCTCAGGGGCATGGATAATGAAGGATGATGTCGTCCCCACAGCGGCTGCCAGGCAGCCTCCCCAGCGACGCGGTGGCTGAATAATTAATGACAGGGGGACATGTTCACTCTGAGTTATAAGAGAAAAAAGCAGGTTACAAAACTGTGGACACAGGATCATCCCAGAAAAAACACGAGGCTCTATGCATTGATGAACATCTGCAGTATAAACATTTAAAAATTCCTGGGTGGTGGGATAATGAGCACTTATTTTCTTCTTTGATTTTGAAGAATATTTTTTCCACATTTTATCTCTAGCTCCCATTTCTAAACAGATGAATGATGCTATAAGTCAAGCGGGGGCGGGGGGGGGGGGAGCCTTGCGTTGGAGAAGACTCAGAGGTGGGAGGATGGCTGTCACCTGCCGGGGGCCACGGGGAAGCGAAGGACCATGTCAAGCCCTGGGTGAGAGGGGCGGGCATGGAGAAGGCAGTGGGTCTGCTGATAAACCAGCATTGCCTCTGAGAGCACAGAGCTCCGACCAGGGAAAGGCTGGGGACCTCCTGAAATGGGGCGGGCGGGGGGAGGGCTCCATTTCCTGCCCGAAGCCTGCTTGACACACTGGGTATAGCTATGGTCTCTCAGTCAACCTTCACCATAAGCCTCTGAGGTCAACTTGCACCCATTTCTATGAGAGAGAAAACCGAGGCTCAGATGGCGTTACAGCCTGAATTGTGTCCCCCAGACCCACAAGTTGAAGACCCCACTCCCAACACTTCAGAATGTGGCCTTATTTGAAGCTCGATAATTCAAGTGAATTGAGGTCATGAGGCTGGGCCTTGATCCAGCATGACGGGGTCCTTGTTAAAAGAAGAAATTAAGCCATAGACACACAGAGGGAAGCCCGTGTGAAGACACAGGGAGATAGTCATCTACAAGCCAAGGAGAGAGGCCTCAGAAGAAAGCCACCCTGCGGACACCTTGATCTTGGACGTCTGTGGTCCAGAATCATGGAAGATAAATTTCTGTTGTTTAAGCCACCCTGTCTGCAGCATTTCGCGGCAGCCTTAGCGAATTAATACAGATGGGTCGGGTGACTGGTCCAGGGTCACACAGCTGCTAGGGGGAGGAGTTAGGACCCAGACGCCCGTGTTTCTGACCCCGAGAGCTGAGCTCTTGGCCCCTCCACTATAAGGAAGGCCATCCTGTCTGATGCATAACTCAGGCTGCGTTTGATGCTGGGTCCCTGTTTGACCAGCACTCTTGTCTCCTTGCGCCCTGACAGTAGCTCCAGATCCCAGGGGCACCGGCTGCCCTTCTCCTTCCTTGCTGCATCTGTGGATGCAGCCCTCAGAAGGCCAGGATACTGGGCGGGGCTTCGGGGACATTTCTCCAGAGCCCGTTAAGGCCCAGGGCTCTTCTGAGCTCTGCAGAGGCTGACCCTGAGTCTGAATCAGCTGCCAGAAAACTCTAAGGGGTCAGAACTCAGGGGCTCAGCTGCTACTTCACAGGTTCTTACCGGGAGGTGACACCTGTAGCCACGGCAACGGGAGAATGTGTTTTACACCTTCTGCCGGTCGTGCCGTCTTGCCGGAGTTTGAAAGCAGAGGAGTGCCCCCCCGAATGCCACCCAGCCAGCTTCCTTGGGTGCAGAGCTGGAGGAGGACTCCCGACCAAGCCCTTCATCACTGGTGAAGAGCCTGAGCCCCCCGTGGGGAGCAGGGCTGCCCAAGGATGGACACCCAGGCCTGGAAGCCAGTCACCGTGCCACCCGCTGAGCTTGGGCTGGCCTGGGAGGACCTGCTTCTCCCCCAGGCCCTGGGCCCGCCCCTATCTCCTGGGGTCTCCTGCAGGTGGTGGCAGGGGCTGGCATACCTGAGAGGTTGCTGAGGGTCGTGACTTTGTGGCAGTACTGCTCCAGCAGCGCCCACAGGGGCTGGTCTCTGGGTGCCTGGTTGGGCCCGGCTGCCTAGAAGATAGGAGGGAGGAGGGTCAGGCCCCGGCTGTACAGTGACAACACATGTCTGCTGCCCCGCCCCCTGTCCTGTCACTTGTCTCTCTATTGTACAGAGAAGAAAACAGAGGAAGGAAATGCCCAAGGCCACACATCAGAACAGCAGCGTGGCCAGGCCTGGAATCCTGACAAGGCCTTAGAAGTGGTCCAGGGCAGCTTGGCCCCCCGGGGAAAGTAGATGCTCTGTCCATCCCTTGGTCCACAAAGGTCTCCTCCTCAGTTCGGGATGAGCCCTGTGGCCTTCTGGCAGTCAGACTGGTGAGGGGTGTCTCCCAGTGGTTCATTTCCCCAGAAAACATTGGTACAACACCTCTTGTGTGTCAGACCCTGGCTGGGGGACACAGTGGGTGTCCTCACTGTAGTTCCCGGTCAACTAGGACTCCCCTAGACTTGGACTAGGCAGAAGAGAGGAGAAGACGTGACTTTGTTTCCTTGTCACATAGGTAAACAGACAGTTACAAAAGGTATTAGCTTAACACAGGAAAAAAAAAAGACTCCTAACTTGGACTTGGGAAGACAGGGCAGGCTTGCTGGAGGAGGTGGCACTCTAAGGACAATCAGAAGGATGAATGGGGGAAAGGGAGGGACCACGGTGCCCGTGTGGGCACTTACAGGGAACAAACATGGTTGTTGCAACAATGGCAATCCCATTCAAAAGACAGAAACCACCTGGGATCCCATCCACTCAAACAAATCACTCGAGGGTGCTGGATGTGGAGGGACGAAGTAGATGTGCTCAGGGGAACAGCTTCTGTTGTGAAAGATGGATGGGTAACCAGCTTGTTACAGTGTCTACTGTACAGTGAGAATGAATGATGTAGTATCATGGAGGAGGTCATGCTGATATGGGTTTTGAAGGCTGAGTAGGAGTTTGTCCAGTTGTTAAGGGTGGTGCCAGGAAGGGTGCCGTAGATAGAGAACAAAGCATGTGCAGACATAGACAGGCTTGGAAATGCTTGGTGTGAGACTGAACAAACTCAATGCCCTCTAAAATTCTAACCTTTGTCCCCCATTCTTCTCAAGGCCCCCACTTTCCTTACCCTGCGGCCAGCGTGTGTGTGAGAGTGCATGCACTTGCCTGTGTGTGTGCAAGATGACTTCTGTACCACCTCCTCAACACTAATAATCCTGACTCTAGGATTCTAGAAGGCATTGCCCCACTAGTGGGCAGCCTCTTCCATTTCTCCTGCCTGTCAGATATTTTCCTTCCTGGCAGCTGGGTCAATGTTTGTCCCAGGATGTCTCCAGGAGCAGGGCCTTTCAGCCCTCAAACATCACGTTCCCCACATCAAGCTTAGTCTATTTCCTGTGCTGGGGCTGGAGGCTGCACGCTCAGCCTCACCACGTCGGCCCGGAGCTCCTAATTAATGACCCTCCTTGGTCAGATGGGAGAGCTGAGGGTGGCAGGCCACCACTTACAGGCACTCACTGCACCTGGGTTCTGCCGCTCTCTCCACGGGGCTGGAGCAGGAGGAAGTGCTGGGGAGCAGAGGTGTTGTGTGTGAGATTAGTGTGTGTGTAAAGGGTCTGTGTGGGGGCACATCTATCTGTGTAGGGCGTGTGGCTGTGAGTGTGAGTAGTGTGGGCATAGTATGTGCAGTGTGGGTCCGGGTCTGGGTGCTATAAGGGGCTTCCTGAGCCATCAGCCGGGAGCGCTGGCCTCCTGGCCTGCAGGGCAGACAGCGGGGGCCATGGTCTTGCTGTTCCCATATTCCAGGGCTGCCAGGAGCTCCTTAGCATCAGCTTCCATCAGCATCTCAAGGTCCTGCTGCCAGAGAGCCACCTGCCAGGGATGAGGTGGGCTGGGGCGGGGCCACTCTGGATCCTGGGATCTTCCGAGAAGAATTCTGATGCCCCACCCTCAGCTGGGTCTGGGGAGACTGTGGGCCCAGGGCCTGACCCATCACCCCTTCCCAATTCCCTTCTCTCTGTTTGCGAGGCAGCTAGTAATGCTCTCCTTGGGGGGAGGGGGGAGTTCCCAGTGAGACACCAGCCTCTGGAGGTCACTGTTGAGGCAATGCTCAACCCAGAGGCAGACCGTGTTGACCGCGGACTCTCTGACTGACTAGTTTTGCGTCTTAGATACAGGCTCCTTCTCTCAAAGCCCCCAACAGCCACACTGTAGCCCCACTCAGGGGTCTCATGTTCGACTTTGCTTGGGATCTGAACACCTGGCTCTGAGCTCCTGGACAAGGGCGGCAGGGCACCCTCTGCCAGGACTCAGGCATTATGGGGCTGCCCTTGTATCCGTCGCTGTGGTCTGAGGCTGTGGCTGTGTTCTTTCTGAGAAAACAGAGGGGAACAGGCTGCCGTGCCCAGTGTGAAACCGTGCTGTTCCAGCCTGGGCAAAATGGGTGAGCAGAACTGAAGTGGCATTGAAGGAGTTCCCTGGTGGCTCAGGGGGTTAAGGATCCAGTATTGTCACTGCTGTGGCTTAAGTTACTGCTCTGGTGCAGGTTTGATCCCTGGCCTGGGACCCTGTACCTGCTGTGGGAGTGGCCAAAAAAAAAGTGGTTTTGGAATAACTCTCAGATCTGGGCTCCATCTCCTATAACTGCTCTACTGGTCCAACAAGCTGGCAAAGCCAAAGATGTTCATTCTCTTCAAGGAGCTGCTTGTGTGGATTTGACTCAGTTTACACTTGCACCATACCCTGGAGGTGCCTATTCTGGACAGAGTTGCTGCTGCTGCTGCTGCTGCTGCTGCTGCTGCTGCTGCTGCTGCTGGCTGGTGGGGCAGGGAGGAGGAAGGAGAGCCCCCAGCACTCAGACTGCACATGGTGGGCCAGGGAAAGCAAAGACACAGCCAGGAATAATTACCCCCAAGGCCTGGGTGCTGAGCTCTCAGCGCTGGCAGGCTGCAAACACACCCTTGTTCAGTGCTCTGGGGATGCTGCCTCTCAGCTCTGCAGCCTTGGCCAAGTTACTTAACTTCTTTGAGGCTTGGCCTCCTCATCTTTAAAATGGGAAAGAATACAAACTCCATGGGGTTTTGGTGTGCATTAAACAAATGACTAAATGTCAAGAGCTGCTTCAAAGTCATCTAGGGGAGGCCCACAGCCCAGCTAAACCCTTCTCCTTTACAAAAGCCTTCTAGAAACCTCATGTTCCACCTTCCAAACTCTGCAGCCAGCACAGTACCCTGCCTCAGCTCTCAGCACCCCTTCCATGGACAGTGGCCCCTAAAGACACAGCCTGCACCTCCCTCACTGGACCCACTACGCAGCAGTGCTCAGTGGATGCTGGTGAGGAAACCGGGCATGGGAGCTGAGTCCAAGGGGAGGGAAGGACGTGGTCCACGCAGGCTGAAAGATAAGAAGAGCAGAAAAAATTCCAGGGGCAGAAGCTGAGCAAGCAAAGGCTTAGAGGCAAGAAAGCCCAGGGCTGCTCAGGAAGCAGCAAGCCTCCGGTATGGGGGATGCTATTCAGAGGGTAGAAGGAGACAGGTGGGAAAAAGAGGCTTCTCTGGTGTGAAGTCAGCATTTACTACACACTAGATGCAGCTCTAAATGCTGCAGGACAGCCCCTTAATCCTCACAACAGCTTCTGAGGTAGCTGTGAATAATCCCATTTTACAGGTCTAGCAACTGAGGCCCAAAGAGGCAAAGTCACCTCCCAAGGCCACACAGCAGGTGAAGGGCTGAGGCAGGATATGACAGGCAGGTTGGTAGGTTACTGGTTGGTCAGATACACACAGAAGAGCTGATTCAGGATGAGGAAGTGAAGGCTGGTGGTTCATGGTGCTGTGAGCTCAGGTTCTGGGCTTCTGTGATTGTCAGGTCGCCTTCTTTCTGATTTTTCCCTTTGAGGATGGCCAGGTCCTGCTTCCAGCCTCTGTGTGCCTGAAGTTGGAAGCCCTCACCTTAGAAGAGGGCAAGGGAGAGGCCCTGGCAGGGGGAGGAGGCAGTGGATCAGAGCCAAGATGCCAGCTGCTCTTCTTCCACCTTGGGCCCTGTCCAGGCAGAAGCTCTGCCCCAGGGGCCAGGCGAGCCTCAAAGGTGCCACTTCTCTGGAGCCAGGGGGTCTGGCCCAGCCTAGCGCTCCCTCCTGGCTTGGCGACAAACTTTCTCTAAATTTAGCTGCTGGTCTAAGCCTGGGAGCTTTGGGAGTGCAGGTCCTGTGGCCAGGCTGCCAGTAACTGGAGGGGAATGGGGTAAGCTCCCCCACTTGTCTCCTCGCTCTTGGCCAAGGTCAGAGAGGACTCCTCTGGGAGGGGGAGGATTCCTCTCCTGGTGTTTTCTTTCATTCACTGGTTTCATTGAGCCTGAGCTAGGAAGAGAGGAAGGAAAAATTCAGGCCTTGGCCTCGGGAAAGAGGAAGAGATGGGGAGACTGCAGATGGAAAGGGATGGGGGGGATGGGGAGGGCGGGAAGAGGGAAGGGGAAGGGGAGGGGGGATGGGGAGAGGAGGGAGGAGTAGAGGGGAAAGAAGGGGCGGAAGAGAGGGAGGAAAGCGGGAGAGAAGGCAGAGTCTGGGTGCTGACACAGGGGAGGCAGGAGGGAGCTGAGGCTGGCAGAGGCGAAGGGTGAGGGATTGCAAGTCCTCCGAGGGAAGCAGGTTATTCTCTTCTGGAGTATCCTGGCAAGCTTCCTGGAAGGGGAGACTTTTAGATGCTCAGTTCTAACCCATCAGGTGCTAGGCCTTTGGTGTTTTTTGTTTGTTTGTTTTTGTTTTTTGTTTTGGTCTTTTTAGGGCTGCACCTGTGGCACATGGAGGTTCCCAGGCTAGGGGTCTAATTGGAGTTACAGCTGCCAGCCTATGCCACAGCCACAGCAACTCCAGAGCCGAGCTGCATCTTCGACCTACACCACAGCTCACGGCAACACCAGATCCTTAACCCACTGAGCAAGGCCAGGGATCGAACCTGCGTCCTTGTGGATACTAGTCAGATTCGTTTCCTCTGAGCCAAGACAGGAACTCCCAGGTGCCAAGACTTTGATCAAGGATTCCCATCCCTGAATGTTCCAGCATTTTCCCACTTTGCCATCCAGTCCGAATCCAGCCACCAACTCTCCTGGAGAAACTTCCAGGCCTCTCCTTGTCATGTGTTCTCTCTCATCTCTGAAAGCCTGTGGCTCCCTCTCGCCCCTGTCCCTCTTCCCTGACCTGTGTCAAGCCCTGGGCCCTGCACACCGATGTCTGAGGGAGCGAGGAGGGAGGGGAAGAAAAGGGACCCGGAGGGATGGAGGGAAGGTGGGAGCTGGCCAGCAGGAGGCCCTATAGCAGGTCACTAGGCCTAAAATTATCTCCTCCATGATCAACTCATCAAAACGTCACCTCTTTCTGGTTTGTTTCGGCGTCTGAGTGTCTTACAGTTTTGTAAAGCAAAGGGAATCTGGAGTCAGGCTGCCTGTTTGAATCCTGGCCCTGCTTCTCCCAGATGGGTGACCGTGGCACTTGACCTTGCTGCAGCTTCCCCATCTGTCAAATGGGGATAATGACGGTCTTATGCCCTGAGGTGGCTGCGAAGCTTAAAACAGGTAATGGGTGTCAGGGCTAAGAACAGTACGAGCACACAGTAAGGCACACAGTAGATGCTAGACGGAAGAAGCAAAATAAGCTTAATGCATACTATTATCTGTCCCTCTGGTAGATTTGAAATAACATCCTAAAAAATGAGACTTTTGAATAAAGTGGCTTTAGACAAACTGACTGAGGAGTCCTAAAAATGCTTAAAATTAGATAAAGTAGAAAATGACAGCTAAGAGGATTCAGAATGGCCCTTAATTCATAAAGTGCTACAAATTTGAGACTTACTAGGAATATGAAATGAACTAGGCAGTGCCCTCAGACAAAGTGGTTTTTTAAAAACATACTAAAACATCCACAAAATGGCAAAAACAGAGAGACTAAATTAGCTGATTAGGTTAGAAAACATTCAGAAAGCAGCTGAATTTGGGCAAGAGTTATTAGATGAATTAGCTTCTGGTAAATGGCCCTTGAGTCCCCCACTCCTACCCTGCAGACCCTGGGTGTGTGTGTGTGTTTTGGGAGGGATGCAGGGCCTTGGCCTTGGTCTTGGGGGAGGGCTGCACAGGTTAGGGAGGGTCCAGGCTTCTGGAGTCTGGGTCTTCTTTCTTTGCTGAGCCTTCTCAGAACATGCAGCCCCTGTGCCCCAGAAAGCAGCAAAAACCTGGGGCAAGAGACCACACAAAGAAGGGCTATTCTGTGACTCCACAGGGGGATCACCTTGTTGCCCACAGGTCCGAGGGGCTGGACCCGGCCAAGATTTCTGGGGTCTTCACAGAGGGGGAGGCAAGGTTAGATCACGGGTTCAGGAATCCAGCGGCCACATTCCTTAGCCTTACTCGACCTCTGTTTCCGTCTGTAAATAACTGTTCCAGCCTTTCCAGTGTTTTAGCAAAGGGCTTAGCACAGCACCTGGTGCCCAAGACGGCTGCATGATCACAGCGCTGCCTCCCAAAGTAGTTTCTTAAAGGTCTCACTAGGGTCAAGGTTTGGTTCCTCCAGGCTCTTGCAGTGAGTCTGGGCCAGGGTATCCTCCCCACTCGGCTACCAGATGGCACGTTCACAAATGCACATTAGATCAGGCCCCTCCTTAGTTTAGCAAGCCCTGAGCTCCCCATGCCCTTGCGATAGAAATCAGATCCTGGAATGATAAAGAAGCTGTGGTACATAGATGCAATGGAATATTACTCAGCCGTAAAAAAGAATGAAATAATGCCATTTGCAGCAACATGGATGGACCTAGAGACCTAGAGATGGTCATACTAAGTGAAGTAAAGCAGACAAGGACAAATATCATATGTTATCATTTATATGTATGTAGAATCTTAAAAATGATACAAATGAATTTATTTACAAAACAGAAATAGGAGTTCCCTTCGTGGTGCAGCAGAAACGAATGTGACTAGTATCCATGAGGACGCAGGTTTGATCCCTGGCCTTGCTTGTGGGTGAAGGATCTGGCTTTGCCATGAGCTGTGGTGTAGGTCACAGATGCCGCTCAGATCCTGAGCTGCTGTGGCTGTGATGTAGGACCCCTAGCTTGGGAATCTCCATGTGCCGCAGGTGTGGCCCTAAAAAGACAAAAAAAAAAAAAAAAAAAACCGAAAAAACCAATATAACAGAAATAGATTCACAGACTTTGAAAACAAACTTATGGTTACTAAAGGGAAAACCTGGAGTTCCCGTGGTGGCGCAGTGGTTAACGAATCCAACGAGGAACCTTGAGGTTGCGGGTTCGGTCCCTGCGCTTGCTCAGTGGGTTAAGGATCCGGCGTTGCTGTGAGCTGTGGTGTAGGTTGCAGACGCGGTTCGGGTCCCGCGTTGCTGTGGCTCTGGTGTAGGCCGGTGGCTGCAGCTCCGATTGGACCCCTAGCCTGGGAACCTCCATATGCCCCGGGAGTGGCCCAAGAAATAGCAAAAAAAAAAAAAAAAAAGACAATAAAGGGAAAACCTGGGGGAGGAGGGGTAGATTAGGAATTGGGGATTAACATCTACTCGCTACCATATATAAAACATATAATCAACAAGGACCTACTGTAGAGCACAGGGAACTCAACTCAATATTCTGAAATAACCTATGTGGGAAAAGAATCTGAAAAAGAATGGATATAAGTATGTGTATAACTGAACCACTTTGCTGTACACCTGACCCTACCCTAACACAACACTGTAAGGCAACTATATGCCAATATAAAATAAAAATTAAATTAAAAAAAAAAGAAGTCCCATCCCACCAGGACCCACCCTGCCCCTGGAGCCTCACAGCATCTCTTCTCAGGGCTGGGACTGCAGCCCTCCCCCAGCTTGCTCAGGACACCCCATCTCCACCTCTGCCATCCTGCCCACTTCCCAGCAGACTTCCTCCCAATCCAGGCAGAGGCTCTCACACCTGCACACAGCTGCTCTTAGTTCCCATGACCAGAGCTTGTAAATGTACACAGTTCTTCACATTCATTTTCTTCCTGCCAGCGTCTCCTCCAGGTTATCAACTCCACAGGGCAGGGGGTGGGGTGGGAGGGGTGGGCTGCTGTTTTCTCCCTTGTGTCTTTACCATGCACAATCCTCCTTAACTACTGGCTGAATCAAGTATTACTGAATAAATAAGAGGGCTGGAGGCCAGCCCCCGCTCTCACCCTGCCCCGGGTCACCTCCCTTCCCCATCACCTGCTCAGGTCACTTACTCTCATTTCAGAAATCTCAGAATAGTTGGATGAAGACCCAGGAATAAACCCTGTTACCACGAAGACCCAGAGCAAAGACGCCTGCATTTGGGGGCCAGAGACACTACGTTCCTCTCTAGCTGGTTGCGTCCTGAGGAACTTGGGGTGAATCACTAGTCTCCGGTCTCAGGCTGTCCAGGGAGGGTTGGGGGCAGGCCCTGGGCTGACTCTAAGGGGAGAGGAGGCTGTTGCCTCTGAGGTACCCAGGGTACCCTCCCCCAGACCCCTCCACCTGGCTAGGCTCTGGGGCAGCAACCAGAAGCCTTCTCCCTCTAACCAGCTTGGGCAGTTGGCATCACAATCCACAGAGGGGAGGGCTGAGGGGCAAGCCTGGCCCTAACAGCAGCCCTCTTGGAAGGCACCTATCCCGGGAACAAGTGGGTGGGGACCAGAAGAGCTCAGAGCCCAAGACAGGGGGAGTGGGAGGTGAGGGGGGTGGGGGGGGCACTGAGCCCACTCCACAGCCTCCATGCAACCCAAATGCAGCCTGCGATGTTATTAAGAGGACCTGGCATGTCTAGGAGCCACTGGGCCATCTGCCCATCGGGGTACTGACCACACCTCAGCATGGTGCCCACTCCTCCTCTCCACCTGACCAGACACCCTGGGAGGGCAGCGTCCCCCCGTGTTTTCATCTCTAGTACCTGGCACAGAACTACAGCTGTATTTATTGAGCGCTTACTCTGTGCCAGGCACGGTGCTCGGAGCTTTCCTTCCTCGTGACAACCCTATTCAGGAAGCACCCAAATCATCCTCGTTTTACCCAGCAGCAAAGCGGGGCTTTGAATCAGGTCTGTCCGCAAAGCCGCTCTGCCGCGGACGGTGGGCGCTCACTATCTAGCTGTTGAATGAGATAAGGGCTAAACGGAGGAGTCCTCTGTGTACATGTGGGGACAGGAGCAGGCCTCCTGACCTCCAGCCTGGCTCTGTCCCTTGCATCGTATAGCCTCTGAATCCTTCTAATGTCGTGGTTCTTCATGAAAAGTGTGGCCTGGGACAGATCACCCTCCCTCTCCGAGCCTCAGTTTCCCATCTGTAAAACGGGGAGAGGATTAGAGGTAGATTCCTCCTGTATCCAGTTCTGAAACTTGCTCCCTCCTGGCCTCACCCCCCTCTTCTCCAGAGCGTTCTGTGCAGCTCCTTCTCCATCCCTTCACCCCTGGCCAATGGGCACCAGGTGGGGGTTGGGGGGACACCCACAGTTTTGAGAAACCTCTAGCAAGGTTGGTTTGCCCAAGCGCCCCCCGGCACCGTTGCTCATTTGGTACTGAGAGCTTCCTGGTTTCAGGTGCAGAGAGGAGGGTGGGGACAGGGCTGCCGGGGGCGGGGGGGGCTCTCTGGTGGCCCTTTGCAGGGAAAGGCCAGAACTGCCATGGGGTGAGGAAGGGACTGACGCTCCCGCACGGGAGATGGAGTGGGATCCACGGGGAGGAGACAGGGTGGACAGGGGATAGAGAATTTCTGGACCTGAGGCAGGGCATGGCCCAGACACTAGTGCGGCCCCAGAACGTTCTGCTCAGCCACAAGGGCTTCGGGGTCTCATCCCAGCTAGTGCGAAAAGTTTCATCTCCCCTCCACCTGCCCCTCACCCAGGGAGGACATCTCTAGCCCATCCCCGGATGCAGGGCTGCCCAACCCCATCCCGGCCACCGAGCCCTGAGACCTCCTCCACCCAGCTCCTAACAGGGTCGAGGAAACTGGGCCCAGGAACCGAGCAGTGAGACCCCCTACGGCCTCGCGGTCGGGAGAGCACGGAGCTCCAGCTCCCGGCGCCCCCACCCTGAGAACAGACCCTCACTCCCCGCACTTACTTTGAGCAGCGGCGGGAGGAGGCAGAGCAGGCAGAGGAGCGAGCGTGGGGCGAGGAGGAGGCGAGGGGGCCCCGTGGGACCCCCCATGCCCTCAGCGGCTGCTGACAGGAGCGCACCTCCCAGCACAGCGGTCCCGCCCCGCCCGCTGCCCTCCCTCCCCCCCCTCCCCCTTCCCCCTCCCCCCTCCCGCCTCCCCCGGGTCGGAGCCCAGTCGGCCCCTCCCTCCCCACCGCGCCAGGCGGCCAAGGTAAGGCCTTGACCACTGGGGCAATCTCCCCACCTCCCTGGGCTGCAGTGACACCGCCCCGCAGCCCGCCCCCTCCAGGTTATTTATAGTGGTGCCCCGCAGCAGCTTCTGCCCAAGCGGCCAGGGGCCAGACTCTGCCTCCAGCCTGCAGAGAAGGGGTTAATGCCTCTTAGCGGCTGGCCAGCCACCTTTGCCAGGGCTGTAGCTACCCACGCTGGGGAGAGAGGAATTGAGAAACGGAGGAGGGAGTCTCGGCTGTGGTTGTGGCCAGAGCACACAGTGCCCCGGGGTGGATCTCATCCCCTGCCAGGCTTTCCAGCCCTGCAGGCATCTTCCAATTGTCCCGGGAGCTTTTACCAGGCACCACTGCCTCTTGGGACAATTGAAATTTGATCTTGGAGGCCAGACTAAATAATAGTTTTGTATCCATGTTCAACTTCCTGATTTTGATAACTGCATATTCTTAGGGAATATTTTTTAGACTAAAGGAAGACAATATAGTGAACTTATTTTCAGATGGTTCAGAAATACACACAGGAGTTCCCACTGTGGCTCAGCAGGTTAAGAACCTGATTAGTATCCGTGAGGATGCAGGTCCATCCCTGGCCCTGCTCAGTAGTTTAAGGATTCAGCGTTGCCACAAGCTGCGGTGTAGGTCAGAGATGTGGCTCAGATCCCATGTTGCTGTGGCTGTGGTGTAGACCTGCAACTGGCAGCTCAGATTTGACCCCTGGCCTGGGAACTTCCATGTGCTGCACATATGGCCCTAAAAAAAAAAAAAAAGAAAAAGAAAGAAACACACACACACACAACACATACCACACACAGACATGTAGATGAGAGAGAGAAGACAAGAAAACAGACAAGATAAAATTAAATAACTGGTAATGTGGGCAAAGGGTATGTGGGTATACTCTGGATCTTTCTTCCAACTTCTTTGTAAGTTTGAAATAAAATGCTAACAATATATTTGAAAAAAAAAAGCAAAAAACAACCACAACAAATGCAGCAATGCCAGGCCCCACCCAGAAGTTCTGATGATGTAGGTTGGGATGGGGCCCTGGCATTGGGATGTTTCTGTACATTTCACAGGGATCTGAACATGGGGCAGTGCTGAGCAGCGCTCCTCTCAGGAACAGGTCCAGCCTGGGTCCGGGTCAGGGCTCAGGAGGTGTGGCCTCTTCTCTGGGAGCCAATGAAGCAGCTGCTGGGACTGTTCTAACAGGTAGGCCTGGTGTACAGGGTTTAAAAGCTTAAGCAGCGATTCCAGTGTTGTTAGGATCTGAGGGGAAAGCATTTAAAGAATGTGATTAGTGTGGCACCAAGATTTTCCTGGAGCAGATGAGGTGGGTGCAGCACGAGTTCAAGAAATTTAGACACTCTGTGTCCACTCTGGTCTCTGCCTGGGACACTTTTCTGTCCCTCAGGTCCTCCTTCCTCTACCCCCTTCCTCCAGGCAGCCCTTCCTGACTGCACCAGCTCCTCCGTCAGCCTCCCCAGAAATCTCAGGGCCTAAATCTGAGTCCCTGGCTCCTCCCTGATGTGGGCTATTCTCTTACAGCCCCTTGGATGTGGCTGGTCTCCACCTAGTTTGGTGGGGAGGTGGGGGAGGCTCTTCTTTTGTGTGTGTGTCTCTCTCCTCTGTTGCACAGAGCCCAGATCCAGTGGTGCAGGGCATTTTTCTGGGGAAAGCAAAGGAAGAGCTGATTAGCTCTCCCCCATTCACTTGAAGGTAACAAGGTGGAAACCCCATCCCAAATCTTGAGAGAGGATTTGGTTTTACTGGACCCAGTCAGATGGGCTTGGTCAGAGAGGGCTTCTACCAGGAGGTGACCATTCGGCAGGACTTTGAAGGGTGGGTAGACTCAGAGAATTGATGGATCAGCACGAGGTTCAGCAGTTCTTTTCAGCACAATTGACTGGAGCATCTCCACAGCCAGCCTCACAGTAGGTGCTGTTCAGCAGAGGAGAGGCTCTGACCTCAAGGCCAGTCTTGCTGCCTGGGGGCAGAGTGCCAGCAGAGAAAAGGGGTGTGGAGCCTGTGATCTGGGCATGAGTAACTGTCATGGGAGTTGGGAGATGGCACAAGGTGCAGGGCAGCTAGGGAGCAGGGAGTCTCTAGGGGAAAGGTGCTACCGGGAGCATCTTGAATGATCTAAACAGATGGAGAAGGGGGTGCCCTTTTCTCCAGATGGAGGGGCCAGGGAGAGCAGAGGCAAGGAGCTGGCAAGCACAGCTGGCTGGGCTGGGGACAGTGTAGGGCCAGGCAGTGGAGGACAGGCTGCAAAGAAGCTAGATCCGCTCTATTTCTAGGAGGGTCTGCGTTACAAGCAGGTGAGTGCTGGATCCTCATTCCTCCCTGGCAGGGCATTCTGTGTACACTTCTCTGGCCTTCCTTGTGCTTCCAAATCAGTGCCCTCGCCCAACTTGGAATAGTCATAAGAGGGTATCTCCTGGACAACTAGAGTTACATTTTATACCAAGGTAGGGATTGAGCCCCAGGAACCCCGGAGTTTACATCCCCCACCCCCCCCAAGGGCACGTCTTGCTATTGACGGGTTGGTGCTGCTTTGTCCTGGAGGTGGACAGAGTAATTAACACTCAGGGTCCCAGGCATTCCACTGCTGTGGGACTTCTTGCATTTCTCAGTCCTGCTTTGCCCCTGCTCTTACCCATCTCTCCCGGGAACACCTTCTGTACGAAATGCTGTACAGGAATCCTCATCTCGCCTCTGGGGACCTAAAGGAGCCTACAAAGTCAGGGAAGTCTGGACTTGACCCTTCTAAGTGTCATGGGTTAAAGACAAACAACAACAATAAAAACGTACGAAATCCGGGGAGCCCCTGAGGGGTCCTCTGGGCAGCTCTCCTCCTCTTTCAGAGGCTGTTGGTGGCGGAAGAAACCCTGCCTGCAGCTATGATCTGGGAAAGACAACTAATTGTCATTTATAAGCTTTCGGTTCCCAAGGGTAGACTTGGGCCAGTGGAGCCTTTTTATTTAGGAAAATGCCTTTATGGCCCTTCCAGGTTATGAAAGACAAACCCAGGATGGTCTAGAAGGGAGGCAGGTGGTTTGCTCCATCAAATAAAGTGGCAGAAATTCCAAGATCTAGTTTGGCATCCAAGACAGTAAAGGGGAAAGAGAACTAGGATCTGGGCTGTCCCAGGGCTCTGAGAGAAAACAGGGGATTAGGACTGCAGGGCAGGTGAGGTGTGAGGAGAGATGGGCTGGAAGGGCTTCTCAGACATGTGAAGAGTCGGTCAATGTTAGCGGTGGGTCTGTCATCATCCTCTGCTACCTCGCGTCCTCAGAAAGAGTCCACCCTACACAACAGCGTGTTTCGGCAGCGTTTGGGGAATGAGGATGAGGTGCTCTGCCCGTGTGTATACAGAGTTGGAGAGGGGTCAGCATCTGCAGGTGGCGGGAGTAGTGGACATTTCCAGGATGGTCCTGTCCTGAGAAAGTCACCATCTTCTGTTCCAGTGTTTCTCCACAGTTTTTCTTTTTCCACCATCCCCACCCCCATCCAAAGGAGCTCTTTTAGATTTTTTTTCTTCATGGCCTTCCCCCACTATGAAATTTTAATACCACAGACATACTATATATCCATTTCTATACTGTGGTTCTTTGGAGGGCCACGAACCATTGTAATATCTAAGATTGCTTTGCCTTCCAAGAATTATGTGTGCCTCCTCGGGGCACGATTCACCCTGCTCCGCAGTGATTGGATTGGCTCAATGCAACTAACCAGGCGGGACAGATGCGAGGGCCTCAGCCACCAAGCACAGCTGGTTGGTACAGGAGTGGACAGCTGATCTGAACGGACTTCATCGGAGTCTTTCCCTGGGATTTTCATTTTACTTGTTTGATTTTGGCTGCACCCGTGGCATGTGGACATTCCTGGACTAGGGATCAAACTCACGCCACAGCCCAAACCCAAGCTGCTGCCGTGACAACACCAGATCCTGAATCTACTGCTCCACAAGAGAACTCCAGGCTTTTTCTTTTTGTTCTTTGGCCATTTGCAGACTTTCCCAGATCAGGAATTGGACCCAGGGCCACAGAAATGAAAGAACTGAATCCTAATCAGGAAGCTGGCAGGGAACTTTTTTTGCCTCACTCATGGCATGTAGAAGTTCCAGGGCCATGGCTCAAACCCATGCCCCGGTTGCATCCTACGCCCAGCTGTAGCAATGCCAACTCCTTAATACACTTCGCCACACAGGAACTTCCTCTCCGGGATTTTTAAACTTTGCGTCAAACAGAAAAGACTCTTGCTCTCTAGGAGAACTGACAGTGTCAAATGCAGCAGCTGCACGGCTATTGGTGTTGCGAGGGGAGAGCCGAGCTGAGGGAATGAGTGTCCACACAGAGAGAAGCAGAGAGGGGGAGAGCGGGTCCTGGTAGACTTTGAGGCTCTGGTTCCAGTCCAGTCAGAAACCCACTTTGCCCCTGCCTCTGGAAAGGGAATCACCAATAAATCTTCCATGATGCCTGAGCCAGTTTGAAACATGTTTCTGCTGCTTACCATCCAAGGAATTCAAAGCAACACAGAGTGCTCAGGAATTGAACAGGAGTAGAATTTAGAGTAAAAGGTGATCGGGAAAATGGAAGACACCCCACCCCCATGTGCAGGAACCGGAACCGTTGGGGAGCGTCCAACTTTCTGTAAAACAAATGGACTAGGCTGTCAGGTCACTGTGTGTGGCTGTGGAAGGAAAGGGGGACTTTGGGGGACTGGGGTTCTCGGGGACACGGGTTGCAGTTGTCTGAGCAGGGTTGGATCTGCTCTCTAGAATGCTTGCTGGAGCAGCAGGGTGGTCTTGGGCTCGAGACAGCAAGTCTGTAGTGAAGGAGAGGGCAGGGTAGCTGGTACAGCAGCCCAGGCAAGAGATGAGATGGCGTCTCAGCCAGAGACTGAGGGAAAGGCAGGGCCTGCACCACGCAGGGGGCGCTGGCCAGACTCTCTGTCCTGCTTTGTGGGGCCACCACACTCACCCCATCTGTCCTCTGGGGCTCAGACCCAGGGCCATAGCAGATGAGGGGACCACTCTTATGGCCAGGTGACATCTTGCCCCCCACGTTTATGATGCTATTGCCTTATTTTAGCTGTGGTCACACCCGTTTAGCCGCAGACTGCAGAGTATGCTTTTGCGATGCAATTTCAGAACACAATGTTACAGCATTGCTGAAAGAACAGGCATTGGCGTTGCTCTTTTTTTATTTTGATTTTTTTCTGTGGGTACTGTGGGATATGACTTTGATCTTTCTCTCTCTCTCTTATTTTCCTCCAAAACTGGTTCGGGGAGGCCAGGTCCAAATCTGAGTTATGATCTGCTCTGTTGTCACTCGTCTCTAAAGAAAAACAAGTCATCATGTTTGATTAATGGGGATTAAGTCAGCTCTGGCAGAGTTTTTACCTGCTCACCAAGGAGGCTTGAACTTTGTGCCTGGAGAACAGCTGTGGGGCTTGTATTTTCTGGGCCTGGCTCCTGGCTGTCGTGTCTGTGGTTTCACAGCTGCCCCTGTCTTGTGCAGGCTCCTCCTAGGGGCAGGCACCATGGGGTGAGCTGCACAGAAACCCATGGAGAGGATTCCAAAGGCCGTGCAGGCAAGGCTGCTGCTGTCCCCTGGCCAGGCTTCTGGTCCGTGTTGTCCACCCCAGCTCCAGTGCTTGCTGTGGCCCCTATGGCGCATCTCTCTCCACCTCTTCTGCTCAGTGGCTCCACCTGTAGAATGAAACAACACCTGCCATGCAGGGCCATTATGAGGACTGGAGAATGACCACTTCCTGGAGAGGGGAGGGAGCATTATTATTGTCACTTTGTTTCTTCCAGTTCAAAGTCAACCAACATTGAAGACCCACTATGCGCAAGACCCTTTGCAAAGTGTGACCATGGGGGCCTGGAAAGGAGTAGGTTCCCAACAAATGTTTGTCGAGTGACTGAATGAGTGGGAATGACTACAGGAGCCTTGGAGCAAGGGGCATGGAGTGGTCAGGGACAGAGGGCTTTGAGAAGGCCCTGGCGCAATGGGCAGACTCTGGATGTTCCCACCTAAGTCTGTCTTTCCTGGAGTCCTATAAGAGCCCTGGGCAGGAGGGCGAAGGACAGTCAGTATGAACTGTCTGTCCCATGGCATATGGGAACCTCCATATGCCATGGGTGCAGTCCCAAACAGAAAAAATTCTGTGGATAATGGCTGAGCTGGGACACCCCCCAGAGGCAGGAGACAAGTGAGGCTCTGCAGATAAGATGTGGTGTTGGTCTGAGTTCTGGGCCTGATGCTGCTCCCCAGAGAACATGGGAGCTGGAAGGGACCTTAGTCACTCCGGTTGTACCCTCATTTGACAACTGAGAAGTCAGGGCCCTACGGAGGACCACCCCTCAGAAGGCTGCTCCTTGGCCCCACCACCAACCGTGCCCTCCCCACCTCTGCCTGCAGCGTGAGATGAGCCAAGGTCACAGGTGTCTTCCTCCTCTTCTGGGCCAGGCTGCCTCTGCTTTGGGGTGACTTGTGGGCACCCCAGAGAGCAGGAGACCGAGACACCGTTTAGTAAAATGTGGGTGATCCATGAGGCTGGCAGGGCCTGCATTCATCTCTTTGCTGGCAAAAGTCTGGCCCAGTGGCTGAGTGGCTTCAGAGAATCTGCTTAAACGACCCCAGGCCTCAGCTGAGAGGGACCGTCCAGTCCTGCTGCGTGATTTACCAGCTCTGTCAGCCCTTGAAAAGAAAGCTCACCCTCTGGGCCTCAGGCTTTTCATCTGACAAGTGGGGATAAGAGGTCTCTGTGGCTGGGCTGCCTTACATTCCCACCGGGTCATGGAAGAGGCTGGAAAGGGGCAGTTTCCCAGGGATCTGGTCTCCCTTTTGGGGTCCCCAATCTTTGCTTGGCTGCTCTCCATGCTGGAGGTCGGTGGCCTTTCAGGCGGACACTCTGATAACTTCCTGGCCCGGTGGTGGGTGACAGCTCTGTTTTGGTCCCTCGGCTGGAGCCAGCTATTAGTGATGTGGGCCAACATCCACTCCTTCCGCTCTGATCGCCTCTTCTCCAGAGGCCTCCGCTGTTCCCAGAACAAGACAAGGCTCTGAACGCTACAAATGAGGGGACACAGAGGTTATGACAGCTAAAGACTTGCACCCCCCCATTCACTCCCTTTCACATCCCAAGATACACAAAAATCATCAGCGGTGCTGAAGGCTAGAAAGAAGCCAGAAACAAGGAGATGTTAACCCATCAAAGCTCAGAGAAAGGCCTCCTGGCCCAGAGAGAGGAGGGAAACTGTCCCAACAGAGGGAGGACTGCTTTCCCCTCGGCCTCCCCCGGCCAGAGCTCTCTCCCCGTGACGATGGCTGTCCTTTGAGGTTTAGTTCAAGTTGTTGTAAGCACGCTATCCCCGCCTCCCAGGGGAGGTTCAGTGACCTCCCCAGGCGGCCGTGTATTCCAGGGAGCTCATGTTCTCATGGTCGCCTCTGGTCAGAGTCCTCGCTTCTGCTGGCCTCTCCTCCTGCCCTTGTCTCGTCTGTGTGGCTTGCACAGACCCACAGAGGCATTTCCCCTGAGCCCCCGACCACGGAGCTGGATGAGGACACTCTTGCTACGTGGAAGCTCAGCCAGGAGACCTTCTTCCCTTTGCTGGGCCAGGACCCTGCTGCTCCCGATGGCCTGGATCTGCCTCCTCCAACCTTGATCCTGCAAGGCCCAGGGCCGACACAGCCCTGACTGGGGACAGATGATGCAGGCCAGGGCCCAGTGCACTGACTGCTGGGAAATAGGGAGGAAGAAGAGTCCTCTTTTGGGGGTCCCACCGCAGGGTGCTGCTGGGTGTGTGCAGCGGGACAGCGCCTGTCACGGATGAATCTGCCCACAGGCCACCAGAGAGGCGGTGTTGAGAGCCATCAAATGACAGCCAGCCTGGTGCATTCAGGCTACGCCTTCCCTCCAGCCTCTGGCCCACTGTGACTTGCCCTCAAGGGGCTCAGAGCAGCTCTGCCATTTTGCTTTGCCTGTGATTGTCAGGGGTTTCTAGAGAAACAGAACCCATAGGATATGTATGTACACAACGAGAGATTTATCTTAAGGAATTGGCTCATGGTATTGTGGGGGCTGGCCAGTCTGAAATCCATAGGTGAGCTGGCAATTTGAAAATTCAGGCCTGAGTTTGTGTTGCGGTCTTGAGTCTGAAATCTCCAGGGCAGTGCAGGTAGGCTGAAAATTCAGGAAGTACAACCCCACCCTTACACCTTGATGTCTGCATTTCCAAATAGTGGGCTTTGTGAGTTATCCGAAATTATAATAATAACAGCTGAAGCATATCTAGCCTAGATCCCTGCAGGGCATGATTCTAATTCTTTCACACATACACTGCACTTACAGAATCCTCCCCAAACCTTACCATTGTCTGTAGTTCAGAGATGAAGAAACCGAAGCACAGAGAGATTGAGTAACCTGCCCAAGGTCACAGAGCCAATAAATGGTGGTCCTGGGAACTGAACCCAAACAACGTGGGTCAGGACGCCATGCTCTCAGCCACCATGCTAAGGTGTCTTTCTGCAGGAAGGGCCACCTGAGGTCTACAGGTTTTGAGAAATACCACTCTTGTCTTCCCACGGTTTGCTATGAAGGGAGGGTACCCAGCCCTCCCACTGGATTTCGGAGCCTGCCTGAGCATCAGCCACCTGGCCCCCTGTCTGATCTGCCTGGGAGGCTGTTCGTAAAGAGGGGATTGGAATTTCACTCCAAAGCTTTTTCTTTCCTTAAGGGATAGTGCTCTCAAACCGAGCACCGGAGCCACTGATTCAGTGATAATAGGAGGTATTTGCCTAGGGAACCGCATCTCTCACACAATCTGCTAATGTTCCTTTTGGCGTGGACACAGATTATTGACAAAAGGGATTCAAATTGTCCTGCATTTCCCTGGGCTACTTGAGAAGAAGGGGAAATTCGTTTTTGAACATAACATAAATACCATCACAGATGTCTCCAAATATTGATTCTGGGCAGAGTCTTATATGCACATAGTAGGGGGCTCCGTAGACATTGATTAAGCCAGACTACCTGGTTAGAACGGCATCTGCCACATGCTGGCTGCGTGATTGTGGGTGAGTTACTCCAGTTCTCTAAGTCACAGTTCCCTTTGTAAAGCGGAGCACAGAATACAACCTGTTCTAGTCCCTGTCTCTGCCGACTGCTCTGAAGACGGCATGGGTTAATCCAGGTGGGGAGGTTACCACAGTGCCTGGACTGTGTACACCCGCAATGGGCCTAGCTGCTGCTCGAGTGAAGAACGTGGCCAGGATGGAGGAGGTCACCCTGGCCACCTGCTCCTGGTCACCCAGGCCAGAAGTGACGTCGATATTTTACAGATGTTTGTGTTATGATGAAAGTCTAGTGATAATCAATACTTTAATATAAACAACCGAGAGCTTTGCAAGCGACTTTAGAGAACGTCTAGCTTAACTCCCCTCCTTGTAGATGTGGAAGCCGAGACCCAACGAGGGGAGTGATGTGCTCAGGCCTCCACGGTGAGCCTCTCTCTGCCAGAAGTGAGGCTCTCCTCTAAAGAGAGGCCAGGGGAGTTCCCGTCGTGACGCAGTTGTTAACGAATCCGACTAGGAACCATGAGGTTGCGGGTTCGATCCCTGGCCTTGCTCAGTGGGTTAAGGATCCTGCGTTGCCGTGAGCTGTGGTGTAGGTCACAGACACGGCTCGGATCCCGTGTTGCTGTGGCTCTGGTGTAGGCCGGTGGCTGCAGCTCCGATTCATCCCCTAGCCTGGGAACCTCCATATGCCGCGGGAGCAGCCCAAGAAATGGCAAAAAGACAAAAATAAATAAATAAATAAATAAATAAAGGGAGGCCGCACGTCTTCCCCAGATGCCTTTATTTTTATTTTTATTTTTTGGCTGTGCCCACGGCATGTGGGAAGTTCCCAGGCCTGTGCCACAGCAGTGACAAGGCAGGATCCTTAACCCACAGAGCCATAAGGGAACTCCCAGATTTGTTTCTTTATCCATGATTGTGAACTGATCATTTGTTTGAATGTCAAAGAATCAACAGATCGTCTTTGGGAAAAGGCAAACACAGTGAGCAGATTTGGTACTGCGGTAGTGCCAGGATTCACCTAGGGAGGGACAGCAGCCATCAGTTTAATACTAAGAACTAGTCATCATGTGACTAGTTACCTGGAGAATTCTTTCCAAGCAGATCGCACCACGGTCCATCCTGGCTCTTGATATCTGAACCTCCAGGGCAACAGGCATTATCTAGACATAGATTATTTGCCTCTTAGCTACTTGGCGATAGATTGAAAACCAGAACCCAGAGTTGCTGACTTCCCAACCAGGAATCTAACTGCAAGGAAACAGTACTTCTCAGCCAGCCTCCTCTTAGTGATTTTCTCAGTAGCGGTGCTTTTAAAAATATTTTAGAAAATCCCTACCCTGGGGGGAAAAAAGGTAATTGTAATGTATACATGTAAGGATAACCTGACTCCCTTGCTGTACAGTGGGAAAATAAAAAAATTATTAAAAAGAAATACAGAAGCAAAAAAAAAAAAAAAGAAAAAAAGAAAAAGAAAATCCCTACCCTGGCCCTTATTAAAGACGGAATCTATAGACCAAGGGAAGAGGATCTGAGCTCATCCAGATTTGAGAATTGTAGCCACACAGTGAGGGGAGATGACGCGCCGGGGGAAGGCAGAGTTAGGCTGCTGGTCATCTTTGTCTGGCTGTGACCGGCCCTGAGAGTTAGTAAGAGCGTCCATCCTCAGCTGCTCAAAGTGGAGGGTCCGTGAATACTGTTGGTTTGTAAACTACTGGCTACCAGCCTGTAATGAGTATAGAAATTGAGACTAAGCAAATGGAAAATTTTATGGCAATTGACAGAGTGGTTTAATGTTTGCTGAATCTCAACAAAAATGTGAACATATATTTTGTGTATCGTGATGGTTTATTTCTTTTTTTCCTAGACATCTGTTTTTATGGTATTTCTCAGAAGTGTTAGTCTACAGTTGATTGATAATAACAAGGAAAAAAAATCCTGGTCCTTCACCCTAGATGATGTCTGAGAGGCTCTGCTGCCTGGATCTCTTCTCCAGACGTTCCGTGGTGGTTGGTCCAGGAAGCAGCCCGGACACTGGGTGGTTTCAGAGCTTCCCAGATGATTCTAAGGAGCAGCCAGGACTGAGAGCCACTGTGGTCCCAGAAGAGCAGCAGCAGCATTACCTGGGCGTTTGTGAGAACTGCAAACTCCTGGCTCCACCCCAGACTCACTGACTCAGAAAGTCTGGCAGTGGGATGCAGCAATCTGTGTTTTTAAAAGTCCTTAAGGTTGTTCTGGTGCATGTTCAAGTCTGAGAACTATGTCCCTTGACTAAGTTCTTGAAGGTCAGGGTCGCTTCACCTCCCAGCATTGCTCAGGGCCTGGCTATTAGACACAGACACGCACATACTGACCCAATGAACACCTAGACCTGAAACCTGAACCTACTCTCTGACGGCCCAGACCCTTTCCTCTCCCAGCCTCACTGTCCCTGGTGCAGGTACACCACTCAGGCTTCAGGCAGAAGAGGAGGGACAGAAATCTCTTCTCGACACCTGTAGAAAAGACAGCCTCTCTCTTCCTTCACTTTTCTCTCTGATGAGAAATCCGGCGTTGCCTAATTTTTATTTCTTCATCATTCATTCATTTATTCATTTATTCCATCATTCTTTTTTTTTTAAACCGAAGCAGTTTGAGCTCTCTCTGCACACAGGTGCAGTGTGGGTGCTGGGGACAGAGTCAAAGGGAAGGGGCAGATGGGCAGGGGATTGGGGGTGGGCTGGGGCGTGGCACCTTCTCCGTCCTGGTTCTGGCACTTGCTCTCAGTGTGACTCCAAGCAAAGCACACTCTTACTCTTATTTCTAAAACAGGTAAAAGTTTGGATTAGGTGAACTATGAGGGCTCTTCCAGCTCTAGGGACTTAGGTTTCTAAAGAAGGATTAAGGCAGAATGCTGGGCTTCAGGCCTACGGTGAGATCTCCATCACTGTGGGGTGGGTGGGAGACGATGGATGATCTAATAAAGAATGCGGGAGATGAACCAACAAAGGAACATGAGGATGAGTGTGAAGTCTTCCTGTGGGGCCAGAGGTGGTGTGCTCGTGTGTGCGCGTGTGCAATCCTGAGGCTAAAGCAATGGGGACACTTCAAGCCCTGTGTCTCTGCTGTCCCGCCTCCGGCCCTCCCGCCTCACAGGCAGAGACTTCTCAGCAGTCGGGGACATCGGCGCACAGGAGAGCTGGGCCAGGACCAACCCGCTACGTTTCCCAGCCTCATTTCCTGTCTGGGCCAGGAGCACCCTAGGCAGCTGTCCCACAGCTGGGTACCCAGCCTCTGCTTGGATAGCTCCTCCTCGTCAACCACCCAGGTCCCACCAGCCTTTGAGGACTCCTTCCTCCAGGCTGCCTTCCGGGACCGTTCCAGGCCCCAGGGGTCTCCCCACTCCTGTGCTCCCCCAAGGGTCAGCCTCATACTCCAGCCCTGGCTCTCTCCCCAGCTTGGTTCCTTCTCACTCTCACCCATGGGTATTCATAAATGCTAAATTAAAAAATGATGTTTCATAATATAAGAAACACTCAAATACATGATCATTACTACAAAATAAAAATAAGAGAGACAAGCAGCCCCCTTGGCCATCCCAGTTCCATCAACCTCCTCAGAGAACACTTTTTCTCAGTTTCCTGAGTTCCTTTTCACATCAAATTTTGCCTTTACGTTTAAATTTTTGTACTTCTATTTTTTGTTAGGTCGTTTACACAAATGTCACATTGTACAGACGCACTTTCACTTAATGACATGTCTTAGAGATCTTTCAGTATCAGCCCTTATATGTTATGTGTCATTTATGTATATCATCTGTGTGTCAGCTATGGCATAAATATGGCATAAAGTACCTCTTACAGTATCGGCAGCCCTGGGTACCAGAGTGGGGTACAGGGCCATCCAGACTTTCCCAGTTATCGTCCTGACTGCAGAGAACCCTTTTGCCCCTGCCTCTTTGTGTAACATGTGTGAGTATTTCCCTGGAGTACAAACCCGGACGTGGGATTGCTGAACTGGAGGATACATTTTTTAATCGATGTGTTAAATTGTCCTCCAAATTGCTGGCTTCATGACCCCTGAGACCTGAACATGTCCTACCCGTGTCTGTAGCCGTTATTGTCAATCTTCATTTTGTCAGTTTGATAAACAGGAAGGCCAAGCTCATTCTGGCTTTAATTTGCATTTCCCTGATTACTCACGAGGCTGACCATGTCTTCTTATGGCTATTAGCCATTTATCTCGATAACATTCACTGAATGAATTAGGAGCTGAGTAAAGATACCACGAAGAGAGAAGAAGTTTGACGAGGTTTGAGGCAGATGGCTCTGTGAGGTTCCGGGTCACTGGGCTGGTCTAGGTGCTCATAGGATCTGGCGGGGGTGCAGGGGGAGGAAGGTGTTTCTGACATTTCAAACAATAGAGTCACATCAGAAGCGACAAGGCTGGGAATCGAATCCAAGGCTTCCTCAGTTTGTGAGGTCTCACCCTAACTGGGGGGTCCCTTACTATGGGGTCTGTCACTATCTGGACTCCGAGTCTGTGGGTAGCAAGGATTGCAGTCTTTTGGATAAAATTTGTCTTGCTTATCCCTGCTGCAAACTACCCCACATATGATGGTTGAGATGACAGCAATCATTGGTTTTCCGATACTTCTACAATTTGAGGAGGGCTCAGTGGGGACAGCTCAGTTGTCAATGGCCAGCTCCATGTGTTGTCTGTTGGGGCTGGACCATTCAGGAAGGCTTCTTCACTGGCACAGCTGGAGCCAAGTTCAGGATGGCTGGACCAGCTGGGGCTTGGATGAACCTCGCTCTGCATGGCTTTTCCAAGTGGCTTAGTTGAGGTTTCCTCACAGCATGGTGATTTCAGGGAAGTGACATTTTTACATGGCCATTGGCTCCCCTCAGAATGCATGGAAGCTGCCAAGTCTTCTTAATGCCTGGCCCTGGAAGCCCCAGAATGTCACTGAAGCTTCATTCCGCGGGCTAAAGCAGTCCCAGGGCCTGGGGCGGGGAAGTAGGTTTCACCTCTTGGTGGAGGAGCGGCAAGGGCTTATTGCAAAAGAGTGTGTAGGTTGAGAGAGATTATTGTATCCTCTGGAAACACAATCTACTACACAATTAAAATCCTCTCAAAACAGATTGAGAAAAAAGAGAATGTATAAGGACCTGGGGTCCTTATATAAAACCTGAGGCCAGGAAATGCAGCCAAGGGAAGGAAGGCCTGGATGGGAAAACCCATCAATAACTCAGACTGCATCCTCCCAGCTCTGAGGCCTCCCCTGCTCACCAGTTTCTCTTTGCTTTTCTGTGTTCATGGGCTCAATGAGGCTGGCTTGGGATAGTGCCCTCAGCCCCCAAGGCCTCAGCTTCCCCAGTTTTTGTGAATCCCAGTTCCAAGCTTCAGATTCTAGAGCTTGGTCTAGACTCTGCCGAGGTCTGACGGGTCTAGCCTAGGGCAGGTTTCCTCCAAATGTGGCAAATGAGGCTCAGATACTTTGAAGGTGTTTTCCATGCCAGAGAGCAGCAAAGCCAAGTTGCCAGGAGCCTCCATCTGATCCAGAGCCAGGCTCACTCCCACCTGCCCCTGAGCACCGCCCCTCTTCTCTGCCAGCCCCTAGAGACCTGACAGCCAGGCCTCCGGCCGATCAACAGCCTCCTCTGGTCCCTGCTGGCTCGCTGGCTTGCTCACTCAGAAGGGGCAGCATCCTGCTACGCAGGGTGGCTGGGGGGCCACTTGGGGATGTGATTCATCTCAAGCGAAGCCTTCAATCACCCCAGCAGGCTTTCTGCCTTCTGACTCTAGCTCCAGCGTGGGCTGGGAACTCAGAGTTTCGGAGGTGAGATGCCAAAGGGAGCAGCCAGTAATGCTCACTTCGGATCCCCCTCAGTGAAGGCAATTCATCTTTCTGGCAGCTCTGATGAGAAGGCTTGTTATATCTCCCTGGGGTGCAGCTGCCTGGCTGGGATGGGACTCTTCCCAGCCACCTCTGCCCCCACTCCCTCCCAAACAGTCTGCAAAAACCTGTTTTGGGCCCCAGAGTCATCAGTGCCACTTTCTCAGCCCTACCTGCTCCAGGTTTCCAGACCCTTCCTCTTCTCTGCAGGCCCTTTGCTGATGTAACCCCATAGCCTGAAATGTCCCCTTCCCTGGACTCTATTTAAATATATCCTTCCCAGCTTCCAAGGCTTTCTGCAAAGTTCACTTCCTCCATGATGCCTTCTTCAGGTTCCCATGAGGACTGCGTCTATTTTCCTTTAAACACCTGTCTCTTTCTTTTTTTCCTGGTCTTTTGGCCATGGCATAAGGAGGTTTCCAGGCTAGGGGTCAAATTGGAGCTGCAGCTGCCAGCCGATACCACAGCCACAGCCACATGGGATCTGAGCCGTGTCTGCAACCTACACCACAGCTCTTGGCACTGCTGGATCCTTAACCCACTGAGCGAGGCCAGGGATCGAACTTGCATCTGTATGGATACCAGTCAGGTTGTCACCACTGAGCCATGATGGGAACTCTTGGATATCTCTCTTTCCAACTTGGATCGCTGGGATTTTGGACACAGGCAGCAAAGCCTGGCATATCTTCCTAACACATCATTTAGTCATTCAGCCACTACCCTGTGCCAGGAAGGATCGCACACACACTTTTATGGACTGAGTGTTTGTCCTCCCCAAATTGAAGCCCTAACCCCCAGGATGATGGTGATTAGATTTAGATGAGGTCCTGAGTGTGGGGCCCCCACTGTGGGTTAGTATCCATGTAACTACTCCTATCCTAAGCACTGTGATACTTAGATGAGATATGACACAGATGCCTAAGAACAGAGCTGAACGTACAGTGAACTTTTAGAAAGGATTACTGTTTATTTTCCACTTGGCAAGCTTCAGTGCTTCATGGAGCTTTTCATGAGAAACGCTTTCCCGGTGCAGTTTATTGACCTGGAGTCCACACTGCGGCTATGCAGCAAAAGTCAACTGGGAAAGGCCAGGTGCTCTTCATGAAAGCTTCTCTTTCCAAGGCCCAGCATTCAGGAGACAGATGCCTGGGATGACGGCTGGGCTCTCCCTTCCCTCGGGGGCTCCCAATGGCCTGGGGACTAAGTGCAAACTCCTCTTCTGTGCCTTCAAGGGGGATCAGGGAATTCTCTCTTGGCAGAGGGCACGCAAAGTCGTGGTGGTGTGACCACTGCAGTTTCTGTGTTTCTCAAGGGCTGATGTGGAGTGAGGGTGAGGGAGCAAATTTTGGGAATCTCGTCTTTTGCTCTGGCCCCTAAATGCCAGTGACACCCCTTGGGCATTTTTCCAATGAAAAACAGCCTCTTGGATGGGGCAGTGGCCTTCCAAGTTGAAGACCATGGATGGAGAACTGTAAAGGCACACTGGATGGTGACGGCATGGTGGCTGGATGCATGGAGGAGCAGAGGAAGCAGGGCCTGGAGAGGTGGGCAGGACAAGAAAGGGGATGTGACTACGAGCCAGGAAAGGAGCTGTGTCGCTATCATGACTCAGGTGCTCCATGGACTCTCAGAACAAAAGCAACAGCCTTATCCCAATGGGGCTCCCCAGGGCTGGGCAGGAGGGCTTTCCCTCTTCCTCCAGGGGCAGCTCCTTAAATGCCAGTAACACTCCTTGGGCATTTTTCCAATGAAAAACAGCCTCTTGGAGGGGGCAGTGGCCTTCCAAGTTGAGGACCATGGATGGGGTCGCCCTCCCCCTTGCTGCTATCGAGGGCTGACACAGTGGGTGTCAGCCAGTGAGTCAGGGCAAAGCAGGTAGGCAAGATGCAAGGACGCCCAGGGTGCGGATGCCCCAGTGCTTTTGCTCTTGGACCTGGGGATCCTTTCTACCCCTTAAGTGTTGTTACATGTTTACATGTGACCTGTTTACATTTAATATCGTTTTTAAAAACAATTTCAGAAGTTCCCTGGTGGCCCAGCAGGTTAAGGATCTGGTATTGTCACTTCTGTGGCTCAGGCTGCCACTGTGGCGTGGATTCAGTCCCTGGCTTGATAACTTCCACGTGCTGTGGGTGTGGACATAAAAAGTAAAATAAAAAATAAAAATAATTTCAAATTGCAGAAGCATTGCAAGAAAAGCACAGAGATCCCTCATATGCTTCATCCAGATTCATCAATTGTCAACATTCTGTCACGTTAATGTTACCATTCATTCCTGTGTGTGTACACACACACATACACATACATACACATGGCTGCATTACATGTTACATGTATACATACATGCTAACATGCATTATGCCCTGAATACTACAGCGCATTTCCTAAAAACAAGTACATCCTTTTATAATCACAGTACAATGATTAAAATTACGGAACATCAGTAACACAGTCATAGTGCTATTAGCCAATCTGGGAGTTCCATGGCACATTTTTACCACTTGTTTCAATAATGTCCTTTGTAGCTACTTTTCCCCGTCCAGGATCCAAGCCAGGGTCATGTGTTGCATTTACCAGTTGTGTCTTTGTTCTCAGCCTTCTCTAGTCGTTCGTGACCTTGATGCCTTTGTAGAGCCTAGGTCCATTATTTTGTAGGATGCACCCCCCTAGTTGGAATGGTGTGATGTTTCCTCATGGTTAGATTCAGAAAAATAAAGTCACTTTTAAAAGAAAGGTATTGAGTTGCTGAAGGCTAGGAGTCTAGGAAACAGAGGGAGCCTCAAGGAAGAGGTTTTAGAGTCCAGCTGACCAGGTTTTGAGTCTCAGCTCTGTCACCTCGGTTATTTGCACCTTCAGGAAGTTCTATTGAACACCTGTTACGAATCAGCCACTGTTCTAGTCACCTGGAATACGTCAGCAAATGAAAGGCAAAATCCTTGCCCTCGCAGAGCGCAGGGAGATGATTAGTGGCCCCCGTGGCCTCTGAATGTGATCATTTTTGGAAATAGGGTTTTGTAGATGCCATTTAGACACAGACTTCAAGATCACCCTGGATCATGAGGATGGGACCTAAGTCCAACAACGACCGTCCTTATAAGAGACAGAAAAGAAGACCCAGGCACGCAAAGGGAAAAGCCATGTGATGACAGAGGCATGGACTGGAGTTATGCTGCCACAAGCCTGGAGCCGTCACGACCCGGGAGAAGCCTTTGGAGGGGGCACAGCTCTGCTGGCACCTTGATATTGGATTCTGCCCTCCACAACTGTGAGGAAACAAGTTTCTGTTGTCTTACACCACCAAGTTCATGGTAATTTGTCCCAGCAGTCCCAGGAAACCTGGAGGTTCCATCATGGTAATGATGACACAGGGGTTGCGGTTACAACCTAACATGGGCAGGTCACTCGCCAGCTGTGTGAGTTTCAGCCAATTTTTTATTAGCACTATGCTCTAACCAACTGAGCGAACCGGCCACCATACAGCCAATTTCTTGATTTCACCAACTTTTAGTTGCCTTGTCTGTAAAGCCAGAACAATGGCACCTAGCTCAAGTGGAAATTGATCATGGAAAGTCAGTGCCTGGCACATAGTAGGTGTTTCTTAACTGACAATTGCTACTACTTTCACCACTTGAAAGCAATGTTTGCCTGGAAAATCCTTGCTGGGCAGGTAGTGGGGACCAACTCCATCTGATGAGATTCCCGCTCCCTGGCGGGGGCACAGAGCTCTAGAGGGTTCTGTCGCTTTAAGCAGCTGAAAAGGGGGAAAAATCTGCCTCTGCAGTGCCCCAGCTCAGAACACTTAAAGCAACTCCCTTTTGTGTTTTTAGGCAGGCCTCAGCACGCCCCTGCTGCTCTGACTAGGAGTTCAATGTCTAGGAAGAGTTGATTAATTGGGTGCTAGTAATTGCTTTGGGCTGTTGGGTTGGGAAGGTCACAGCTTTGGGGGGATGGAGTGCTCTGCGTGTGGGATGCACACAGCAAGGTGGCTGCAGCCCTGAGCTGGGAGCCAGGCATGGTTCCTCTTTCCTGTGCTCATGCACACGTGTGTGTGTGTGTGTGTGTGTGTGTGCGTGTGCGTGCGCGCGCGTGGGAGGGTAGGGGCGGTGAGGGAGAGAGAATTCCAACTCTCTGTTCCCTGGGCCTCTGACAGGACAATGTGGAATATTCTGGTCTTCAGCAAGGTGAGGCCATCACCTGGAGAGCCTGCAGGTGAGATGTCACAGGTAGAACCAGCAGGTAGAACTTGGCTTTTTAGGCTCCAAGAGCCCCGGCTTCTTTTATGTACTTCTTGGTCATGGTGTAGCCAGTAATTGGGCCAGAGCCATAGCCACTGGCGGGCCTGAGGCAGAGAGTGCTGGGTCCTGCTCTAAGGTGGGGCCCGGACCCCAAAACCTCTCTCAGGCCCACCTGGTGCCAGGATCCGTGTTAGTGCTCAAACAATTGCTCCTCCCTGAGAAAAACTGCTGCAAAGGGAGGATAAATTTAGGATTTTAGTTTCTCAGAAGCCAGAAGCAGGGCTCAGCCTGGCATCTCCTGCTATTTTTCAGTTACGTAATGTAATTCTACCTTGAATTTGCATAGCCTTTTTTCTTCTTTGAAGCGCTGTCACATCAACCCTTTCAATGACAGCACCTCTTCCCGCAATGTATCAGCCAAAGCCTTCTTCTCATTTTCCAAATGGTCAACAGAGGCCCCCCAGCAGTCAGAGGAGCCCAGGGTCCACTGGGCCATTGGCTCAGACAGCCCCACACCAACAGAAACACATCTCAGCGTGGATGGGGTCCATTTCTCCCTAATCCCCTTCACCCCGTGGTATGGACAGTGCTTGGGCCCAGAGAGCGTGAGCCTGGAGCAGGGGGCACTCTGTGGCCAGAAGGTGGGAGTCCCACCAGGGCTGCAGCCAGGGCAAAACTGCTCCTGCTGCCTAGGTGGCTTCAAGGGACCCAGCAGTTCCCACACAGCCTGAGCACTGAAAGCCCACAAGTGCTAGATGTGGTTTTAATTTATCTGCAGGTGCATCGCTCTCCTGGAGGCAGGAGGAGGGGTACACAATCTCTTTTTATTAATTTGGGCCTTCTTTACAAAGCCTTCTGCACTGAGGCCCTGGGCTGAGGGGGTTCTAATCTTCCTTCTCCACTGTTCTTCCTCAGTCAGAAGCCCAGGGTGAGCCCAGCTGCCTCCGCCCCCTCTGCAGGCACCTGTCCCCTCTCCCTGCAGCCCCCTGCTTCCTGCCTTGGTGGGCAGCGCTTTGATAGCACCGCTGAGGCCAGTCTTACGTCCGGGTGTGGTGGCACCGCAGCGGCAGCCAGAGGCCCAGAGAGAGACGTGGCCTCTGGGGCGTTGCCCTCACCCCCCCCCCACAGAGGCCTTGAAGGCTAAGTCCGATCATGTTCCTCTGCTCCAGTGCCTAAAAGGGCTCTCACGTCACAGAGGAAGGGCCCGGCCTTCCAGTGACCCACAATGCTCTCCATACACATGGGCACGTGCATGCGCGTGCGCGCACACACACACACACACACACACCTGCATACCCTGTACCTGGAACCTGTCAAGTGCTCTCCCTTCTTAGGGTCATTATACCTGCTGTTCCCTCTGCCTGGAAGGCACCTGCCTCCACCTGTGTGGCTCCCTCCCTCACCTCCTGCCTCAAGTGTCACCTCACCAGGAAACACAGTGGCTGGCCTGCAGTGGATACTGCTGTGCCCCACTTAGGTTCCTTGCCTTTAGGCTGGCGCACCATGGAGATGAGAGAAGTGGAGAGGCTTCAGATGCTCAGAGGAGATCCCGGGCAACACCTTCCTACTACCACCTCGGATGAGGGAGCTCCTGGCCCACTCTACTCAAGGCCGCTCAGCTGATGACAGGTTCAGCCGGGCTGGAATGCAGGCTTCCTACCTCTGGTCTCAAACCCCAGGCCAGAGGGTGAGCACCCAGCTTCACAGCCTCAGGCTGCCCCCTTCTCCTGGAGTCTTGGTTTTTCCTGCCCGTGAATGGAGTGGCTGACTCCATGGCCGGCAGGGGCTCTGCCTACCCTGGGACTGCCCCTCCTGCCAGCTCCTGAGAAGGGCAGGTGGCTAGCGGGGGAGCCACGTCTGGTGCCTTCTCCCAAGCTTGGGCTTTTGTCACAACTTTCCCCTCTCCCCACCCTCCCCTCCAGCACTGCAATGCAGGAACAAGGGACATTATTTGGCCATCTGAAAGCCAAACGCTGGGCTCTCTTAATGGATTTCAGAAGCTTTCTGCCTTTGCTGCTACAGTAGAAAAACACTTCCTTCTTTGTGGTGCTGAAGGAAAAACAAGCAGTCATTCCTTGTGAGGTCCAAAATGGACACTATAACTCGGGTGGGGGAGGCGGAGCGAGTAATTGACTGGCCTGCAGAATTGACAGCGAACTTCTTTCTCGGATCCAGAAGTTATCTTTACAAAGAGAAACCCATTGTCTTCTTCTCAGCGTATTGGGTAGGCTACCAACAGCAGAAGTGGATGTCTCCCTTAAATACAGCTATGCACACCCCCAGTCTGTGGCCCCCGTCAGGTCTCAGCTGGGCTGGCTTCTCCTGCAGGGGTGGCTGCATCTGCACAGTAAGGATTTCCAGACTGTGCTCCCTCCGGGATGCCTCTGACCCTCGCTCCACCGCAGCCAGAGAAGCATGTCACTCTCCTCTGCTCCTGCCATTACCCCCTTCCCAGAGAAGAGGCGTCAGGAGTCCCGACATGCCAGACCCTATTTATCCAGACCCCTCCTGCCTCTCCAGCCTCTTATTCATTGGGCCAGTACCCACCAGCCGCCCAGCCTTGCTGATCAGGGGGCCCCACTCCTGCTCAACTCCCTGCTGCCTTTGATCACACCAGTCTCTCCGCCAGGATGATCTGCCCTCTCCCCACTGCCCCACCCCAAGTTCTCACTCCCTAGCCCCGTCCCCCTGCTTGTGGCAACACCCCCCTCCCCAAGCCCACACTAGCCCCTGCAGGAGCCCTTGATGACTCTCCCAGTGGTTGGTGCTCATTTCCCTCTCTGCCTTTGCTCTCCTGGCTTTGCCCCCTCTCACGGGCAGCTGGCCACACCCACGTTACACCCCCGCCCCCAGCCTAAGCACCATGGCCCTTAGGACTAAAAGGAAGGCCAGAAGATACCTCCTCTAGATCAACTTCCCACTGACTGCTGGGATGCAGGAGCCCCTTTTCATGCTTCGGGAGCTGTCAGCCTCTGCTTGCACAGCCCATGGTGATGGGGAGCTCACTCCCTTCCCCCAGCACTGATGCTCACACTTGCCCACCAGCCTCAACAGATAAATGTGCTGCCTCCCAAGGGAGGACTCCTGCCACCTGAGCCCCTCCTGTTTCCCCAGACATACCCACACCCATGGGAGAGCTAGCTGGGCAGGAGGTTGTTGCCTTGTCTTGCCATGGCTGGGGGTAGGGGGTGGGGTGGGATCTCAGCCAACTTACTGATTCAGATTACTGAATCTGAGTCCATGTGCCAAGGCACTGTGAGGCTGAACAATACCAAAACTTTGGAGTTTGGAGTAGAGAAAGGCTTATTTATTACAGGGCTATGCAAGGAGACAGGAGGCTCATGCCTTAAAAAAAAAAAAAAAACCCCAAACTCCTTAAAGACTTTCAGCAAAGCCCTCTTATAGGAAAGGTGAGAGAGGGGCGTGGTTGATTGCTGCAAACTTCTTGGTGTCAGGATCCTTTGTTCCTGCAACTGTCCACTAGGTCAGGTCACATGTTCCTGTAACCATCGAACTAAATGTTATTCTCTGTCCTGCACCTTTTTAATCTAAAGGTATACTATACAAGAAAGGGAAGCGGGAGGCATTAAGTTCTGTCTCCATGCCTCCTTGCAACTATTAACAAATCACATAAGCAAAGCGACATTACTGGCCCTCGTTTTACTTGTTCAAGGTTCCAAGCATTGACTTTCACCTTCTGAGATCTAGACCTTGGCTAAGAGGAGGGGGGGCCGTGCAGGCCGGTTGCCCTGCCCGGGAGCATTAGTCCAACACCCAGTCTGAGTCCTCTCACCACTGCCCAGGCCCAACTGAAGAGGCAAATCTCAACCCAGGACCAGGCCCCCAAACGCTGCCCAAGCTATCATCACTGCGGGAGCAGGGCGCCCTGGACTGCCATTGCCACCATCGCGGAGGAGGGGCCTTGCCCAGCCAGTGGGGGCCGCGGGGAGGGCTCTGGAACTCTGCAGGACACAGCCCTCAGCCCAGCTTACCCACCACCACCGCCGGAGGCCAGGGGACCTGCAAGGCCCCGGGAGAAGGCTGCGAACTGCTTCTCACTCCACACTGAGGAGGACCATCGCGAGAGCGACTGCGACTGGGCGGGGCTTCCACGGGGCCGCGGACAGTCTCGCGAGAACGGGCGCACGATCCGGCTCCTGCGCTAATGGTCTCGCCGGGCCGCCCACCGCGCCCCTATTAACAAGCCTTGACCCCCTGGTCTTTGCTCAGACCTCCAACAGCGCAGTATAATCTGGGCTTCCCCAACGTGCCTTTGTGCCATAACCCCCCCCCCCCCCAAGATGGAGCTCAGGACGCGCCCGCCGATGAAGAGTCACTGGGCTCGTCAGGAAGAGCCCACCTGCTGTCCTCCAGGTGCGTGGGGGCAGGGCTCAGAGCCCCTCCTCACCCAGGTTCCCACTTTTCTCAGAGGAACCTGAGAACCAGACCTGGATCCTACCCCACAGCCCGAATCTGGCAGAGAACTGCGCCAGCCTTGACTGCCTACCTTCTAGAAGCTTGCTCGGCTTCCGTGGACCTGTACGCCGGATTCTAAGACGCTCCTCCTGTGTTCCGTGATATCTGACACCCTCAGTCTGGATTCCAAGTTCAGGAATTCCCAAGGTGTGCACGCTTGTGCTTTGGTGTTTGTCAGGGTGCTGGGCTCCACCTCTCCTACACTGTCTATGTCCCCGGATTGAAGGCCACAGCGGGGCTGTGACCAGGAGGCAGGAGCCCAGGGCTGCCTGCGCAGTGCCAACCACCACAGGGACACCCAGCCCAGCCCATTTGTCCCACCCAGCTGGGCTCTGTCCCCACTCACGCCTCAGCTTCCTTTGCCACTGTCTCTCCATGACGCTGCCTCATCTCCGGGTGCCTGTGCCCTCCTTCCTGTGTGGGTTGCGTCATCCTGGGAACGTGATGCCCTCCTCTTCTTCCTTGTTGAGGGAAGTTCCCTGCCCTCCTCCTTGTCTTCAGAGGGGCTCTGCCAGGGCCCACTGACCCCATTAGAAGCCTCCCCCGCCCCCACCAGCTCTGAATGCTGGAGCCCACCCTGCGCCACCTCGGACGGAGTCACTGTGTGATCCCTGGGCGCCCAGCAGGTCATGAGCTGAGTTAAAGGGTTAGGAGTTCTGACAGCAGCCAACACTTCATAGCGCTTACTTCGGGCCAAGGGCAGTGCTGAATACTTGCTATACATGCGCTCATTTAATCTCCACTATCACCTCATTGTATACACGATGAAACAGAGTAGGAGAGAGCTTAGCTAACTTGCCCAAGTTTATCAACCCGAGTGCCAGGGTCAGAACTGAAACCGAGGCGGTGGTGCCTTTGACCTCTGCTCTCTACTGCCCTCAGTGACACAGCGATGGGAAGGAGGGCTGGGTCCAGGAATGGTTGACCAGTGACGATCAGCCCACCGGGCAATGGCTAACGGAGAAATGTGCTCCCGTGGGCTGACTGCCATGTTGACAGTGCCGTGTTCCAGACCTGGGAGCACAGAAGTCATTAAGACCTGTCCCCAGACTGATGGAGCCCACAGACTCCTGGCAAACAAGACAATGTGTCCTTAGAGTCTTGCAAAGCCATGTGGCACTGGGCTGGTGGTGAAGGGGGAGGGGAAGATGCACTAAATGAAGCAGATAAACTATCTGGGTTGAGAGCTAATGAGAGGATCTGCCAGTTATGGCCACAGCCAAGGCCAAGGGGCGTGCACAAGAGAGCAAACAGCACAGGCAGAGACCCTGATGCAGGGAGACGTGAGGTTTGGGAACAGTAAGGTCAGTGTGGCTGGAGTGTTGGGGTATGTATGTGGGGTGACCCCTAAGGAAGTTTGGAAGAATCTCTTTTTCTGCCCATCTGGGAAGTGAGGGGCTGGGTTGGAGGACCTGCCCTTTCCAGAACACCAGCCCCTTCCACTGAAGCTTGCATTTGCCTTGCTTGAACTCTCCAGGTGTCCTGCTGTTTGAAGCCCTGATTTGGCTCCAGCAGAACAGAACCTGTTCCTCGTGGATGTCACAGCCAAGGAGGGCTCGAAGACCCTGGAGGTGGGCTGGCTGCTCTTTGGAGATGAGCCACCAGCTTGGGACCCAGCATGTGGGTTCTGGCACCACAGCCCGGAGGGTGAGGGACGGAGCAGCAGTCAGGCAGCTGAGCCCACTCTGGGAAAGGCATATGCAGGAGGGCTGTCCTTGAAGTTCTGCACCCACTCAGGGTGGGATTAGTCCCCAAATGGGAGGGGACAGGGGCTGGAGTGGGGAACAGAGACTGAGGATGAAAGGAGTGAATCACTTGGGCAGAGAGCGAGAGTTCAGGGCTGAACAAGAGGCAGGCAGAGGGGAAGAGATGGAGAGGGAGGCAGTGACACACAGAGCAACACAGCACCAATTATGCCGGATCATGTGCAGAGAGCACACAGGGTGCGCTGGGCACTGCGTTCTGTCTTTTACACGTGAGCACTCCTTCAAGGGGTGGGGACAGGCAGACTTAAGAGTTAACAACCACCATGTAGAGGGACCCAGGGACCCAGAGCGGACAGAGGAAAGCAGATATGTGTGTGTGAGTGTGGTGCGATATGTGGGGTATGTGTATGATAAATATTTACCTCGGTGTGTGTGTGTGTGTGAAGTGTGTGTAGAGTTTATATATAACACTGTGTGTGTGTGTGTGTGTTGCGTGTGGTGTGTGTGGGGGTGTGTGTGGTTGTGTGTGGGGTGTGTGCATGGTGGGTGTGTGTGCTGTGTGGTGTGTGTGGTGTGGTATGAGGGGTGCAGGGTGGGATGCAGGGCACTCCAGGAGAGACAAGGCTGCCTGGGGCAGGGAGTTGCTGCTTCTCCCCAGGCTCTGAGACCTGACATTGTTGGTCCTGGAGAGAGAGAAGCTGGGACCCTTGATCTGGGGCTGGGGGCTGAGACTCGCAGCATGAGGGAATCACAGGAGGCTCGGGCGTGTGAGGGGAAGGGGGCCTTCCTGCAGCCACACCAAGTGAGGGCAGGAATCACACCCACATATGGGATGGGCTCAGAGGGGAAAGGACTTACCAAAGGTCACTGCTGTCACTGGAAGAATTAAGGTTGGGACCCGGACCTCATGACACCCAGGCCATGTTCCACCTGTGCCTCTGTCTCACCTATCACCTCCTCGGGTAGCAGGGTAGACCCTGGATAGCTCCTTTCCTCAGCTCACACTGCCTGCCTTACTCCCCTCACCCTCCCAGTCTCCACCTCTAGGCCCCTGGGGCTGCCCAGTCTTCCTCTGAGCCCCTCCAACTTGGGATGTTGCCCCTTGGTGCCTTTGCAAAGCTGTGTCCTCCTTGGTCATTCAGAGGACATGAGACTGGGGCACTTATTCTGTGCTTCTCATCTCCCTGGGCTGTTGAACCCCTAACCTACTGGGCTGGGTCTGCAGGGGCTAGAGGTGGCTACGGCAGCTTTACAGCTATTAGACGTGAGGTGGGAAACTGCGGAGACAAGGGGAGGCTCTAGGTTGAGGTGGGACATGTCCTGATTATCAGGGAGCAGGGAACTGTCCACGCTAGCTGCAGAGAGGTGGTGGGGGATGTGATGTGGGCACAGGGAGCCAGCCCTGTGAATCTTGTTCTTGTTTCCCGCATGCAACATCTTTTATCTCTTGGAGGATATGGATGATCCTTTTAAAAAAGTTTTCTTCTTCCTATACAATCTGTTTCTTCCCTGTTGCTTTTTTCTCTTGTCTTGTTCTCTGTGATTAGGCATTCCTCACACATGCGGTGATCCTTGGCTGTCTGTTCGTATTGGGAGTGGGGCACTACAGAGGTTAGAAGTGCTCCTGGAGGGGACCTGGCTGAGCCATTTGTTGGGGACAACTGAGTCGACTTCTTAGGTCAATAGAGCACCTTATGTCAATTTCTCTTTCTCTGGTCAGATTCTGCAGAGAAGATGTTTCCAGACTCCTGCTGGAGGGAAACCATTTAGCAGCAGGCATTCTGGGGGCTGAGTGAGAGGGAATAAGCTGGGGAGGAGACGGCCTTGAGAGTCAGTCTGTAAGTCTTCATAATCCTCTTACTTTCAGGATGGGGCTTCTCCCTCCACTCATGGTTCTTGGTCCAGACACCCTTTCTAAGGACCCACCTTGGTCCTGGGTGGGTGGGGGCAGGAGCCCCAGGGGGTAGGATAAAGCACCCTGGCTTTATGTGTACACTGTCCTACAGTCCTCCTCTGGACTGTGTTCTGAGCCCACAGTCAGCCCACCCTCACCCTTTCCAGAAGGAGCCAGTCACCTAAAGCAAATCAGTGGTGCTTAACAGTGTTCACCTCTGCCAGCTTATGATGTGGCAGTCTTGATCTGCTAAGTTAGAGATCACTCATCAGGCTGCTCGCCAGCTTCAAAACTGTTGCTCTTGTCTCCTCTCCAACTTGTCCTTATGTGTTTATGGGTTTTTTTCGTTTGTTTGGTTCATTCGTTCATTTTCAGCTGCACTCGTGGCATTGCTAAGTTCCCAGGCCAGGGATCAACCTTGCGCCACAGCAGTAACCCGAGTCACAGCAGTGATAGCAGTGGATCCTCAACCACTAGGCCACCAGGGAGCTCCTGAGCTGATGGTTTTAAATAATGTTTACTGTCATTTTAGTTGGGCTCTAGGAGGGACTGATCTCAAATCTGTGTTCCATCTGCCATCTTTAACTGAAAAACATGTGTTTTAGTTGTTTTTGTGTGACATCAACTTACCCTTGATATTAAAGGCTGAAAACAGCAAGAATTTATTATTATTTCATGATCCTATGAATTGGCTGGGCAGGGCTGGTTTGGCTACTCTCTGTGCTCAGCTGGCACCTTGGCTGGCCTGAAGGTCTGGGAGGGCCTCACTTACATACCTGGCATTGGCTTGGTATCAGCTGGGGCAATAGGCATGGCAGGGCCACCAGGATCCAGAGGCCACCTGGGCTTTTCCACAGGCTGTGGGTCCTAGGGCTCCTCAGAGCAGCAAGAGAGGAAACAAGTTCCAGATTATGATCATGTTTTAAAAAGAGAGATGTTCCTTTTTAGAGCCGTTTTAGGGTCACAGTGAAATTGGACAGAAAGTCAGGGGGGGTGCCCATATTCCTCACTCCCTGCACTGCCTCCCCGACTAGCAGTACCCCCACCAGCTGGGTATGTGTGTTGCAGTCAGCGAATCTACTTTGACACATCATCACCTCTCAAAGGCCGCAGTTTGCATTGTGCTTCTCTCTGGGGGTACGTGCTGTGGGTTTTGACCCCTGCACGTAGTGACATGTATCCACCATTACAGTATCACACGGAGTGGTTTGTCTGTCCTAAAAATCCTCTGTGCCCACCCCCATCATCCCCCCTTTCCTCAACCCCTGCAAACATTGATCCTCTTACTGCCTGCATAGTTTTGTCTTTTCCCAGATGCCATCATATGGTTTGAATCATGCAGTATGCATGGAGCCTTTTCCAGTTGGCTTCCTTCACTTAGTAATGTGATGGAAGTTTCCTTCATGTATCTCAGGGCTCGAGGGGTCATTATTTCTTAGTACCGAATAATGTTCCATTGTCTGGATGGACTACAGTTTATTCGTTTACCTGCTGAAGAACACCTTGATTGCTTCCAAAGCTTGGCAGTTATGAACACAGCCAGCACAGAGGTCCATGTACAGGTAATTGTGTGCACCTAGGTTTTCAGATCTCTTGGGGAAGTACCAAGGAGCAAGAGATGGAACAAGCCCCAAGTGCAAGTGCTTTTCAGGCCCCTGCTGGCATTGATTTTGCTAATGCTACTTGGGTCAAAGCAAGTGACGTGGCGAAGCCCAGATCTGTGAGGGAAGTTGACGGCTAGAAATAGATGTGACTTCATGGTGGGAGGAGCAGCAACATCATCTGCAAAGATACGTTGCTTGCTGGAAAGGGAAGCATTTATGGCTTTGCAGTCTACCCCTCCTTAGCACATGTTTTTGAATTCTGGATGTTCTGCCTGAAGCCCCAAGTTGTTGGGTGGTGGCCCATTTGAAATATAGAGAAAGAGACCAAGTGGCTGGATTGGGTGGCTTTAGCAGCTTTGAAGTTCAGAGCGTGAAAGTTGCAGCAGCCACAAGTCCATAATCCTGAGTTTCACATCGTCACCCTCTTTGTTCAGAGATCCTCGTGCAGCAACACCAGATGCTGATGGGCACTGGGGGAACCCCAGGGAAAGGAGGGAATAGAGTTTCCAGGGAGGGAGGGGGTAGAGACGCGAAGCAATAACCTGAGCGATGGAGGCAGTAAATGGGGGATGCGGTGGCGAATGGAGAGGCTAAGGAGGGAGAATCTGCTCCAAGTGGGAGGCAGGGGACCCCCCCCCCCCAGCCACTGAGCTGAGAGGAGAGTGTGAGGAGGGCCTCAGAGGAAGCTGCTGAGAAGGAGCCCGGAGTCCTCCCTTCTGTCCCTCCTCCCCGTCTGCCTCCTGTCTTCTGTCTCTATTTCTCTGTCCGTTCCTCTGAGGACTTAATATGCAGGCAAAGGCCCTGGGGTCCTGTTAAAGTGCAGATCTGCTTCAGCAGGTCAGGCTGGGGCCCAACAGTCTGCATTTCTAGCACTTTCCCTACTAAGCAGACCTGCTAAGTTAGAGGGCTCAAGGGCCAGGGATGTGGAGGCAGCTGGACACTATGGTCAGGAAGGCAGGAGAGCGAGGAGGGATAAGATACAGACACTTGCTCTGTGGGTGCTCCTCGGGAAGGAATGAGGGACTCTTGGGCCTTCCCAGTGGCACAGCCGTGGAGGCAACACAGAGAGATCTGGCTTTGATGATTGAGAAGGCTTTTGTGAATCATTCAGGACCCCAGGTCTGAAGGGCATAGGGTTATTGGCCAGGTCAGGGGTCATTGCTTTGCCCTAGGACAACATTATTATGTTCCTTGGTCCCCTCCCCCAGCTAGCGTCAGTCCAGCCTAAGGGTGGAGGGAGGTGCCCTTCTCTGTACTCTTCCTACCCAGACTGGTGCTGAGATCAGAGGTGAGTGTATCACCTGGGAACAGGTTAGAAATGCGCATTGTTAGCCCACCTAAGGCCTATCATGTTGGACTCTACGTTTTATTGGACTCAACGTCTTTTACTTGGTGGTTCCTGAGTAAAAAGCTCTGGCCCGGGACAGTAGTTCTCCATCTGGAGTAGGCATCTGACTCACCAGGAGAGCGTTATGAAACACTGCTACCTGGGTCCCCA